>NW_027530971.1:7421522-7448857 GCF_008692635.1 Crocuta crocuta
AAATCCCTTCCTGGGTCCCTTACTGCTTGCGCGTCTGAGGGCAGAACACTTCCAGAATAAATGAGGGAGTGGAACTTTGGGACCCCGGGCCCCAGCCAACACCGTCCTTTCCTAGAGAAGAATTAGGGGCCCTGCGGGGCATATGAGCAGTGAGGGCTCACAAGGACGTGGAGAGGGACCAAGGTCCAACTTAGTCTGCTCAGGAGTCACGGGGACCACTCTGAACTCAGGAAACACTGCCCCCCACCCACCCTAAGGGATAGCCATGCCGGGAGGGGACGGCCACAGCCCCAGGCCTGAGAACGAGCAGGAGATAAAGATGGCAGCCCAGAGAATGAGCAGGAGATAAAGATGGCAGCCCAGAGAAGAGCAGGAGATAAAGATGGCGGCCCTACTCCTTTCAAAGTCCTCAAGCTAGATCCCACGTTGGCCCAAAGTAGGTGTTAGGAGGCTTTTAGAATCTGGGGAGTTGAGGTCTTTGGAACTTTGAGAATCTTGGAAATGTTAGAGCTTTGGGGGGTCTTTAGAAGTCTTGAAACCTTGGAAATTTTCTAACCTTTGGAATGTTAAAGTCTGGAGCACTGTTGGAATCTTGGACCCTTCTGACATTCTGAGATGTTGAGGGATTTCAACTGAGGGGATCTTTCCATCTTAGAGTGGAAGATGTCCTTTTGGTATAAAGATGGACACTCCCCAGCAGACCTGGCCCCTCTCTTCCTCCCAGCACTTGGAGCCAGTATTTCAAATATCCCGATCTTATGCAGTTTTTCATTTCAGATTTTAAAAATAAAATTAAAAATAAAATTGTGCCCGGGGGGCTCAGTCGGTGAGACCCTTGATTTCGGCTCAGGTCATGATCTCACAGCTCATGGGATATACACTCGACATGAAGCCCGCTTAGGATTCTGTCTCTCTCCCTCTTCCCCTCTCCTCTGTTCACGTTCTCTCTCTCTCTCTGAAAAAAATAAAAATAAAACTGTAGAGACCATCTTAAGCTTTTTGATGTTGTGTTTCTTAAACAATTGATGACAGTATCTATTGGCTTATTGGATTTTTAAGAATCTGGATTTTAATTTTTTTTAAGGTGAGTTTTGCCTCTCATGTCCTGGATTCACCAAATAGTCACAACTGGGATGGGACAGATGTAGCAGCCAACTACTCTCAGAGACAGGGAAACTACAGAGAGGGCGCAGGATTTGCTCAAGGTCTTACAGTGATTCGGAGTCAGATCGGGGCTCTCTGGCTCCTGGATCTGAGCGGCACCCATTGCCTTCCCCATTCCCCCAACCCACGCCCCGCCCCGCAGCACCCCTGTTCTCAGCAATAGTTGCTCCATCGCTCAGGCTGAGGCTTTTCAATGTCTTTCCACAGAGCTCTCTCCCGCTTCCAAGCTCCCCTTCTGCAAAAGCGGGGTTGCGAATTCTTGAGCCAGGCCCAGGCCTTTGTGCCTGGAACGCGAGACGCATGTAAGGAGCAGAGATCAGCCAGGTCACTTCCAGCAAGCGGGATGCACAGGGAGGTGAGGAAACCAGGAGCTCCCTGCAGTGTAGCTGGGGACCCTGGGGTCAGGCAAGCTAGTTGGAGAATGTTCAGATCCGGGAAACTTGTCTTCTCCAGAATCCCTTAGTGCCAGCCCATCAAGTCTTCTCTGTCCTCCTCTGCCATGCCCTCTACCTGCTGCTGTGGGCTCTGCCTCCCCCTGGTTGTGCCTGCCCAAGGCGTCATGAGCTCGGGCCTTCTGCAGTCTTGTGGCTTTGTTTTGCCTGCCTTCCTGTACCTCGCAGCTCCCGCTCTCACTCCCAGCTTACACTCAGTGTCCCCAAAATGAGGACTTGGTTGGCTTGGAAGTCACCAACCAGGACAGGTCATGGATCAAATGAACTCCTATACACGGTCTCTGATTCTCTGACACCGGTGGGGAATCCAGCATTTCTGGTGTGATGCTAAGTCCCGGAGTTCATGCAGATGCCACGGTGTGGGGCTCTGTCTCTCAACACTGTCCTCACTTCCCATGCCAGTCGCAAGCCCCAGGGATCACCTGTATTTCTTGACCAGCTGGCTAGGAACTCGGGGGTTCCCACAGTCCCCTCTTCAGGTTCCATAATTTGCTGGGACAACTCATAAAACTCAAGAACATGCTTTACTTCTTGTTGCTGGTTCATTAGAGAGGATCCAAGTCAGAAGCCGGCAGTGGAGAGCGACACATAGGATGAAATATGGCAGTAGGTGGATGGGATGGCACGGGTCTTACCCTTTCTAGGCAAGCCCCTCTCCCAGCAATTCCATAGTCCCCAACCCAGAAGCTCTCCAAACTCTATGTAGGGGTTGTTCTAGAAACTCCATTGTATAGGCATGATAGGTTTAATCCCTGGCCATTGGTGATTGAAATCCATCGCCAGCTTCTCTCCCCTCCCAGGGGGTTGGAGGCCGTGGGAACAGCCAGCCCCCATCCTGAGCCTATCCAGGGCCCCACTGCAGGCCATCTCATTAGCATACAAAAGACAATAAACTCCAAGGGACTTGGGACCTTTGTGCCAAGAACCAGGGACAAACACCAAATGTTTATTTTCTTATTCAACCTACTGGGCCACTTCTCGGGCCAGCAGCCAAGTTCAAGATTGGCTGGCTGCTCGTAGGTCAAAGACCCACTTTGGTGCAGGCAGCTCTGGCCAGGACACTAGTATCATGCTGCACGGTGTTTGGTGGCCATGTGTAAGCCGCTCAGATCGAGCAGGGGCACGGCACGTGGTGGAAGTGGCTGGGCAGCTGGTAGTTCCTCAGCCTGGCTCGTACAGGGACACTTTGGGCCAGAATCCCTGTGTTTCAGCGTGTCCGTCTTCAGAAGCCCTCTCTCCCCCACTCCCTTCTTATCACCTCGCCTTTGCTGTTTTATTTTTTAAAATATTTTATTTTTGGTCGGGGGGGGGTGCCTGGGTAGCTCAATTGGTTAAATCTCTGTCTCTTGATTTCAACTCAGGTCATGCTCTCACGACCCTGAGATCAAGCCCCAAGTGGGGCTCTGCACTGACAACACAAAGCCTGCTTGGGATTCTCTCTCTCCCTCTCTGCCTTTCCCCAACTCGTGCGTTCATGCTCACCCTCTCTCTCTCAAAGTAAATAAACTTTAAAAAGAAGCTTTTATTTTTAAATGACCTCTACACCCAACATGGGGCTTGAACTTAACAACCCCAAGATCAAGAGCTACATGCTCTACCAACTGTGCCAGCCAGGAGCCCCTCTTCTTTGTTATTTTAAATGACACATTGGAAAGAAAACAATTGTCTACAGATTTAGCCATGCTCACACGCCCACTCTCTCTCCACTTCCACGCTCCACCTCTCCCTCAGTCCCCTCTTTCCTCACTGTCCACCCAGTCACTCGGGTCTTTTGCTCATTCCCTAAATAAGCAAAGCCTTTTCTATCCAGAATATTCTTCTCTGCCTCCACCCTCCTGCTGGCAAACTCCCCCTCCTCAGGCCCTGTGTGGCTTCCCTCTCTGACTGACTCGCTCCTCTTGTGTGCACCCTTGTGCTTCTCCTTAATAATACTCCTCAGGCTGGGACGCCTGGGTGGCTCAGTCGATTGAGCGTCCGACTTCGGCTCAGGTCATGCTCTTGTGGTTCCTGAGTTTGAGCCCCGTGTTGGGCTCTGTGCTGACAGCTCAGAGCCTGGAGCCTGCTTCAGATTCTGTGTGCCCCCTCTCTCTCTGCCCCTCCCCGTCTCATGTTCGGTCTCTGTTTCTCTCAAAAATAAACATTAAAAAAATAATAATATTCCTCAGGCTCTCTAATGGTACAGCAGGATGCAGTAACACCTAGAATAGGCCTGGCTTAGCAACAGCTGTTGAATGGATGAGTGAATGAATGCATGAGGTTGAATCGGAGATAATTACAATATACAAAGGCTTATATGTATGAGTGAATTAGGAAAATGAAACAACGGGAATATTCAGTAACAGCCTATTAAAAATACATTTAGTAATCCACCATGGAATTTTTACATGGTCACTAAAATCACTATTTAAAAGCATATTCATACCCGACATCATTAGTCATTAGGGGAAATACAAATCAAAGCCATAATGAGATAGTACTTCGCACTCACTAGAAGGGCTATAATTAAACAAAAAAAGGGGGGGTGAGGCAAAATAAGCAGTGTTGGTGAGGATGTGGAGAAATTGGAATTCTCGAACATTGCTGATGGGAATATAAAATGGTGTGGCCACTGCGGAAAACAGCCTGGCGGCTTCTCAAAAATCTAAACATAGAATTACCATATGACCCAGCCATTCAACTCCTAGGTGTATATCCAGGAAAAATGGGAACATTTGTCCACACCGAAGCTTGTATGTGAATGCTCATGGCAGCATCCTTCATAAATATCCAAGAGGGGGAAGCATCCCAGATGTCCATCAGCTAATGGAGGGATAAACACAGGGGTATCCTGTTCAGCCACAGGAGAGAAGTACTGTGCCGTGCGGCAACATGGATGAGCCTTGGAAACATGCTAAGAAAACAGGCTAAGAGAATTATTTATGTGACTCCATTTATGTGACCAATCCAGAATGGCAAATCCATAGGTAGAAAGCAGATTAGTGGATGTAGGGAGAGGGAAGAAAGGGGACTGGTCGCTAACAGGTAGTTTCCTTTGGGGATGATAGAAACGCTCTGGAATTAGATAGTAGTGGTGAAAGCTGTACCACCTAGTGAGTACGCCAAAAGCCACTCAATTGTACACTTTATTATTTGAAAAAAAGTTTTTAGAGGGTGCCTGGGGGCTCCCCCCCCCAGCATCTGGGGGTTAAGCATCTGACTTTGGCTCAGGTCATGATCTCATGGCTCGTGAGTTTGTGACCCATGTCAGGCTCGGTGCTGATAGTTCAGAGCCTCGCATCTGCTTCGGATTCTGTGTCTCCCTCTCTCTCTGCTCCTCCCCTGCTTGTGCTCTCTCTCTCTCTCAAAAATAAATAAACATTAAAAAAATTTAAAAAAACATTTTAAAGTAATCTCTATCCCCAATGTGGTGCTCAAACCCACAACCCAGAGATCAAGAGTTGCACTCTCTATGAACTGAGCCAGCCAGGTGTCCCTTGAATTGTGTATTTTAAATGGCAAACTTTATGTTAGGTGAATTAGATCTCAGGATATTAATTAAAAGCGCCTTCAACGATAAGAGAGTACTCATGAATTATTAAAGGGATAACCCTGGGTACCATAATCTAGCTATGGTTTGTACTATAATCCATACCGACCACAATTTCTAAAAATTATTAGAGAGAGACAGAGGCAGAGAGTAGGAGGTACAGAGACAGAGGCAGAGAGTAGGAGGTACAGATATGCAACCACAAACTCAGACATATAAAAAATGTCATGTGTGTCTCAATCTTAAAAATTACCTTAAATCTGACTCAGACCGTGGTCCACTGGACCAGTGGGAAAATCTCAGTCATTCTGGAGCTCATTCTTGCCCTCTCCGTCCACAGTGACAGAAGAGACGGGCCTTTCAGGACCCCCTCAATCTGGACTCTCCGATGTTTCCATACAGGGATTGGGGGAGTGGAGTGTGTTTGGGGTTCATCCTCCCTGGACCTCCTCACAGCCACCCCCTCCTGGCCTGCGTCCACCCCTGATTAGGAAGCCCCCCCTTGCCCTCCTCACCCCTCCCTCTCTTCCTTTCTCTCTGTTCTTAAAGCCCCAGCCCTCTAGCCCCTCCCAATGGGACACTTAGCATAAGACTTGACATTTTTCTAGCATTTGTCTCTGCAGGTGGAATTATAGGTGGTGTTCATTATTTGTCTGTAAGCCTGTTTGAATTTTCTGCATTGAACAGATATTCCTTTATTGGTTTAAAATAGGATTTAAAATTCCTACCACTTGCTACCTAAGGATTTAAATTTCCTGCCCACAATGCGGGCTCTCTTCACCCCTGCCCCTTCCCTGGCCAGTTCCACGCCAAGTAGAAGGAGATGGTGCTAGAATGGCATTGCTCGTGCCTCTTTCCTTGATAGTGATAGCACTCAAAGCCCAGGTGGGCTGGGCTAGGTCACTCAATCTGGAATTTGCGAGAAAACGGCAGAGAATGCCTGACCCTTGGATATAAAACATGGAAAGAAGGGAAAGAGATTTGTGAGAAATTTCTTTGAAGAAAGGTTTTGTTGTGGGGGCTGGGGCATGAGGGGCAGGGATGTGAGGGGGCTGCACCTTAATGAACCACCTAAAGAGACCTCGACATGCATTCCCTGAAGTTGGGGGTCACTGGGGTCTGGAGGAGGTGCAAGTAGCCTCTGTCAGGGAAGAGGGGACAATGAGGCGGGGGAGGGGGATGAGTGCCTCTTCTCCCAGAGGGTGTTTCCTGAGGCCTATGCAGGGCCAGGAGAGCTGACCTGCGGCCCTTCCAAAACCTGCTGAGAGAATCTTCTGGAAAGGGGAGGGGTCTCCATGGCAGAGTGTTCGTGGGGAGGAGGCTTCATGGAGTGGGGGTCTCTGTGCGGGAAGGAAGAGGGAGCCTCAGAAACTGGCGTGAAAGTGCCCAAGGGAAAGGCAGCTGCGGGCTCAGAGAGCCTCACGCGGATGGACAGACGGACGCAGCCTGTAAGCAGTTCCCGTCCTCTCTCCTGTTCTCTCCCTTCACTGGTGCTCAAACCCTGGCTGGGTCGGAACAGCAGCCTGGACTATGCGATGTGACAATGAGGAGAGGAGAGGCTGGCCGCGGCCTCTATTTCTGGGCCTGAAAATTCCGTGTGGGTCTGGGCACTCTCACTGCCAGGGCCTCAGAATGACAGCCCTTACCTGGGGCCAAGCAGAAAAGTTGCCCTTCCCCAGAGTCGCTCAGCGACTGCATTTTAAAGTGAGACACAATCAGCCAAGTTAGGGTTTTGATTACATGACAGGTCCAGCCTGTTCCAAGAGCTTTATTTCCAGCAGCTGCTGTCGGCCAGGCCTTGGCGTAGTGCCACAAACGTGTGCCTCAGGTGGCCTCACGGAGCCGCTCCCCGAGGCTGGTGGCCCTCCTGATGTTCCAGAAGGAGAAACAAAGGCCCGGAGACATCAGAGTGCATGTCCTTGGTCACACAGCTAGCAGAGCTGCGGGCCTCCATGACAGGCCTGTGTCTGAGTCTCAGTCTCCCCATCTGGGGAATGGGGATGTGGTGCATTACCTTGCAGGGTCACCAGCATGATTCATTCAGTGACTAGAGGTGCTCTGTGCCCGGTAGAAGGAATCTCCTTGGGCTCGCCCTCTCCCCCCTTCCCCTGCCCAGGCATTATCTCTGGCAGGGCCCGGAGCTGTATGTTTGGCCTGATGGGCCCTCCCATTTGGAAGGCATGGCTTGCTGGCACGTTGGGCTTTTGGATTCTGGAAATCCCCCCATGTTTCTCCCCTATCACTGGGCAGCTGACAGCAGGAGCCCCACGGCCAGGCTGGAGGGGGCCAGGCCCTGGAAAAAGGAGGCGTGCCAGGCAGAGGTCTGGCGGGCACAGCCTTTCCCAGGCACCGCGCCACGCTAACCTCACTTGACGTCGATGTTTCTGGTTTACTGGGAACCAGGCAGAATCCGTGAGTCCTCAAAATATGAGATGCTGAGGGTTTTTTTCTTCTGGTGCCTGCCTGGCACCCTCCGGGCCCTTCCAGGGAGGGACAAAGAATTGGGTTTGCAGAGAGCTGGAGCAGAATGAAGCAGGGGGGAGTGGGGAGAGCAGTTCTGCTGGGCTGGGCCCTCCCCTGCGGCCAGGAGTCTTGTGTCCCTGCCTCAGCTGCGTTGTGGTCTCAGGCAGAGCCTGCTGCTTCCTGAGCCCATGTGGATGCAGGAAGGACAAATCATTTTCCATTTATCCTTCTGAGCTCTTAGCTGAAATGTCTTTTACGAGGGCACCTGGGTAGCTCAGTCGGTTGAGCGTCCGACTTCGGCTCAGGTCATGATCTCACCGTTCGTGGGTTCGAGCCCTGTGTCGGGTTCTGTGCTGACAGCTCAGAGCTTAGAGCCTGCTTCAGATTCTGTCTCCCTCTCTCTCTGACCCTCCCCCGCTCCCACTCTCTCTCTTAAAAATAAATAACCAATCAAAAAACAAAGACAAATGAATGAGAGAAAACCAAACAGCAGCTTATTAACACGTATACACCATGGATAGGTGAGAGATTTCCAAGAACAGTAACCCCATCTTAGAATTCAGGCTTAAATAGTATCTTTTTCCCCTCATGTTTATTGATTTTAAAAGAGAGAGAGGGAGGGATAGAGAGAGAAGAAGAGAGAAAGTCCTAAGCAGGGACCCCACAGAGCCTGACACGGGGCTCCATCTCAAGAAGTGTGAGATCATGGCCTCAGCCGATATCAAGACTGAGCCACCCAAGCACCCCGGAAACAGTATCTTCCTAGGGAAAGAGAGGAGGGGATGGGGGCCTCTAGGGGAGAGGAAGTGGATTTTAGGAAGGATGAATGAGCTCTTAGAACAGATGGGCGGTGCGATGGGCGGTGACACAATGTGTCAGCGTGTGGTGTCCACTTTCTGGGGTCCTCTCCTGAGTCTAGAGTCCACGCCCTCGGGGAGGGGCTGTGGTGGTTGAGTTTCCTTAGGAGGACCTGCCTTTCGGCAGAGAGAGGAGTGCCTACAGCTCCAAATAATCGATTGGCCTGAGTGGTACATTGTGGGGTGGCCTTTCTGCTACCCGTCATGCGAAATGATGCAGGAGTGGTGCCCCACCATCTGTGTGTGTGCGCGCGCGCGCTGTCTGAGTGTGTGTGTGTGTGTGTGTGCATGCGCCATCTGTGTGTGTGTGTGCACGCACGCCATCTGTGTGTGTGTGCGCGCGCGCGCTGTCTGAGTGTGTGTGTGTGTGCGCGCGCCATCTGTGTGTGTGTGTGCACGCACGCCATCTGTGTGTGTGTGTGCACGCGCGCGCCATCTGTGTGTGTGTGCAGGTGCGCCATCTGTGTGTGCGCACGCGCACGCATGCAGGTGTGAGGGGGAGATGAGGGCTTGGGAAGGTGGGCGGTGAGCACTTTGATTGTCACAGGGACAGAAATGGGGGGCTGTGGCATACAGCGGGGTAAGACCGGGAATTCTAAATGTCCCCCAACGCACAGGACAGTCCCACACGGTGAGGGCTGGTCACGCCTCCTTGAGAAATTCTGGATAAGATCATTTTCAAGGCCTGACACTTTTGATGTTTTAGGATCATTAATGGGAAGAATATAAAGCGTGCTGCTGCTTAATCGGAGGAAGAATTTTGTGTGCAATCATCGTTATCCCTGAGCTCACCCAACAGCAGGCACGGTGCCAAGGAATGAAGGAGCCCCTCAAAGGCCCCCTTGCCCTGTAAGGGGGGGGGAGGGCTCTAGTTAATTGGAAGGCCATTTGGTGGTGGGTGTCGCTGTGGGAAGTTTGGGGGTGAGGAGCTGGAGGCAGCAGAATTCCTGTTTTTAACAGGGTNGGGAGACAAGGGCAGGGAAAAACTCTTGGAGGCCTGGTGTTAGGGAGAAAAGGATGATCTGAAACAGGGATGTCAGATGTTCTATATAAAGTTGTGTTGTGCTGTGGAAACATGTTTCCATATTCCTTCTTCAGGAGGAAGAATCTAGAGCGCAGCCACAGATACCTTGGGGGGAATGGGCTCTTCCTGGTAATGGAGGAAGGGGCAGAGCGTTGCTTCTCAGCAGATACATCAAGGACCTGAGACAGCGCTCCCGGGGCTAGTGAATCACCCAGGCCAAGTTATCTCTGAGAAGCTTGGAGAGGAGCAGCAGAGAAACCACGAGAAAAAAAAACCCTTGTGTCGAAATCTTGGGAAGGGCTTCAGGCTGGGAGCAAGGGGCTCTTGGTAATCCGGGAATTCTAATCTCAGGGATGACTAGCATTTATCATGCTCACCCCCAGCCGACTTGAAGAGCCAGATGCAACAGGGGTTAACCAAGCGGGCACTCCGGTTAGGTTGGCTGGTCTGAATCCCAGCCCTGTGCTTCCTACCTGTGTGGCTTTGCCAAGTTACACGTTCGAAGTGCTTCCTCATCTGTCGAATGGGAGCAAGAGCAGTGCTCCCCCTAGAGGCTGCTGTGAAGATCGGTCGGCATAAGCCGCACGAGGCCCTGAGCACAGCGCAGGACACCCATTTCTCAGTAGCTATCAGTGGTGATCGTGATGACAGTCACTATGCTCAGTATCTCCAGGGACAGGGACCCTGCCGCTGCCAAGTGGGTTTCCATATGTTCTCTCATTTCATCCTCATACAGGTTCGGTAAGGCATATACTGAGCTCCCTGCTGTACAGATGAGCAATGCAGGCTCAGAGAGGTCAGGCAGCTTCACCTGAGGTCACCCAGCTAGCAAGCCCTGGAGTTGGGGTTTGAACTCAGGTCTCTGTGATGCCATCGCCCAGCTCCAGCTGCTCCTCCAGAGGAGTCTGACCGTGGGGTGAGGTGCCTTGCCAGGTCATGAGCTCCCCGTCCCTGATCCCTAAGGCAAACTGTGGGGGACTGATGCCCTGAGCAGGAGCACGGGTGGCTCCTAGCTCTAGCATCCAATTCTGTGGCGAGTTTCAGGCCTTGGGAAGGGCTGTGGGGACTTACTGGTGAGCTTCCAGGCCCGGGTCATGAGGTTTGAGGGCCAGGGTGTGCTCAGAAAGCCTGCAGCCCAAGAGGCCACCATGGCCCTTAACGCACACAGAGGTGGTACGCATGTGCGCGTGCGCATGTGTGCATCTGTGCACGCTGAATCAACACTGCTTTAGTTTTGTTCCCAAGAGCCCCAGCCTTACTGGTGAGGTCACCTCACAAGGAGCAGTCCGCACTCAAGGTTGCAGGTGCCGACACAGGATGTGGACACAAAATTCTAAGAGGAAGTTGAAAGGCGAGGGTTGGAGGCTTGGTGACCACCGTGTCCCTGACATTCTTTATGCAGCAAGCCTGACTTCTGTTGTCTGGGGCTGGCCAGAGGGTACCCGGCTTCAGGAGAGAGGGGGTGAGAGCCCCACACTGGGTCCAGTGGCCTGGGAGCAAGAGACAGTGAGTCAGGAACCTTCTGGGCCACCAACTCATTCTCCCATCCCTTCTTTCCTTTCCGTCAGACGTGGGGCAGGCTAGGCTCCTGTGAGGTGGACAGGGTCCTGGATGCCTGACTGGAATTCCTTGGAATTCCCCAAGCTGGGAAATCACAGGAATATTCCCCTAAAAGGCCTGGTGGGTGAAAGACTGGCCCAAAAAGACATTATTGCATCAAAGAAGAGGAAAGCAATTCGGTGCAGAAATTTCCGGTAGGAAAGGTACCCGGGACATTCTTGGGTTGGGGGGTGGGCTTTCTTCCTGCTGAGGGCAATGACCTCTCCGAGGACAAAGAGCAGCTGTTCCCATCACCTCAGGGCTGAGTCTGAGAAAATGGCCTAGAATTACAGTGAGAGGGATTCAGGTTAGATACTCAGCTCCACCGGGTAAGGCAAGCACTGGAATCTCTTACTCCATATGGGATTCAGCCTGATGTTGTAAACAGGTTCAACATGGCTGACAGACAGGCACAGACATGGAACAAAGATGGAGGGGAACAGGGAAGATCATCTTTCCCATCAACAGCGGAGTTCTTAGTATCTGGCATATTCCTGGTAATGTTCCGGGTTTCTTGGCAATAGGTACGTGGTCTGTTTCTCCAAAATGTGTAGCACATTCCTGGAAGAAAGAGCCTGAAAACCAGTCAAAAGTAAAAAAAAATAATAAAAATAAAAACAAAAGAAATCAAAGTTTGAAGCCAGGGCATACTATTTATTGAGCACTTGCTGTATGCCAGAGATCAGGGACTACATGAAGAAGATAGTGCTGAAAGTGCCCGTTTCATGGAGAGGCTGCGTCCCATGTTCAGGGCCACACAGCTGTCAGGGGCAGACCTGGCTTTCCCCAGTGTGCCCTGGATGCTGGTGCTGGATGCCCGAAACTCAATGTTGGAAACTCAATATCTGCCGACGCATTCCAGGGCCATTCAAGGCAGTCAGAAGCCTAGTTAGGGATGCAGGTGCTTGAGAGGTGGGATCAGAGAGGTCACTGAGAGGTGGGGAGGTGGTCAGGTTAGGTGAGGACAGATGTCCCCACCTCCAGGATCAGTCACAGACAGGAAGTCTGCAGTGGATGGAGATCTCCTTGGAGCCCCTGGCTGGAGTGCTGGGTTTTCGGTGCCCCAGGTGTATAGTGAATGATTTGGGGAAGCAAGAGAGTTGGATGGGTAGGAGAACCGGCTTCGACATTGGGCATATCTGGACTCCAACCCAGCTCCAACTCATGTGGCCTTGGACAGGTTACTTGCCCTCTCTGAGCCGCGACTTCCCCAACGATCAAACCAGCATCCTTCCCTTGCGGGGATGTTATATGTAGAGCACGTAGCCCAGCGCTTGGCACGTCATGAGCCCCCCACAAACGGGCACTTCCCTCTCTCAGTTTGTGATCGGGCATGTCCCGTCTCTGCTTGCTTTGCGGTCTCACTTCAGCCAGATAACCGGACCGCTTCTTCCGAGCAGCTCTGAGCGGCCAGGGCTCCGCCAGGGACTCCGGGCAGGGGCTGACCAGGCACAGTCCCCACGGAGATCCAATTTCCAGCCCCGCACTGAAGCCAAGTAAACACAGGGGAGACAGCGCGGCTCCCTCAGCTGCCCGCTAACAACCAGATTCCCGAGGCCACCGCAGCCGCGGCTGCTCGTCTGAGTGCGTCTGGCTCCAGCATCCCAGGGCCCGGCTGCTGTCCCTCTCCTGAGACCCTGGGGTTTGGGGTGGGGGTGTGGAGGAGGCGACGCAGCGGTTTGGAGGCTGCGGCAGCTGGGACCCCGGCTGCTTCCAGGAGCAGATGGCTTTTCTCTTGGAGTTTCCCTTTCCAGCTCCCTCCTCCCTCTGTCGATGACTTCACCAGCCCCATAAAGCTGCTGACAGAGAAGACAGAGCCGGAGGTGCCAAGGAAACTCCCTCCTCCAGCCCTGAGCCTGCTGCACCCCCAAGTCTCTGTGTCTCCAGTTTTATAACCTCTACATTCCTCTTCTGACTTTCCGAGCGAAATCACGTATTTAACACAAGAGGAACTATGGGCTAGGCGTAGGTAAGCAAGACATAGAATCCCAGTCTGCGAGGATTTTACAATTTCTGCCTGACGAACTCCTATCCAACCTGCAAAGCCCAGTTCAAATATCCCCCGCGGGCTACTCACCTCATGCAGTTTCCTCACTGGTTCTCTGCACACAGCCACGTGAGCTTTTCAGGAGCTCTTTGGGGCCCACTTGCCTCTTGAGAACCTTTACTGGTGTTGTTCCCCTCCAAATTCTCTCGCCCCTCATTTTAAAAAAATTGTTTAATGTTTCTTTATGTTTGAGAGAGAAAGAGAGACAGAGCATGAACAGGGGAGGAGCAGAGAGAGAGAGGGAGACACAGAATCGGAAGCAGGATCCAGGCTCTGAGCTGTCAGCACAGAGCCCGACGCGGGGCTTGAACTCACCAACTGTGAGATCATGACCTGAGCCGGAGTCGGATGCTCAACCGACTGAGCCACCCAGGCGCCCTTCTCGGCCATCATTCTTGAGCAACCCATACTCACCCTTCAGATCTCAGCTCAGATGGTACTTCACACAGAGTAAAGGCCCCTGGGCTTCACCTTCAAGGTCATTACCATGGCATGTAATTTAAGCATTTGTTTGTTTGATTCCTATCTGCCTCCTTCCCTGGAATGTAAATTCTACAAGGGCAGAGAGTCTGAGTGTTTGATTACTTTTGACACCTCAGGGTCTAGTATGTGGAGGACTCTCAGTCTGCATCTGCTGAATGGACCCCCTCTTCCAGGAAGTCTCCCTGATTTCCTCAGATTTCTCTCTCATCTGTACATTGCTTCTTTTCTTGCTCTGACTTTGTTTATGAATTTTTATTCTGGAACACTTTACACATACAGAAAAGTGCATAAAGTACGTCTATAGTTTAACAAAGAATTTTCAAGCAAACTAATTTAACTGCCACTTAACTACGGCCCAGGTCAAGATAAAGAACATAATCAGCAACTAGAACCCCCGGTGTGCCTTTCTCTCCCCATGACAGTTAGCTGTGGTCTTGCTTTTTGATCATTTTCTTGCTTTATTTTATAGTTTTGCTATCTACATAGGCATTCCTCAACCGCAGCGTTTAATGTCTCTCATTTTTGGAGATTTATGTGCACAGAATGATCCTGCACATATTTTTAAATATGCTTTTGGTTTCTTTGGCTCAGTATTATGTTTATGAGGCCCACGCATGTGGGCTGTGCAATTGGCGTTCATCCACTTTCTTTGCTGAAGGTGTGGTGTCCTATTGTATGGCTCCATTTATGTATCCTTCATTCTGCCGCTGGCAGAGTTTAGCTCTGGTGCCACAAACTTTCTCTTTTGTCTCTTGAAGTGCCGGGGGGCCGTCAGATTTTAGGGTCTATCCCTAGGAGAAGAAATGTTGGGCCTTCGGATATACACTGCATCAGTTTCATTAAGTAATGCCAAACTGTGTTCTAAAGCGTTTGTAGCAATTTACATACACGCCCTTAACTGTGAATGAGAGTTCCATTGCTCCACATCCTTGCCAACACTTGCTATTGCCAGATTTAAAGTTTTTACCCATCTGGTGGGTATATTATTGCATCTCATGATCATTTTTTAAAAGTTTCCTTATTTTTGAGAGAGAGAGAAAGAGAGCATGAGCAGGGAGGGGCAGAGAGAAGGGAAGACAAAGAACCCGAAGCAGGCTCCAGGCTCTCAGCTGTCAGCACAGAGCCCACTGTGGGGCTCGAACTCACAGACTGTGAGATCATGATCTGAGCCGGAGTCAGATGCTTAACCAACTGAGCCACCCGGGCACAGTGCACCTCATGATCTTAATTTGCATTTCCCTCATGACCAGTAAGCATGAGCATCGTCTGGTATTGTTATTAGCCATTTGGATTTCCTCTTTTTGGGAAATATCTTTCCAAGACTTTTGTTGTTGCTTTTTCTTAATGATAATAGGCATTTATTCTGGACATGCATTCTTTGTCAGATATGTGTTGTGAATATCCTCTCCCACCTTGAGTTTTGTCTTTTCACTCCCTTAATTGCATGCTTTGGTGCCAGACATTTAAAATTTTAATGTAATAAAATGTATCATTTTCCTTTATGTTTATGCTTTTTAAAAAAAGTTTTACTTATTTAAGCAATCTCTGCACCCGACATGGGGCTCAAACTCACAACCCCGAGATCAAGAGTTGTGTGCTCCTCTGACTTAGCCGGCCAGTCTCAGGTCAAAGTTCATTTTTTCTTCCACGTGAATATCCAATAGGTTCCGCATCACTTGTTGAAACCCATGTCCTTTCCTGAATGCCTCACTTTTGTCATAAATCAGGTGTCCACCTGTGCCTGGGTCTGTTTCTAGATTCTGTTCCACTGGACTGTGCGTCCATTCTTCTACCCATATCACACTTTCCTGAAGCTGTGCTTTACTGCGCCGTAGCTTTATACTGGATCTCGACAGCTGGAAGAGCGAGCCTTCCAACTTGTTACTCTTCTTTAAGAGTGTTTTGTCCCTTTGAATTTCCATACACATTTTAGAATCAACCTTTCAAGTTCTGCTAACACACACACACACACACACACACACACACACTCCTGAACTTCTGCATGCAGCCCTCACAGCACTTAGCACTGGATTATAGATGTTTATGTGTCCACTCCACCTACCCCCAGGTCTTCCTGAAGGTATCAGTTCCTATAAGTCTCCCTGATCATCTTTCCAGGTTGGGTGTGAAGCTAGTGCTTAACAACCTGTGTGCAACGGGGGCACCTGAGTGCCTCAGTCGGTTAAGCATCTGACTCTTGATTTCAGCTCAGGTTGTGATCTCACAGTTCATGAGTTCGAGCCCTGTGTCAGGCTCTGGGCTGACAGCACAGACCCAGCTTAGGATTCTGTCTCCCTCTCTCTCTGTCCGCCCCCCACCCCCCACCCCCGCTTGCTCTCTATCTTTCTCAAAATAAACAAAAATAAACTTAAAAAGTAAAAAATAAAAACATGTGTGCAACAAACCCCCAGCAAACCAGCTACCACATCTTGCATTCGATCAATGAAACAGCAGTCAGATCCACGCTGGAGGGAAGCTGGCTGTGATGGATGTACTTTGTGATGTTTTAGAATAGTGTTCTCCAACATGGCACCTCTGTAAAAGATTTTCAAGGATGATTTTAACGATGCCCAGTGTTTTTACGTGCTGACTTGAGAACCAACCTCCGTATATGATGGGATTCAACCTAATGTCTATGACACCAACCTCCCTGGTCACAATCATTTTGCAAGCTCCTTGAAAGCATTCTCTGTCTGCCTTACCCCCTATGTGCTTCCCACAGGACCTTGGGACACTGTAGGTGCTCATTAAACGCTGTAGTTGTGATCAGTGCGTGCTGTTGATTTCTCCGTTCTACTTACCTTCCACAAATGTTTTGTTTAAGGTAATGCTTTCAGAAAGTAAACTATTGAGCTATAACTTGTGTTGTGATAGAATGTATCCATTTAAATGTATGTTTTGACAAACCTGTATGTAAATAGCCCCTCTACTTTCACGAATTCTCCTTCCGATTCATTTCCCCAGGATGGCCAAAGGGAGTTTTTATAGTAAATGGGTCAGATGATGCACTTGCTCCCGCATGTTCTTAAAACTTTCCACTGGCTCCCACTCTGCTTAGAAATATACGCAAGCACAGGGGTGCCTGGGTGGCTCAGTCGGTTAAGTGTCCAGCTTCGGCTCAGGTCATGATCTCACGGTTCCTGGGTTCGAGCCCTGCATCAGGCTATATGCTGACAGCTCAGAGCCTGGAGCCTGTTTTGGATTCTGTGTCTCCCTCTCTCTCTGACCCTCCCCCACTCATGCTCTGTCTCTCTCTGTCTCAAAAATAAATAAACTATAATTCAAAAAAAAAAAAGAAATATATGCAAGCACCTACCGTAGCCTCCCAAGCTCTACCTGACGCAGTCCATACCCCGGGATCTCATTTTCTCTCTCCCTCCTGGCTTCTCATTGCATTTCAGCCACGCTGACCGTTTGTTTCTCTCAGCCCACAAAGCTGTCTCTTGTGTGCGAGCCTTTGCAAATGCCCTTTCTGCTGCCAGGAACGTCTGCCCTGTATCAGTTAACTATTGCCGAGTAACAAACCATCCCCAAACCCAGTGTCTTAAAACAACGACCATTCGTGATTTCTTAGAGGTCAGTGGGTTCTGTCAAGTGGTCCTGCTGGTCTGGGCGGGGCTCGGGTGGTCTTGGGGGGGCAGGCACTCATGCACCTCGGGCGAGCAGGGGCTCTGGTGAGCTGTGGGTCGGCAGGTGGCTCTGCTGCTCTTGGTTGGGCTCCCTCACACACTGGTGATCCTAGGGCTGTTGGCTGGCCTTGGCTGGGGTGGCCGAGACATCTTGTCTGTCTTCTGTGTGCCCCTCCCACGGCCCAGCAGGCTGGCTAGGGCGACGGCAGAAGCCCAAGGGGAGGTAGATTACCACGCACGTGTTTGCGAGCCTTTGCTCTGGTCAAGGCTCCTAATGGCCTATTGCTAAAGCAAGTCCATGGCCAAGCCCCGATTCAAGGGTGAGGAAATTGATTCTGTCGATTCTCCGTAGTGAGAAGAGCTACCAGGGCTCAGGGAAAAGTGTGAGCACAGGGGAAGGAGAAAAATGGGGACAACTTCATCCCCGCCCCTTCTTTCTGCCTAGTGCCTTCATATGCTCTGCCTTCTCCTTGGATACCCTCCTCTGGGGTAACGATCTCTGGCAACGATCCTTGCCCCATTTCTTTTCGAGGACAGAGCTGGTCTACCTCCTTCACAGCCCCCAGTACAACCTGTAATCCTCGGGGGTGTGTGTGTGTGTGTGTGTGTGTGTGTCCCCATGGCTTGGCAGGAGGCACGGACCATCAGGCTTTGTGCCTCCAGGCTCAGCCCAGGGCTTGGCACATAGTAACTGCTCAAGAAATATTTGTGCATCAGCTAATGACCCATCAGAGCTGTGTTCTCAGAGAGAAGAGAATGAAGCTGTGTCTCTGGGGGTCAGTCCCCTTCCCTGAGCTGCCACATCCCAGAAAAGGGGGTGGGGGTCTCACAGAAAGCAGCTCCCACACTCAGCTGACCCCCAAAACTGATCTTGTCATGCGGAACGAGGTTCACACAGGAGGCCCCAAACCCTATGGAAGTCACACTGCCCAGCACAGAGGGTCAGGCCATTCTGCCCCAAGGGATATGCAGGCCTCATTCCACTGTCCTTCACTCTTAAAATAGACTTCAGGCCACCCTGTGGGGGAGGACCTCGCAGTTTCCGAACTGGAAGGTCAGAGCCCGAGGGTTCTGAATCCCTGGGGGGTCAAAGTGGGCTGAGGCCATTGCTGTCCATGGAACAGGCCGGGCTCTGCCTCCCAGCTCTGATTCTAGCCACCATGTCCCCACGGACTTCCTGTTCCGTCCGTGAGTGTTATGAGAAGGTGAGCCTGCCCAGCTCACCACCTGAGGCAATGTATTCGAAGCTGGCGTTAAACTGGGACATCCTTGGGGCGCCTGGGTGGCTCAGTCGGTCAAGCGTCCCACTTCAGCTCAGGTCATGATCTCATGGTTCCGGGGTACGAGCCCCGCGTCAGGCTCTGCGGGGGCATCATGGAGCCTGCTTCGAGTTCTCTCTCCCTCTCTCTCTCTGCCCCTCCTCCCCTCCCACACTCGCTCTCTCCTAGAATAATTAAACAAACATTAAAAAAACCCAAACTGGGGCTTTTTCGTTCTCTCCAGCATTAATGTCAATAATAGTACCAGCAATAGCAGCGACTACAATTTACTCGGCATGCACTGCACTTGGTGTAACCTGACTTCTTCAATTCCCACAGTGGCCGTGTGTCTTGGGGACATTACCGTCTCATTTTACAGATGGGGGACCGGAGCGGGTGAGGAGTGTGCCTGAAGTCTCAGAGTAGAGACTTGAACTCAGGTCTGTCTGTCCCTGAAGCCAATGCCCTCACCCAGCACCAGGCTCGGGCCGGCCCTCGGTCTTCCCATGTGCACCCGGGGCCTGGACCAGACCTCTGGGTCTTGTCTTCCTTCCCTGCCCCTCGGCCCCGCAGGGTCAGTGTCTGAGCACTTGAGAAGCCACTCAAGGCTTCTCTTGGCATCTCCTTGTCCCCATGAGCCGCCCCGGTCACTCAGCGACTGCCCCGGCCAGCTGCCTGGGTCTGAGCCGAGGTGCAGGAGAGGAGAGCCGTGTGGGCGCTGCCAGCGCTGCCCTGCAAGGGGCCTTTGTCTCTCCCATAATTGGGACCCAGCTGTCTCTCAAGGCCCCTGAGACCCGGGCAGGCCGTGGGCCAAGTCCTTGGCAGAGCGGCCGGCCGAGGACGCTGCGTGGAAGCAGATGTGCCCGGGGCTGCGTCTGGCCTGGTTCCCCGGGGAGCCCGTGGAGCCCTCGCGCCGGGGGGGATGGTCAGTTTTCAGAGCCGAGGGGGAGCTGAACACAGGAGAAAGCCGCCTCCGAGCCAAATATTTCAATCTGGCCGGTTAAAGAGAGAAACCAAAGCTTCATTTTTGCTGCATGTACCAGGGCTGGTGCTGAGCCAAAGGCAATTAGAGATTGACCTGACAGACGGGCAGCCTGGGCCCATGGCAAGGACTTGCCCAAGGTCACCCAGCGCCTTGGGGACGGTGACACGTTATGCAAATGAGGGTGACCGTCGGGGTCCCCAGCCGTCCTCTGGCAACATACTCATGAACATCTTTCTTGTCTGGCCTGAGTGTGGGCCTCAGAGCCATGAGGTTTTCCAGAAGAGACACGCTGCCCTTCTAGAAGGGGGAAAGTAGCCGGTGTCCACCTGTTTAGTCAGGTTAACTCCTGCTCCAAGGCCACGGGGGCTCCTTAACCAGCTCTGCACTGTGACTGGGAGCCCTGGGTTCAAGTCCTGAGTCTGCCTCTGACATGCTGTGTGGCCTTGGCAAGCTGCTTCTTTTCTCTGGGCCTTAGTTTTTCCATCTGAAAAATGGGGTAATAGGTCCTCTAGACGAGCAGAGGGTGTATTTTGAAAATCTGGTCCTTGTCCATTTCTTGAGGGCTTCCAAAGCCAGCCCTCTGAGATAGCGGGAGCAGTAATAACCCCTCTCTGGAAGGGAATTGACAGCTCAGAGAGGTGAAGTGACTTGCTCAATGACACACAGCATCCACAAAGCTGTGGGACTCAATGGAGGTTTCTTGATTTCTAGCTCTGTGGTCATCTCCCCAGGTCTCCCCAGGAGACCACCGCTCTCTCTGCCAGGTAACATGGGGACAGTAGGGATGGTCTTCAGCTCTGAGGTCCTCCAACGGCCCTCATGGGGAGCTGAAAATGATGGGAAGGGTCAGAGCACTGAGGATTGCTTCACCTTCCTAATAAAAGCGGCTTCAGAGGTTCAACACGGTGCTTGGCCCTCCACCCTCGTCAGCATCCCTGTTGGAAAGCGAGGTCAGCCAGCCTCCGCTTGGGTCGCTCCCGGACAGGAAGCTCATTACCTCCTGGGGCAGGTTAGCTAGGGTTGTGCACCTGACTCCCTGTCAAGGTGTCTCCCAGAAAGGGGCCCGCCCGCTGCTGCCTTATCCTGAGAGCTGACGAGTCTCCCAGCAACCCCTCACCAGGCTCCCACCACCAGAGAGCCGCCTCCCCGGGGCCCAGGGCTGCCCTGCGGCAGGTAGGAGGGAACCAGCCTCTCTCTGCCCCTGGCAACGCGAGAGGGGCCTGTGAGCCCTTAGGCGGGACCTCGCTGGGGAAGGGACCCGACTCATAGGACAGGCCAGCAGAAGACTCATTGGTCTGGAAATGAGAACAGCTGAGTGTGCACAACATTGACTCTGCCAGCAACCTGCTGTGTAGTTTGGGATGAATTGCTTCTCCTGGCCTTAGTTTTCTCATCTGTAGAATGGGGCACATTCATAACCCTTGCACAGCAGGGCCCACGGGGCTTATATGAAACCTGATGGGAGTGGTGGTTGGATTTGAGGCCTTTGCACCCTCAAGCAGTAGACACACGTGAGGATGGTGCAGAGAGAGATCATCTCCAGGTGTGACTCTGGACATATCTGAGCCCCTCCTGAGGCTGTGGGCGGGTCCTCAGGCCGGTGTGCCCGTGACCTTAGGACACCTGCTTCACAAACTTCACAGATCGCTGGGCCCGGGGGCCGTGCCATGGGCCAACAGGGCAGGAAGCCCTTTCTCTCCCGCTGGCAGTTCAGAACATTTTTCACCGATTGAGGCAAACGTGGCTTGTTATGGAGCAGAAGGAGGGCGTGGTACCCACTGAAGATAAGACAGGAGGCTGAAGGGACTTCAAGGCTCGGTAGGCACTGCCCCGCCCGGCTCTGCCCGGCTCCCTCCCACCCCCCTCTGCCACTCCCTGCAGGTGTCTGTCCCACTCTCCTTCTTTAGGAAGGGGAGCTTTAGGGAGGAAGTTTGTGCGGCCCCACGACTGTACAGTCAACCCAACAAAATCAAATTTCTGGTGAAGACACAGCCCTCTGTCCCTGCCTTTGTCACTCTTGTTTATTACCAACGGGCCATTCAGAGGTCTCTGTAAATGTCTGAGCTCATCTCCCTTCCTTAGAAATGATGGTCGTCATCATTGCCACCACCATCACCTTCTTGCACAGGCAGGTACTAGAATCTGCTTTTTGGAAAAGGCCAGACAGCTGCAGTGAGTCTGTCTGACCGATGGTCTCACCCGAGAAGCCTGGAGCTCAGAGAAGCTCTGGGTGCCCCCCAGGTCATTCCTCAGACAGCCCCAGGCTCACGCGTCCCCCCGGGGACCTTGCTGGATGCAGGTGCTGACTCGCAAACCTGTATCGCCAGTACTTTCCCAGGCGAGTCCATGCTGCTGGTTCAAGGCCACCCTCGGGCCCCACAGCCATTCAGTGATGGAGCTGGGGGCTGGCGCCACCCTCCTTGCCCCTGCGGGCAGTGCGACCTGAAAGCACCGGGCGCCTGAGACCAGGCTCAGGTGGTGATGCTTGATTGGATCCCGGACTGGGAAAACAGAAGCCACAAAGAACATCTGGGAGGCCACCAGCGTAACATGAGCACGGACGTCGTGTTAGGTGAGGTGGCCCGGTTAATGCCGGTTGTCTTTGGTGTGGAGCTGGTGTGGGATGTGGAGGGGAACGTCCTGCTCCCGGAGACGCACCCTGAGGCCTTCGGGGATGGACTATCACGACGTCCCACCTTCATTTTGGATGGTTTGGCAAAAGTGAAGTGTGTGCATGTGCGTGTGTATGTGTGTGTGCATGCGTATGTGTGTGCGCATGTGTATGTGTGCATGTGCGCACGCACGTGTGTGCGTGTATACGTGTATGTGTGTGCATGTGCATGCGTGTGCGTGTGTGCATGTATGCGTGTGTATATGTGTATGTGTGTGCGTGTGCGCATGTGTATGTGTGTGCATGCGTATGTGCATGTGTGTATATGTGTGCACGTGCGCATATCTGTGTGCACGTGTGTGCGTGTGTGTAGAGGGAGAGGGAGATGAAGAGCCAGAGCCAGCAGCCAGGCGCGCACACACAGAGGCTGTGGTGAGATGTTAATCGTTGGTCACCTTGGGGAAGAGTATTCCCTCAACCATTCAACAGGTTAGAAACTTTTCAAAATAAAAACATGGAAATCATTGTGTAAGAAAAAAAAAAAAGACACCGAAAAGCCATAAATCCCTACTGAACTCTTTGAGAGAAATAAGACAAGACTTAAGACTTCTAACCTGTGGCAGATAAGTGTCTTAAATACCCTCTCCATCCATCTTCTCTTCAGTCTCACTTATTACGGAAACTGTTCCCTATAAAATACCCCCTGCTTCTCTTTCCGAAGCCTTCTTTTTTGAAGGTTAAGATGCCTGCGAGCGATGTTGCATTCTGGTATCTACATATTTGACTAAGTTGCTTTAAAAAAAGAAAAAAAGAAAGTCTTTCTGTGCCTCAGTTTCCTCATTTGTAAACGGGAGAGAACATCAGTCCCTGCCTACAGTGCTGTCGTGGGGATTCAATAGAATGCTCCTGGGGCACTGGGCTGACAGTAGGTGCTCAATAAATGACATGACTGCCCACGGTGGGTTGTTGGGCCCCAGCCCCAGCCTTCAGGAATGCCTGCTTACACAGCGCGGGCCCCGACGGTGGCTTCCGGGGTCCCCGACTGTCCGTCCCACTGGCCCATGGGATGGTCACCCGGACGGCCACTTCGAGGCCGGGCATTGCCACGTGCTTGCTGTGGCCACCAGGTGGAGGCATTTAACCACAGATGTTCCACTTTCCTGGCTCTCTTCCCGTGCTGACACGCAGGGGCCCCGCTGAGCCAAGATGAAGTCGTGTTTGCACCGGGGGCGGACTCCGTATGAGTGAGAAATACATGTTTGTGGCTTTAAGCCTCTTGGAATTAGGGACTGTTTTGTTTCTGGCATAACTTTATCTCTACCGCCCGATAAAGTAGGGCTGGCCTGCCCCTAGAGGAAGGCCATCTTAACTGGCACTTTCCAAACATCTCTGACCCCCAGCCTATGCCTTCACCCTGCCAGGAGCCTCCAAGCTCAGCTCTGCTGGCCTTCGGCAGTCCCCATGCCCTGGCGGGGGGTGGGGGAGGGCTGCCCATAACCACAGAGAGGGCCTCCCCCTTGCCCCAAGATAGGCTCTTATCAGCCAATCTGCTGCAGGCCGTTTGGTTATTGTCTCAGTCTAGACATCAGAATTAAAAATCTCTTATCCGCTCGGATACTAGGGAAGTTGGGTCACACAGAATCAGGGCCAAAATTCCTTTGCTTTTAGCACAGTTGCTGCTGCTGCTGCTGTATCAGAGACGAAGCTCGTTGGAAGCAAAATCAGGATCCTTGGACTGGAGGCCAGAAAGCCTGGGCTCCAGCCCTGGCTCTGCTTCTCCCTGTGTGACCTCAGGGACTCTTTTCCTTTCTTGGGGCCAAAGCTTAAAGAGTTCTGCTTTTTCCTGCCTCAGGGCCTTTGCACAGGTTATCCCAGCTTACAAGCAGCCCTCACCATCTTCCCTATTTGCCTACTCGACTCTTGATTGGCCGTCGCATCTCAGCCTGAAACACAGGGCCATTGTGTTCAAAGCGTCCTGCAGGCTGCCTTGAGAGCACACATTTGTTTGCTTTAATTACTTAAATGAAAGTCATTACATTAATCACTACTTGGTCAGAGACTCTCTCCTCCCCAGGCTGTGAGCCACATGAAAGCGACAATCTGCCCACTTTTCTTTGAAGGAATGAATGATGTGTGTGGACAGACCTGGGAAAGGGCCCCTGACAGCCTGGGCATGGAGGGTGGAGTTTAAAGGTGCCCAGCGCCACCCCCCCCCTTCTGCCAGAAGTCCTTCTTCCTGCTCCCCTGGGCAAGAGACAGGTGAGGCCTCAGTGACTTGGTCCTCTGCTGCCCCCTGGTGTCCACTGCTAAGAAAACAGCCCGGGGCTCTCCTGCTCCGTGGAGGAAACCAGCTAGGTGCTCTCCCTGTGTGTTTATTCCTGACAGTAGCCCTGTGGGACGGGCATTATTCCTGCCTCTTTAATCAGTGCAGAAAGCCCACATCTGTTCACTTATTTGGAAAAGATTTATCGAGTCCCTATTATTTGCCAAGCGCTTTGCTTCACAAGTGCTTCACTAGCGAACTTTCTGTGCCAGGGAAGCGTACATTCAGGTCCGCCAAGAGGAAGAAGACGGTAAACGCACGAACACACAGAATGTGTATGTGCGTGTGGCCAGGATGCTGATGGCCCGGATGGTGAGTGACTTGTCCAAGGTCACACAGATGCCGTAGATTCGAGTCCAGTCGTAACGCTCACAGCTGCTAAACATCTATATAAGCCCCAGCTCCAGGCCAGCTGCCCGCCTCAGTGTTCCCTACGTGTGTTTTCACTGCTTTTATCCTGAAAACAACCCATTGTCATCCCACTCTGCAGATGGGGAAACAGAACATAAAGAAGCTAGGTAACTTGCGCAAGTCACTTAGCTGCAAAATGGCGGAGCCAGGACTGGCCCCTGGGTGGTGTGGCTCCAGAGCCCGTCTTCTCCTCACTGTACCATGCAAACCCTAGGAAGTCTGACATCCGAGGTCTCGGTGACAGAGGCCACAGATCCAGGGCCACCTCCCCTCCTTCCCTAGCCAAGACCGATCAGAACAGTCTTTCCTATTCTGTCCCAAACCATCCAAGATGGCTGAATGGCATCCTGTCCCCCAGCTTGGAGAGACTGAGGAGAAGAGGGCTCTTCGGACGGCTCTTGCCTTCGGGGGACCCGAGAGGTCCAGCCATGGGAAACAACCAGCCTTGCTAAGCTGGGAGGTGAGGGGCTCAAGGTGCTAAACCAGGGAAGACTCCTCAGAGGAGGTGAGGGGTGGGCTGGGCCTAGAGAAATGAGTGGGATTCAGATGTTCAATTCTGTGGGCGGGGCAGAAGCAGAGGGAAAGGGGTGGGCTGCTGCCACAGGGCGGGAGGGTGGAGACGGAAAGGTTTCCGAGGTTCAGGGCTGGCCAGCCAGGCTGAGGAGCTGGGCTGCCTGGGGGCTGGGGACCCTTCAGGGGAAGGACGAGGTCAGGTCTGGGTTTTGGAAGAGCCTCTGGCTGCAGAGTGTAGGGGGGAGGGGGCTGCGAGACCTGAAAGAGGAACCTGAGATGGGTGCTGTCATAGGCATCCAGGTGAGAGGGGCTGGACAGCCAGGGGACAGAGAAGGAGACTCAGAGGCCAAGGCTAAAGGTGAGGTTTTTTTTTTAATTAAAAAAAAATTTTAATGTTTTTATTTATTTCTGAGAGAGAGAGACACACACACAGTGTGAGCAGGGGAGGACCAGGGAGAGAGGGAGACACAGAATCCAAAGCAGGCTCCAGGCTCTGAGCTGTCAGCACAGAGCCTGATGCAGGGCTCGAACCCACGAACCGAACCGTGAGATCATGACCTGAGCCGAAGTCAGACGCTTAACCGGCTGAGCCACCCAGGCGCCCCTAAATCACATAGTCTGCCCCCTCCACCTGCCACTTCCCTTCCTCAGTATCCCCTCACTCATTCCACTCTGCACCCTGCTCTTGCTTTGTTAAAGAATAGGTTTTCGGACACGTGCTCAAATAGTAAAGGGTTTATTTAAGACTCATGTGATAGGGGAGACTGAGCTGAACTCTGAGTACAGCAAAGACAGCAGGGGGTTTATGGCGGTGGGGGGGGGGTGTTCAGAGGATGGAGTCACTAAGAGGAGAGAGGGTAGGGAAGTGCCTGCTAAACTGGCCTCGCAGGATCCTTGCTAAAGGGAGGCCAAGAACTTAGTAGATTTCAAGGGTAGAGGGGTTCTTGCTAGACTGAGCAGAGCTCTTTGCTAACATATGCACATAGATGTGCGTGACCCGGTGTGGGGACACATGCCTATGCACACACAGACGTACATACACATGCCTACATATACGCACACCCCTCATGCACCCGTGCACACGTATACATGCATGTATAGAGGTACACACACGTGTGCATACAATACGTACACATACCCATGTCCACACGCGTGCGCACGTACGCGATGTACACACAGGCGTCCATACGTATATGCACGTGCGTGCACACACGCGCTCCTGACCCCCTCTTCCTGCTGGAGCAGGGACTGCAGTGTCCCCGGCGGCACAGGTGCATCTTACTGACCACCAGGGCTCTAGCTTCCGGGGACTGCGGGCCTGAACGCGTGACCCCGCTGGTGCTCTGCTGCCACCTTGTGGCCACTTTCCAGATGGCAGCACGTAGGAGGCTGAGATCTTTCCCTGGTTGGGGGGGGGGGCACCCTGAAGCCTTGCCCACCCCAGAGTGCTTCGTTTGGCCAAATGCTGTGGGTGATTAGTGGGGCTGGGAACAGGTGAGAGTCCCACTCTCCCCACTACCCCCTAATCCCTTCCATCCCCTCACCTCTAGGTCTCCACAATGCGCTTTCCTCTGCTTGGGGCCCCTCCACTAGGGCCCCGGTCTCTGTGAAAACTTTGGGAGAGACATTATTGTGCTCAGCGCAGTGTCTGGGGACTTCACGTGGCCTCTGGCACAGACAGGTGTTCAATGAGCAGTGGAGTGAGGGAGAAGGAAGGGAGGACGAAACAGGACAGAGAACTACAGAGAACATGGGGAGGAGGAGGGGAGGGGAGANATGCGCTTTCCTGCTTGGGGCCCCTCCACTAGGGCCCCGGTCTCTGTGAAAACTTTGGGAGAGACATTATTGTGCTCAGCGCAGTGTCTGGGGACTTCACGTGGCCTCTGGCACAGACAGGTGTTCAATGAGCAGTGGAGAGAGGGAGAAGGAAGGGAGGACGAAACAGGACAGAGAACTACAGAGAACATGGGGAGGAGGAGGGGAGGGGAG
>NW_027530971.1:7450557-7464316 GCF_008692635.1 Crocuta crocuta
GAGGAGGGGAGGGGAGAGGAGGAGGGAGGAGGGGAGGGGAGAGGAGGAGGGAGGAGGGAAGAGGGCCAGAAAAGCTGAGGCCAGGAGGCCCTCGGGCCCTGACCATTCCAAGAGATCAAAGTTTTAACAAGAGAGAAAACAAAACCACGAGATTCTTTCACAGCCTTGTAATCTGGCTCTGCTAGCTTGCTTGCTAATATTTTTATTAGGAGACGGAGGGGGTCCTCTCTAAATGCCCCCAAAAGGCAAGAAGGTTATGAGTGGGTGTGTTGTCACGTCCATGTAAGAAGAGGCAGTTCCCTTATCCCCCAGGAAGTATGGGGGGGGAGCTGGGCCAGGGCTGAGCCCCCCTCTCCCTGGGGTGTGGGGGGGGAGGGGCCGCTCTGCAGCTGAAACTTTTAAAAGCAGGAGAGAAACCTCAGTAGTGGGGGACTGAAAACCTGGGAAGACAGATGATTTGATACTATTTTGAGTGGATCGAAGAAGGCACTTAGTGAAACACCCCTTTCAACCAGTGTCTACCTGTTGGAGTTCTGGATTTTTCTCTCAGTGCCTTATAAAGAGAAGTATTTAGGCTTTTTAAAAGCCTGGCAAGGAGCCGAGCGTCTTCTCTGATATCTAAGCAGGAATTAATTTTTATATTTTATTATGTTTATTTTATTTTTGAGAGAGAGAGACAGAGACAGAGAGACAGAGCGTGAGTGAGGAGGAGCAGAGAGGGAGACACAGAATTGGAAGCAGGCTCCAGGCTCTGAGCTGTCAGCACAGAGACTGATGCGGGATTTGAACCTACGAACCGTGAGATCATGACCTGAGCCAAAGTCAGATGCTTAACGGACTGAGCCACCCAGGCGCCCCTGTTTAATTCTTAAAAATTACACAAGTCATGCAGATTTAGTATAGACAGTTTCAAAAGTACACATAAACACAAAAGGTACCCGTAATCGATTTTGCTGTAGGTATACACATGCCCGGGGTGGAGCATAGGCTCTGTGTGCTGTCTGTCTACACTTGATGTAATTGAACACTGAATCACCTTGACTTTGCAGAAGGTACTCCAGAACTACTGTATAATTATCTGGGGATTTTTTGTTTTTAATTTTTTTTAATGTTTTTTTTTTTAATTTCTGAGAGAGAGAGAGAGAAAGAGAGAGAGAGAGACAGCGTGAGCAGCAGAGGGTCAGAGAGAGAGGGAGACATAGAATCTGAAGCAGGCTCCAGGCTCTGAGCTAGCTGTCAGCACAGAGCCCAACGCGGGGCTTGAACCCATGAACCATGAGATCATGACCTGAGCCGAAGTCGGATGCTTAACCGACTGAGCCACCCAGGTGCCCCTATATAATGATCTGTTTTGAGCCAGAGGCCTACCGTACCTTGAGTGTCTCCCATGGTCTTGCTACCTGGCCCCGTGGGACTCCGAGTTTGTCACTCCTGTTGAGTCCTGGCCTTTCCTCAAGAGCTGGTCATAAAGGAAACGGCAGACATGGGCTGTGGGCCTGCATCCCAGCCAGATGTGAGTAGAGGCTGCATCTCTTTACCCAAAGGGATGACCAGGCAACTCCCCCATGGAGACCCTGGATAGCTTGCAAATAAGTAAGACATATTCAGGCTCAAGTGACATCCAAGAAGAGCACATTAAGGGGCACCTGGGTGGCTCAGTTGGTTAAGGATCCTATTTCCATCTCAGGTCATGATCTTGCAGTTCATGGGTTTGGGCCCTGCCTCGGGCTCTGTGCTGATGGCTCGGAGCCTGGAGCCTGATTAGGATTTTGTCTCCTTCTCTCTCTGCCCCTTCCCCGCTCGCACTCTGTCTCTCTCTCTCAAAAATAAATCAACATTAAAAAATCAAAAAAAAAAAAAAAGAAGTGCACATTAAAACACCACCACCTAGCAGATTCTCAATGTAGCACATTAGATGGTATTACACGTAGGAGTGAATGTGGGAAACAGCCCTGGTGCACTGCACCGCCAGCATGTTGGTGTCGGCACAAACGCAAATAGTATGGCCATTTTGGAGAACAGTCTGGACCCAGGAAACCCGCTCCTTGTCTTACAACCTGGGGAAACTTGCGTCCAGAACAGCACCTTTGGGATGAAGGGGAGACAAGAGGCACCCCAGATGTTTGCCCCCCCCACCCCCGGAATGAAGTAGTAAACACTGAGGGCATCCATAATGGATGCCATTTGGCAACTAGCAGCTACTCAGTAGATGTCCTGTCAGCACCTTGGAACAGATCTTAAAAGCGGGGTTAAGTCTTTATGTGTAACATCATCCGTACAGACATCCTATCTTTTTGACATTTACAATTTGCATAGACAAATCTGCAGACAAATCTGTCTGTTCCCTGTAGCTGCCTTCTCCACCTGAATACTTCTTTTTATTTTATTTTATTCTTTATGTTTACATATTTTTGAGAGAGAGAGAGAGAGAGGGAGGGCGGAGCAGAGAGAGAGGGGGACACAGAATCGGAAGCAGGCTCCAGGTTCTGAGCTGTCAGCACAGAGCCCAACGCGGGGTTTGAACTCATAAGCAGTGAGACCATGACCTGAGCCAAAGTCGGATGCTTAACCAACTGAGCCACCCAGGCGCCCCCGTCCTGGGTACTTTTGATCTGCACACACAATTGTTTTTGCAGCTCAGACAAATGTCTTTCTGTTGCCACTACAGAGTGTGTTTCATCAGTGGGGTGTCGTTCCTGAACATCATTTATCATTCATTGCCGTCTCTCCTTCCCTCTTTTTCTGAAACAATCATATTATCAATCGTGACTTTTATTTGTTTGTGTTTTTCTCCTGTGTTCTTCCTCCAAACCTCCAATTATCTGTGGCATCAGTGCTGCTGTCTACTGCCTGCTGTGTGGCCTGGGTCCTCCCTTCGTTGCCTCTGCTCTCCTTGCCCCCCCCCCCCCCCCCNCCTGCCTTCTGGGGCTCCATGAGGATGCCTGACCTGACCTTTGGCGTGTCGTTTCTGAAGGTTTGCTCATCTCCTGGACACGGACCCATTTGTCATGTAGTATAGTTGCTTCCTTTCCTAATGTCCATGTTGGTTTTTCCCTCCTTTCAGAATCCAGGAAAGCATTTGAGGCCAAAGGGAAAAGAGGTGACTTCTCCTGCTCGAGCTAAATGCGGACAATGGTAACAGGTAGAAGGTTCAGCCCAAAGCCTCAAAGTCTCTGTTTAGAAAATGCAAGGGAGGGACAAACATCGTATAACTGGACATTTACTAAACTGTCTTTTTTGTTTAGCATTAAAAAACACGTTGCTTAAATTGCTTTAGAATTCTAAAAAGATTTATGCATAATCCGTCTTTCCAAAGACAGAAACTCAATCCTCCTTTGCTCGTGGGAACAGAATGTAAAAATAATCACCAGCTCTAAGGTCTGAATGCTACCTCAACGGAGAGGAAGGAGCTGGAGTGCAGGGGGCCGTGCCCGCCTCACAAGTGAAGGTGGGCAGAAATTAACATCCCCAACTGCCCGCTGCGGAATTGTCATTTAACCGGGTTAAAAAAAGCTATTCCCAAACAGGCTCCTTCTGACGGCCTCGGAGCTGATGTGGAAGCCGCCAAATGTGTGTATTTGTGGAGTTGTAAGTAGGTCAGATATTTCTGTCGCTAATTATTACTTGTGAAAAAATATGTCGTGAGCTTGCCGCAGGGAGAGAGTATCGGAAGCAACATTGATCTTTGGAAACTCCAGCCAGATTTATCCCTACGGGCCTGGAATCCTAGGAGAGTCAGATGAGGAAAAAATGTCCTAAATGCAGGTGCGCGTGGGGCAGTTGTGGGAATTCCAGCAGGAAAGTCAGGACACCTGGGTCCCAGCCCCTGAGTCTCACTTCCCCATTCTGGACCTCGGTTTTCTCACCGGGTTAGATTTGATTTTCAGTCCAAAGTTTCTGTTACCATGACCTTGTCAAGTAGAAGATCATTTTCCGGGGACCTGGGATTTCCCTTCTGTTTTTGGAATAGGTTTTTGTGTTCTGGGAGATATAAGGGAATCGGTTCAGAAGTGAGATCAACATTTTTTTTTTAGTTTATTTATTTTGAGAGAGAGAGAGAGAGAGAGAGAGAGACAGAAAGCCTGCATGCACAAATGAGCAGGGGAGGAACAGAGGGAGAGAGAGAATCCCAAGCAGGCTCCACTGCACTGTCAGCACAGAGCCCAACTTGGGGCTCGATCTTATGAACTGTGAGATCATGACCTGAGCTGACACCAAGAGTCAGACACTTAACCGACTGAGCCACCCAGTCCCTCCACCCCAATCAACAGTTTTCTGGCAGTGAATATTAGAGAAAATTTTTGTGGCATCTGGATCAGACCCACATGCTTGAATATCTGCTAAGTGTTGCGCATGCGTTGTGCATTGTGGCGGGAATGGTGGGCACACTCATGCATATGACTCTGCCTCCTCTCTCGTATATTTAGGATTGGTAGCTGCCGGTTACCGAATTTTGGAGGGTGAGATGATTTGCCCAAGGTTACCCGATCAATAAGGGCAGGAGTTAGGATTTGAACCCAGCTTCTCATTCCAGTGTCCTAAACCAGCCCCCACAGCTATGCCTGAATGAGCTTTCAGGAGGACAAAGATGCCCCCTCTTCTTCCCCTAGATGTGAAGTCTGGATGCCAGGGCACGATGCCGCTCTAATTAGTTTTATTTTACAGGCTGGGAGACTTGTCAATGTTTTATGCAAAGTTATGCAGAATATGCAAATCAGGGGTGGCTCCGTTGTGCTGTGACCAGTACAGCACCTGTGTTTCTCTGATCTGAGAAGTTCTACCTGCAGAGCTTCCTGGTGGCCCGGGCGGTGGGAACGGGACTGGGCAGCTTTCCACACCGTCACACCTGCTTGCAAGTCCCCTTTAAGTGCATTCAGGAACTGGGATGTAAATGACCCCTGTCAATGGACAACATTAGCACCAGGTATCTGGGCACCGATGAATTTAGTTGACCTGAAAGTTCTTGTTTTTGTATTTAAACGGGTGGGCTTCAGGGGCAGCTGGCTGGCTCAGTCAGAAGAGCACGTGACTCATGGGGCACCTGGGTGGCTCAGTTGGTTGAGCGTCCGACTTCGGCTCAGGTCATGATCTCATGGTTCATGGGTTGGAGCCCCACATCTGGCTCTGAGCTGACAGTGTGGAGCTTGCTTGGGACTTTCTCTCTCCCCCTCTCTCTGCCCCACCCACCCTCCCTCCCTTCCTCTCTTTCAATAAATAAACTTTAAAAAAAAAAGGACCCAGGGCATTCTGAGTGATGTTATGGCAACTCTTTCAAAGCAGAAAAAAAAAAGGAAAAGTCCTAAGAAGCATTCAGGTGGAGGGGCACCTGGGTGGCTCAGTCAGTTAAGTGTCCGACTTTGGCTCAGGTCATGATCTTGCAGTCTGTGAATTTGAGCCCCGTGTTGAGCTCTGTGCTGACAGCTCAGAGCCTGGAGCCTGCTTCGGATTCTGTGTCTCCCTCTCTCTGTGCCTCTCCCCAGCCCGCACTCTCTCTTTCTCTCGCTCAAGAATAAATAAACATTAAAAAAAAAAAGAGAGCATGTGACTCTTGATCTCAGGGTTGTGAGTTTGAACCCCACACCGGGGGTAAAGATTACTAAAAAATAAATAGACGTTATAGATAGGTGGGCTTCAGTTTTCTCACCTTCAAAATTGGTGAATGAGGGGTGCCTGGTGGACTCCGTCAGGGGAACGTGTAACTCTTGATCTTGGGGTTCTGAGTTGGAGCCCCACACTGAGCATAGAGCTTACTTAAAAAATAATAACAAAAAAATAAATGAGTAAAAAAATGGGTGAATGAATGAGCTTAAGGTCCTGTGATGACCTGAGTTCTTCAGAATCCCCATATTAAGGCTTCTGGAAAGTACCAACCTCTTTTGGGTCCATACTCTGCTTGTGATGACCCAGCCCTTACCCTGCTCAAGCACTCATTCCTACCAACCCTTGTTTGCCAACCACCCCCCCACCCCAACACACACCGCCAGGCAATTGTTTGCCCTGCTTTTGCTTCCCATACTTAGCACATGCTAATTTTGCACACAGCTGTGTCTTTTCCATCTGTCTCACTCATTCTCTCCCTTCCCAGGCTAGCTTAGACATCACCTACCCCAGGCAAGCCCAGGTACCCTCAATCCCGGCTCTCTTGATAGCACTTACTAGCTGGTTTCTTGTCATGATCAGTGGGAACAAAGCACCCCAGACATGAGCCCAGGACTGCCAGAGTGGTCGGGAATCAACACTTAAGGAATTAACAAGTCAAAGAATAAATGCATCTACCCATTGTACTCTAGACTTGTCCAAAGGAGGCAGTTGCTATAAACCTCCCACTCAGCTTGTGACTTTAGACTAAAAATAGGTATAGGGACACCAGGCTTCTCTAATTCCCTAATATAAATTTTAATTTTTAATAACTTGAGAAATCAGTGAACTATACCTATGGGAAAATGATGAGGAATCAGCCACATAAATTAATGGAAAGTATGTGTTCACATTATCTAACTATATTAAGTGTGAATAATAATTAATTATAGATTCTGCATGCGGTCTTGTCTTAGAGAATTCAATGTGAAGGAATTTAAAAAGTCACTCATCACCCCCTGTGCTCCACCCCGGGCCATAACATAAAAAGCAATGGCCAAAGAACTTTCCATAATTTATGAAAATCATCATCTTAGAGGAAAAATAACCCTCAGTAGGAGCATAATAACTAGGAAAAGGAAGCTGTGCTCACGTGTGTTTGCTAATGCTGTTGTGATCATTTGGCCCACCCTTCCCTCTCTGCCTACATTTATTCATTCTTCCATTCATTCACCGTACACTGTGGTGAGTGGAGAGGTGGCCTGGTCAGTGGATGTGAACGCGGTGAACTCTAGAGCCGGGTTGTTTGAGTTCAAAACCAAACGCGTCTATCGACTTTGCAGCTGTGTGGTCTGAGGCAAGTCGCTTAACCTCTCTCTGCCTCAGTTGCTACAAAATAGAGATTACAAGTACTGTTGGCGTTGATGGGAAGGGGGATGAACAAGCCAATACAGGTGAAGTGCTTAGCATAGAGCCTAAGTACTCAGTAAAGGAAAGTTCTAGCTGTGGGTCTGGTGTACTGGGCACCACTTAAAAAGGACCCAGTTTTGGGGAGTGGGTAGCTCAGTTGGTTAAAGGTCTAGCTTCAGCTCAGGTCATGATCTCATGGTTCGTGGGCTCGAGACCCTGGTCGGGCTGTCTGTGCTGACAGCTCAGAACTTGGAGCCAATTTTGGATTCCGTGTCTCCCTGTCTCTCAGCCCATCCCCTGCTCATGCTCTGTCTGTCTGTCTCTCAAAAATAAATAAACATAAAAAAAAAAAAAGAAGGACCAAGCTTCTATCCTTAAAGAGTTTGCTGACTGGTGAGGGAAACAGACTCTCTTCAAATGACAAGTTGGCGTGTTCCATATGGAAGTGAGTAAGGTCCTGTGTCAGGGAATGACAGTGCCTCTTGCCTGAGGGGGCAGAGCCACTTCTCTGAGGAGGTGACATTTCACTCCAGAGGTGAAGGGTAAGAAGGAGCTAATGAAATGAAGAGTGGGGGTGGGAGGTGGGCAGAATGTTCCAGGTGTTGTGTGTATAGCTCGTGTGCTATCCTCCACGGTGTAGAATAGAAACCCTTCCCCGTTTCTATTTGCTAAAGCTGTGGAGACAAACTTAAGAGCCACAATGATAAAACTAGGGCGGTGAAGGATATAGAGAAGTCGCTAGACTTGATAGCAGCTGACGGTACGGGGGACCACAAGCAGTGCTCAGGGCCAAGCCTCAGCGCTTGGAAAGCTGGCCTGCCCAAGGGAGGAGACGAGCCAATCCGCCATGCCCCCCACCGACTGCAAACCGGCTGAAGACTTAACGTTACAACCCTACAGAAAGAAGAGGGGCGCCTGGGTGGCTTAGTCGGTTAAGCGTCCGACTTTCCGACTTTCACTTAGGTCATGATCTCGCGGTTTGTGGGTTCGAGCCCCGCGTCGGGCTCTGTGCTGACTGCCAGCTCGGAGCCTGGAGCCTGTTTCAGTCTGTGACTCCCTCTCTCTCTGACCCTCCCCTGCTCACGCTGTCTCTCTCTCCTAGAAATAAATAAAACATTTAAAAAAAAAAAAAAAGAAAGAAGAAAATCAGGGATACTGGGTTCCTGGTTGGGGGGGTGGTGTGGGAAAAGCCTTCTACACAAGACCAAAGAGGGCACAAACCATGGATAGATTTGACGCCATCAAGACGAGAGAGTTCTGTCCAGCGCAGGGGAGCAGAGACAAGGGAGGTGGGCAGAGGCCAAAGGGTGAGACCAGGAAGCTACCAGAGGAGACGGCCCAATGGCCGACAGCTCACCAAGAGATGTGCACACACACTAAAGTCCAAGATACGCAAGTGAAAGCCTCACAGGGAAGCCTCCTCCTCCGTCGCCCCAGAATGGCGGGGCTTAGAAGGGCAGCAGCAAGGACGCAGGGCGGAGAAGGCCTGCTGTTGCCCTGCCTTGGGAGCAGCCCCCAGAATGCGGAGGACACGGCTCCCGGGCGTGAGCGGAGGGGCCAAGGGCATCCTGAAAGCCAGGCTCTCCCCCACGTCAAGTCCCTGGTCTAGGGCTAGTTGTGCCAGGAGGACGGGGAGCTTTTCCCCACATCAAACAAATCGCCACCTACTACCTCCTACCCAGAGGCTGGTGAGGGAGCACCCACCAGAGAGGGCGCCTTTTGCTAGTTCACACAGAGGCGCCATTTTGGTTATAGGGCTCTGGCCTTTGGAAAGCCATTTACCCACAGTCAAGGAAATCCAGTATTTACCTGTGACCCAACAAGACCACTCCCGGCCATCTGCCTCAGAGACAACTCAGGACAAAAGGAGACCCCCCATGAAGCTTGGAGGGCCAGGGACTTGGAGGCCACCCAGGCGCCCACCCCTGGGAAAACAGATGAAAAAAAATGTGGCGTATTCCCTCCGTGGAATATTGTGCACTGTTAGAAGCAACTATTACACATCACTGAGCACACCTTGGTGCTGAGCGGTGGGGGGAGGGAAGGGGGAAAAAAAAGAACCAGACTGAGAGCTAAAGCACAGAATAAGTCATGTTAATTAAAAGCATATACAAACACAGAACAGCACGACATGTTTTATAAGGACTCATGCACATTTAAGAACATATATCAGCTACGTTAGCGAGGATGCCTATGTGGGCAGGGGACAGGGAAGCAGAGATAAAGGAGGAAAAATATGTTCAAAACACAAACAAGCTCGTGGAAGGGGTCCTCAACAGCGAGAACGCACCAGGAGCCGAGGAGGGGGTACCTGAGCCTGCTTCCTGCACCTGAGGCTGATGAAAGTGAGAAGGCACAGAACAGATGCAAACGTAAAACGCTGCCTGTCCTCAGAGGCTGAGTGCACGCTGCTCTCCTTCAGCGAAGCTGGGACCTTCTTTTCTCTGAGTGCCCCCCACCCCACGTTGACTAGCACATCAGCTGCAGCGAAGGGCAAAGTGGTGTGACCTTAGAAGCAAGATTTGGGGAGTCTCAACTCCTTTCTATCACCCAACAGGTGACCTCATACAAATGAGGTTTCCTCTCTGGGCCTCAGTTTCCCAGGGGTGATTCCTCAGACGACTTCCTGCTGACGATTTCCCCTTCCCCCTGGCTCACAGTTTGCCTACATTTCCTTAAAACGAGGTGCCACCAAGTTCTTGGGTTCTGGCCAATAGAATGTGGACGCAAGTGATATATTTCATCCTGGCCCTGATCATGAACACCTCCCCGCGTGATTTTCTATGTTCTTTATTTTTCTTTCTTTTTTTTTTTTTAAATATTTTTATTTATTTCTAGGTGAGAGAGAGAGACAGCATGAGCAGGGGAGGGTCAGAGAGAGAGGGAGTCACAGACTGAAATAGGCTCCAGGCTCTGAGCTGGCATTCAGCACAGAGCCCGACGCGGGGCTCGTACCCACGAACCGCGAGCCTAAGCGAAAGTCGGACGCTTAACCGACTAAGCCACCCAGGCGCCCCCCGCCCCTTTTTTTTTTCAATGGTGAGGGAGTCCAAGTTTATCTTCAGCACGACTGGCTCCCTGTCCCCCCACCTTAAAACAATTTTTTAATGTTTGTTTATTTTTAAGAGACAGAGAGAGACAGCATGAGCAGGGGATGGGCAGAGAGAGAGGGAGACACAGAATCGGAAGCAGTCTCCAGGCTCTGAGCTGTCAGTACAGAGCCCAACATGGGGCTTGAACTCAGAACCACAAGATTATGACCTGAGCTGAAGTCTGACACTTAACCGACTGAGCCACCCAGGCACCCCAGTTTATGTTCTCACACTGTCTGCTGGCCAGTTGTGGAAATTCCCTCAGAGCCACAGTTTAGAAGGAGACTGGGTCAGTGTTATAACCAGAAACACCCCTGTTGGAGAGTTGAATGAGCAAAATTAAACTTTTATTGTGTTTTTGCCATTGAAATTTTGGGGTTGTTATACCAGGTGTGCCCCCTGACTTAACCCATTTCCTTTTTGACCCAAGCCAGACATCACCAGAGAATTCCTTAATTTGTATAATGCTTCTCCAGTTTTTCCAATTGATGTTTTGTGATCAGCTCCTTTACTCTACTCAAAAGTAGCGGAACGGACTGAAATAGCAGCTGAGTATCCAGAAGGGTTGAGTCCTCCTTGCCTCTCCTCCCTACCATCCATTTATCCTTCAACCAAAGGGATGCCTGCAAAAGGCAGTGCTGCAGCTGACTCGTCCTCGAAAACGCACTCATCGTTCCCCGTTGTCCTCAGGATGATGGCCAAGGGCTCGTGCCCACAAGGCCCTACAAGAACTGACCCCTGTTTCTTTCTCCTACATCCTCTCCCCTGTCTCAGTGAGCTCCCCAAACTCCCAGCCTTTGCGCATGCTGCTTGCTTCTTCAGAATGCTTTTCCATCCCGTCCCTCTCATCAGGTCACTTTCCCTTCGGGGGTCCAGGCATCCTGACCCCCACCCCGTCTTATCCATGTGCCCGCCTTCCTCCCTCCTCCAACCCAGTGGGGATTCCTTGTGTGTTGGGGGTCTCCCCACTGAATGTCAGCATCCTCAACGGAAGGGCCAAGCCCGTCTTGTTTCTTGCCAAATTGCCACGCCCAGCGCCAGCCCTGCCTCATTGATGGCACCCACAGGCAGATAGATGTTCAGCACGTGCATCAGTTGATCGATGGACAAATATCGACGAAACCAATGAGCTTGCGTCGTTGGAGAGGATGTCATGTCCTGTGTCATTCTGGGGAGACACGAGTATATTTTAGAAGGAATAATGTCTCTCAAAGGAATGAATGCATTAGTTCCCTGTGGGCGATGGCCATAGGTCTATGGTTTTCCACAGCGAATCTGCAAAGCTGCGGCTCGGCGTCCAGAGAGAGAGAGAGAGAGAGCGAGAGAGAGAGCGAGCACAGATCATGGGTACCAGGGTCGGTCATCCAATTCTGGATTCTTTTAAAAGTGATTTCTACACCCAACGTGGGGCTTGAACTCATGACCCTCAGATCAAGAGTCACATGCTATTCTGGCTGAGCCAGCCAAGTGCCCCAAATTCTGGATCTTGATCCGAATGCCGAGACTTTATTAAGATAAAAATAGGGCCTGAGGTGCCAGGCTGGGAGGTGCGATTCGTGTTTGTGGCGGACGGGCGGGGAGGGGAGATCTTCCACCGGGAGGAGGTGAGGCTCGCCCTCTCATGTACACAAACTCATCTCCATGGCAATGGTCCCCTCTGCAATTTCCCTTGAAGTAGCCATTTGTGTTTCTTGATTTCCACGCGACAATGACCTTGTTAGGTCCTGTTAGATAGAAACAAGACGGGTGCTCCCACCACCCAGGCTTCTGTGCCCAGTTTCCCCCTGGCTAATTACACGGTGCTAAGACGCCCCTTCAGGTGGACTAAACCACTAAACCAACGCCTGACGGGTAATTTACATAACAAATAGTGTCAGCTGGGCCTTCGCTGCAGGTCCCCAACTGCTCAGCTGTTCCGGTCAGCAAAAGGATCTGTTTGCTCAGACTAGTAAGGTTATAAAAGGCCAGCCAAGAGCCCCTCCCCCACCGAAGTCCCCGAAATGCCGGTGCGTACAGTGAGGAGGGGCCTGTGTACGAACACCACCGTTTCTCAGTGCCTAAGATGAAAGCCAGACCCTGGGGCATCACCTGACGTCTGCCAGGTTTACTGGTTTCATCCCTTTCCCCCACTATTGTTTTTTAAGTTTATTTATCTACTTTTGAGAGAGAGAGAATGAGAGAGCATGCGAGTGGGGTAGGGGGAGAGAGACAGAGAGAGAGAGAGAAAGAGAAAGAGACAGAGAGAGAGAGAGAGAGAGAACCCCAAGCAGTCTCCACGCTGTCAACACAGAGCCCGATGTGGAGCTTGAACCCACAGACCCTGAGATCATGACCTGAGCTGAAGTCAGATACTTATAACCGATGGAGCCACACAGGCGTCCCTCCCTTCCCCCCACTGTGTGCCCTGCCCTATCATAGCTGCTCCGTTCATGATTGGCATAAATATTACTTCCCAATGACACCGAAGTTTGAAAAATTTTTCCCCCAAAGCATTTGCTAGGTTATTTTCCTCTTGTTCCTTACAAATCGTCCCCATCCATTGCCTGCGACTTCAGCCAGGTCACCTTCTGGCTGGTGGGAGGGAGACATTTGTGCTTCCCTCTTNATAGGTGGTTGGTGCCGGGAGAGCCTTCATGGTGGCAGGGAAACTGAGGCCAGGAGGGGGCAGCGTGGCGCTGCATTGCGGTACAGCCAGGTTTGGGCCTGCGGGTACTACCTATTCTTCCGGGGCTCCGTGCTGCACCGCGCCATCCCCCAGGGCCCGGAGAGAAAGCCAGGCGCCCTCCCCGCAGGATGGAAGACGTAGGCCGGCTGCCTCTCTGCCCATGTGCTGCCGGTCATGTCGGGCCCCTTAGCTACATTCCCTTGTCTCCCCAGCCAGTGTCATGGTGGGGGCATCTGGTCGACCCAACCTTCATTTCCTCGTCGCTGTGGTCCCTGTCTACCGGTGAGCTGTCCTTTCCTCTCTTGATGTGTTTCAGGTAGGGCAGCCCTAGAGGTGAGGGTTTACTAGGTCTGGGGCCTGGCTTGAGCATCGAGATTTTTTAAGAATACTCTAGGTGGTTCTAGAAGGTATTCAAGTTTGAAGACCATGGCCTCCTCCCTCGACCCAGGAAAGGGCAGACGGACCAAAGTGAGCCAATCAGCATCCTTCCCTGGGATTGCACTGTAGATATAAGAAGGTCTCTCCTGCAAGGCTGTTAGCAGTGGGGGCATCTGGGTGGCTCCGTCGCTTAAGCTTCCAACTCTTGGTTTTGGCTCAGGTCATGATCTCACAGGTTTGTGAGTTTGAGCCCTGTGTCAGGCTCTGTGCAGACAGCGTGGAGCCTGCTTGGGATTCCCTCTTGCTCTCTGTTCCTCCCCCCACCTCTCAAACTAAATAAATAAACTTAAAAAAAATAAAGAAAAAAATCAAAGCAGCTAGCAGGAATGTCAGCCTGTCTGCCCACGCCCCTAACCGCCCTCTGCGGCGGCTCCTCTGCCTGCACTGCCCCTCCAGCCCCTCTGGACCACGAGCAGCCCTCAGAATGGCCGGGCTGCTCCCTGGACGTGCATCTTTGCAAACGGTGTCTCTTTCTCTCGGAAGGGCCTCTTTCTTATGAAGTCCTACTTAACCCCCAAGAACCAAGTACTCATGATTTATTCTGGGAGACCGCCCTGGCCCCCTCCCCCGTGGACTG
>NW_027530971.1:7464381-7493762 GCF_008692635.1 Crocuta crocuta
GGGGGGGGGGGGGGGGGGGTTCTCTGAGGCAGGGGCTGCGTCCTGCTCCAGTCCACACCCCTAACCCAGGCTTCCCTTGCATCTGGGCACAGGGTGGGGCTGATCAATCTTTATTTGATAAGTGAGCCATATTTCACTGTCGGAAGCCTGGGGTAATCACCTAGCCACATGGGGGAGGGGGAAGATGAGAAGGGTAGAGAAAGTGGAGAGGGAGGGGGAGGAAGAGAGAGGGGGAGGGAGAGGGGAAGGGNAAGTGGGAGAAGGGGAGGGCACAGTCCTCAACTCTTCCTTTCCTCCCTTCACCTGACAGACGCTTTCTCAGCGCCTACTCTGGGGCCTACAGAGAACATTTCCCAGAGATGAACTAAAGAGCGGATGATTAAAATAAAACTCTCAGCCACGAGGCCTGATTCGCAGAGCCCAGCCTTTGTGGGGGGTGTTTGGATTCTCCACTGGGCAGGGCAGGGGCGGAACAGAGGCCTCACCTTAGACTCGAGAAATAGGGTTGTCTCCTGACACTCTGACGGTCTCTGTGATGATCTGGGTTACTTTTCCTCCCTGAGACTGTTCCAAAGTGAGCAGCCGCCACACCGCACACATGACAGTCCTGTCTCCTCGTTTTTCTCTCCGTGGCCCCAACGGACAGGGTCCCTTTGTCTGTGGCCTGAAGGGAAACCAGAGTGGCCATGAAAAATTGCATTTTATCCACCTGCCATTGTATAAGAACCGTGTTTATAAAGCTACAAAAACAAAAACAAAAAAGAATCAATGAACAACCAGGAACAACTCAAGAGGGTTGTTTTGGTTAAGATCGGAAATCCAACTCCATGTAGCTTAAAGGAGCAAGGTAATTTATCAATTCTGTCTCAGGGATGTGCGTGGCTAACAAATAACAAAAACCGTCTCCAGGTGGAATAAAGAAAAGGTTCCCTTTGGGGAAGGGGAGGATGGGCATGGAGAGGGGCATTTGTGGGGATGAGCACTGGGTGTTNATAGACTATTTTGAACTGTGCAGTCCAGGGCAGGGGAGAGTGCCCCGCCCCACCCCACCCTGCCCTCCGCTGGGCCCCATGGGCCCCTGTGCCTGGCCCTGTGGTTGTAAGGAGGCTGCAAACCCCTAGCTCACACCCACAGGGGGAAATACGCCCAAAAATGGAAGAGAAGGAAGGAAGGAGGGAGCACCAGTCAAGTTCCGATTGTATCTATCAGTTCTCTATTTTGCTATGTGACAAATCACCCCAAAATGGAGTGGCTGAAAGTAACAACTACACATCCTCTCCTAAGGGTGTGAGGCAGCTCAGAAGCTCTGATCCGAGCCTGGTGTGGCGGATGTCAGACTCCAGTCGGTGTGGTCCAGGGCTGTAGGGGACATGCTGAGAAACAGAATAAGGATCTGTGAGCAAATCCCTTACAGAAACACTGGGTCAAAGAAAGTTCACTTGTTCTTCGAGCCACAAACATTCATCGAGCACATATTATGTGCCAGTGTTCAAGGGCCTGAGAGCACATCCAAAACCAAAGCCCAAACAGACAAAAACCCTGCTTGGGGATATGGTCTGGTAAGAAGGTGGAAGAGTTTTCTTTTCTGCAGGACTTCTCAGAGCCTTTAACATACTAACAGGCATTACCCAGAGAGGGTAAGGCATGCCGTGTTTCCCAGAGTTATTGGACCTCTGGAATAAGAACTGATGTTCTTTGAAGCCGACTTTGAGAAACACTAACTCTGTTCAACCTCCTGTTGTACAGGTGAGGAAGTTGAGGTCATATTCAAGGTCACCCAGGCAGAGCTGGCATGGGAGCCTTGGTCACCTGACTCCCTGCATTTCCACAGCCTTTCCCCTTGATTTTGTATTTCCTTCCTTCCTTGTCCTTCATTTCTCCTCTCTTCTCTTCTCTTCTCTTCTCTTCTCTTCTCTTCTCTTCTCTTCTCTTCTCTTTCCTTTCCCCTTCCTTCCTTCCTTCTTTCCTTCTTTTCTTTTCTTTTTTCTTTTCTTTTCTTTTCTTTTCTTTTTTCTTTTCTTTTCTTTTCTTTTCTTTTCTTTTCTTTCCCTTCCTTTCTTTTCCTTTCCTTTCCCTTTCTTTCTTTCTTTCTTTCTTTCTTTCTTTCTTTCTTTCTTTCTTTCTTTCTTTCTTTCTTTCTTTCTTCCTTCCTTCCTTCTTCCTTCCTTCCTTCCTTCCTTCCTTCCTTTCTTTCTTCTCCCTCTCTTTCTTTCTTTCTTTCTTGCAAACCTGGCTTCAGAGCGCCAAGATTTGGGAGACTGTAATGAACTCAGATGCTTGAGACCAAGTGAGCTGAGAGCTCCCATGCCCTCCCCGGGGCCTCCTGGGCTAGAGTCGCACACAGACGTCACACCTCCGGCCACATCAGTCACGTTCGGTGACCTCTCCCCAAGTTCAGCTCTGCTGATGTGAGCAGCTGGGCCTGTCCCTTGGGGAAAGAGGCAAACCGGGACATGGGAACACAACTGAGACTATTAAGGCTACCTTACAAAAGTGTGGCCCACAGCCGGAGGTTGGGGAAGCTGTCCGCTCTCCTGGCCGGACTGTCCTCTGCGGGTGTCCTTGGTCGTGCTCATGCCCCCCGGTCTGCTCCTTGAAGTGTGGGGACCATGTTTAGTGTCCAGAATCTGGGAAGATCTTTCAGTATCTAGGGATGCGGCTCATGCGGTCACCAGGCCGATGGGTGAGCACAGAGGGGGAAACTGAGGCACGCAGACATAAGCTCATATACAAGACGGCATCGAGTGAGGCTACCCCTCAGGGGAGTTGGGACTGGAGACCAGGTCTCCGGGTCCTTCCAAAACACCTGCGCTCTTAGCTAAGAAATAAGTGTCTTCAGAAGGCTTCCAACTCTGAGGACCTCATGCAAGGGAGACCCGATTTGTCAGAGAATATTGACAACAATAAAGAGAGGAGGGGCAGCATTAACTTAGGTCTGGGCCCTGTTCTAGGAGCTTCTCAAACGTCCCTGAGGGAATAAAGGTCACACTTTTCTGACAAGAGAACTGAGGCTCATGGGCGTGGAACCACTCACACAGGGTCACTTGCCAGTAATGACACGGCTGGAGAGGGACCTCGGTTTGAGCCGGAAGCCGAGTCTTTCCACTGCCTCACGTGGCCCACCGCTGCCACACAGAGTGGTCAGCTTGGGGGCAATTATTCTTCCTGAAAATAGTCTATCAACTCACCATTTACGAATATAAACTGCCTCGTCAACCTAAAGCGGGTGCGCCTGCCCTTAATGAGAGCCCAGCATCCTTCCCTTTCTGGAACTTACCACCTCTCTCTCCCCTCTTGCACTGGCTTCTTGGAAACACTAAAACCTTACAATGAAATAAAACAACTGGCTTCAAGACAAACAACAGCCCCTTCAACTGGCTTCTTTCTTCTCCAAATATTTCTCTAATATTGTGTGTTTGATTTCAAGACAACCCCCTAAATGATCTTAACATTTCCCCCGAACTAGAAAAATAAGAAGTAAAACACTCTACTGGGAAGAAAAGGAAAATTGTATGTTCTTTTGTTTACGCGAGTGTACAGAAAATCATTACGGATCTCCATGCGGCCTGGGTGATTTTCCATTGTGATCTAGAAGGAGAAATGGATAAACTGGAATTTGCAACCAATCTCGGGGGATTTCTTTTCTATTTGGGTGACCCCCGAAAGGCTTCTGGGCACATAGCTATTTTTGCAAGAAAAGAAGAAACGCTGAGGGGTGACTGCCATCAGCGGCAGTTCACCCAGATGCTAACTTACTCTAATGTTCCCTTGTGTTTATTTTTACTTAATCTGATGTTTTGATGCAATTGTTGGCATTTTGTTTTTGACCTTAAACCAGTATAATTTATCTTGGGCCATGCCAAGAGAGGCAATGAATGCACTATCAGTGACCAAGATGCAGGCTGTTTTCTTAAATTAGGACCCTGCCACATGGTGTTGAGTGAGGTCATTGCAGGGGGTGGGGGGTGGGGAGCAGTAGCTTTGATCTTAACTCTGTGATCATAATAGACCCCTAGGTTGTCTGGAATAGGGGTTTGTTTCCTCTCACCCAAGGCTTCCAGCCAGAGGCCCCTTACATTTGGGGAAGATTTTGAGTCAAATCCTGGCCAATGAATTCTGGGTACAAGATGTGCAGAGTCAAAATGAAAAATGGCTTTCCTAATATTCCGAGCTATGTAAATCCTAGGAGTAGTAGACTGAGCACTGGATTGGGAGTCCGTTAATATAGGTCTCTCACAGCCCTGGGATGAAGGTTGCTGTTATGCCCATTTTTCAGATGAAGGTGCTGAGGCACAGGGAGTTGAACTGATTTGCCCAAGCCAGCAAGCAGTAGAGCCCTGGGTCCAAGCACAGGGTCCTCCCTACAGAGTCCGGGGTCTTAAAGACCAAACACAGCACATCTCCAGACCTGCCGTGTCTGGGGGTCCATGCTCTCCCTTCTCTGGGCCCTAGAGTCCTCTTCTTGGAAATAAGGGGGCTTAGCTGAATGAGTTCTAGGCTCCTCTCCAACACTGACTACAGATAAAATGTTGTGATTTTCCCCAAAGTCCTACAGACATCCAGGCTTTACCAGGGATTGGGGTCAAGTTGCCTCAGCACAGCATAAAAAATGACAACGATATAGACAAGAAGTAGCATTTAGTAAGTGACTTCTCTGCGTGCCACATGTTTTATGCATGTACTTTGTCTCTATTCTATCTGCACCATCATTTAATGAGATAGGCGCTTTTACCATTCCCATTTTACAGATGTGGAAACTGAGGTTCTGAGAGAGGATGCTGTCACACAGCCAGAGCTGATGGAGCCGGGATTCGCCTCCAGGTTCCTGTAGTAACTTGTTCCTCCCCCCATCAAAGAGAGTCTTTGTGATTGTGGGATTCTCTAAGTGTCAGCGACCACATTCTAACCTTCTCTGTATCTGTAGGAGCCAGCACAGGGGGTGGGGAGGGTCTGGCCCATAATAGTTGATCAATAAACAGTATCGGATGAATGAATGAGCCCAACACCCCAGAGCTCATTTCTCCACTGAGCTTACAGCACAGGGGTCTCCGCGGGAAGGAAGAAAGTGGGTTTGGGGAGGGGAGCTGGGAAAGAGACCAGTCATGGAATTAACAGCTTGAACTGACTCGCCTCCCAAACCCAGATGCCCACCCGCCTTCACGAGCTGGGCATTGAGCTCGAAGCAGCAAAATGTCTTGCTGAAATGCTTTCTCAGTGGACCCCGGGTGAACCAGGACTGTGACCTCATTCCTTTCTCCTGTGGGCTGTGTTGTAGTTAGAAAAGCTGACTCCTGAGTTTTACCTTTCTCCTGGTGCTTTGCAGTATTTTCAAATTTTTATGTAATGATTTTGCAAAAGCAAAATACATGTTTAATTTTAAAGGTAGGCTCAGTCGTGAGATTGGATCTTCATTGTCCAGTGCTCTGGAAAACAGCCAAGTGTTTAGTTGCGGGTAGCATATTCCTAAGAATTGTGACATTGAATTAAAGAGTGCTTTTAAAGAGCAATTCTTCCGCGGGCAGAACGCGTCGCAGAGCCTGCTGCTACCGCTGATGCCCACAAGAGGGCGTCTCAGGGTAATCAGGATGCAAAACTCCAGCCCAAGATCTACCTCCTCAGCTGTAAATGGCCAAGAGCAGGTTCTGGAAGATCAGCAATGACCCTGCTTCTCTAGGACGTGACATGTGACATTAGGCTCTCTTCTTCCCCTTGTCATCTGAGCCCTACAAATTTAATTCTCCCAGGAGTTTCTGCTCCTGGGGGCAGTGGTTCTCTCTGTGCCTGGGCGTGAGGGAGGGAGGGAGGGAGGGGGTGTCTGGGGGAGCAGAGATGGAAACAGGCTGTCATAAGCTGTACATCTGGCTGTACCTCTGGGGGTTCCCTCAGGAAGATAACAGCACTCCCAACCCCTTTCCAAAACTCTGGGACTGCGGCAACCATATTTCTTTTTCTTTTTTTAACCAACCTTGTCAAAGTCAACCTGTTTTTTCAGAGTAGGGGAGTGAAAACCAATGAATGCACAGTTTTGCGCCACTCTGCTGAAGAAGAGAGTCACAGGAGGCCCTGACGTGCGAAGGTGGGGGGCAAGTCTTCTCTCTGACCCTGAGGAGGGACAGAAGGCAGTCAAAAACCCGGAAGAGGCACTTTGCATGTCTCTCTTTTATTTTTATTTAAAAAAACATTTTTAATGTTTATTTATTCTTTTTTTACTTTTATTTCTTTAAATAGTTTATTGTCAAGTTGGTTTCCATATAACACCCCGTGCTCATCCCGACAATAATGTTTATTTATTCTTGAGAGAGAGAGAGAGAGCTTGCTGAGAGACAGAGAGTGAGTGGGGGAGGGGCAGAAAGGGAGACACAGAACCAAAGCAGGCTCCAGGCTCTGAGCTGTCAGCACAGAGTCTGACATGGGGCTTGAACCCACCAACCGTGAGGTCATGACTTGAGCCAAAGTCAGATGCTTAACCGACCAAGCCACTCAGGTGCCCCTCATATGTCTCTCTTTCAGAACCTAAACCAATCCTGGGAGGGAGACATCACTATCCCCATTTTACAGATGGAAACACTGAGGCTCAGAGAAGTTAACTCATCTGCCCAGCGTTACCCCATCTCCCCAGCTCTTTGGGGACACACAGAAGCTAGATTTTAAGCCTGGAAGGTTCCAGGCTCCAGCAGCTCCACCACTATCTCTACTGAGGCACAGACAGGCTTGGGAGTGACTTTCCAGAGAACAGGAGAAAAGCAAGGGCAGGAGCCCTTGCTGGGCTCCCGTCCTGGAGCTCGGGCTCCAGACTCAGGAGGCCAAATTACCCAAGTGAGAATTCTAGTAGGCTGCCGGGAGGCTCATCTCTGGTTCAAGTGTTCGGTGAGCCAGTGCACGGAATCTTTTATGTTTTCCCCCATTAATGCATTCTGTACTTACACTTCTTGCTATAATTACTCTGCAGTAATTAACAAGGGAAAATAACACATCTGGGTCTACACTGCAACTCCAAACAGATGTACAAGATGCACGGGCACGTGCGGATCCTTTCAGCTATTTGACAATGATGTACTGAGCACCTACTATGCTCCAGCCTGTTGAGGTGCCGGCGGTCCAGCAGTGAGCTGACAGGGCAAGGTCCCTCGTGGAAGGGGAGGGGCAGCAGATAGCCGGTGGGCACGTGGGCACATCCAAGAGACCAGTAAATGCTAAGCGCTGTGAAGACAATAAAATAGGGTGACAAGCGGCCAGATCAGCCTCTCCCTGGAGGTGACATTTGTTCTGAGGCCTGTGGAGGTCTGGCGGGGAAGCATGCCAGGCAGGGGCGGGGCGGGGGGAGGCAAGCGCCAAGCAGTTTATCAAGTTTTAAGAAGGCCCGAGGCCAGTGGGGCAGTGCGGGGTGAGTGGGCCAGGGACAGAGGAGGGGTGGGTCAAGCCCCTGTAGGGCTGGGGGAAGCCTCCAGAAGGCAGTTGGATGTTACCTGAAGCATAATGGGAAGACCAAAGGGGANGCTCCCTGCTGGCTGCTGCTCTTTTCATCTGTAGGGGGAGGCCAGGAGAGGAAGAGGGGAGAGAAGTTGGAGGCCCCTGAGGAATGACAGGGGCTTTGGCTGGGCTAGGGTGGCGGACGCAGAGAGGATGAACTTGGTGCATGTTGTGGAGTTAAAGTCCCAGGGATTCGCCCACGGACGGAGGTGGAGGAGAGAAAAGAGCGGAAGGAAGGGACATTTCACTGAGGGTGTGACCTGTAGGAATTCATCCGTTCCCCAGGCGCCACCTGCATGTTCATTTGTTCAGCCAAGACTTCGGTCCCTGCCAGGTCCCGGGGAAGAGCAGTGAGATGGGGTCCCTGCCTTCAGACAGGACATCACCCAGGTGACAGACATGTCAGCTCTGAAATGACAGACCAGGGTGCGGGCAGCCGGGAAGTTTGGAGGGGGGCAGTCAGGGAGGCCTCCTCGAGAAAGAAAGATCTGAATGATGAGGGAACCTGGGCAAGGGAAGGAAAGGGTAGAGAGTTTCAGGCAGAGAGAACGACACGCGTGCGGGTGTTTGAGGGAGGCTCTCTGGCCAGAGTGGAGGGAACAGGCGAGCAGAGGTGCAGGAGGCGGGGCCATCCCACGTGGGCCCGGGGCTTGAACAGAGGAGCCCCCAGGACCCCGGTCGCTGAGAAGGCCCGACTGGATGTGTCTGGAGAAGGAAGTGCGGGGCTCCAGAGAACAGAGCCTGGAATAAGCTTTCGTTCTGATTCTAGAAAAAACAAGGTGCTTCTTGTACCCGAAGCTTCTGGAATAAAATGAATGGAAAACATGAATGCATGAGAAACTCTGGAAGGCTCCATGCCAAAACCTTAGTGGTCTTTATATCTTGGTGCTGAGGGTGTGGGCTGTTTTATTTTCCTCTTCCTTTTGATGTTTTCGTGTTTTTGCATTCTGTACTAAACGTGGATTACTTGTGTAATAACACGTCCTAATAAACTAAAAAGAAAAAACCTTGCCCTGAAGACAATGGCTCAGTGATATGGAAGTTTCCTTACTGTCTCCTCCCTCCCTCTCCATCCCTGCAAAGGAGCCCGCGGAAAGCCCCAGCCCTTGGGGCCTGGGAACTGAGTTGCTTAAGAGAAAACAGTGCAGGGGTCCTGGGGCTGGATGGAGAGGCCCCTCTGTGAAGCCCCCAGACCTGCCCAGGCCCTACTCTGCCCCCAGCAGTGAGGGGGTCCTCAGACATCTTTAATTTGCAAGCACTGTGGGAGGCATCTGGGGTGGAGGGCCCAGCAGGTGCAAGTGTGTGGGGTCAGGAGGCTACAAGGAAATTTAGGGGACCGGAAAGAGTCATGTGTCTGGGGCTGGACAGTGAGGGAGGAGATAGGAAAGACCAGAGAAGATGGACTGGATCTTGCAGACTCTTCTGGAAATGCGGGCTCTCCCGCAGGGCAGCAGGAGTTGGGGGGGTGGTGGTGGTGGTTGTTCCCTAAACAGGTGAGGGAGCTAAGAGACCCTGGGGACCTGGCTGGGCTGCAGCTGAGAGCCAGGCACTGGCACCCCGGGCATACTCAGGCTCCCTCCTTCTCTTCCCCAGGGGGGAGGTGGGGGTGGGGGTGGTGAGACACCCACAGAGGCTTTCCAGGCCAACCCTCTTCCGGGGACCGAGGCACGATTGGAAAAGGGCAGTTCCTGAGGGTCGTGGGAACACGGGCCTCCTCACGGAGACTGAGACCTTCCCTCTGGGAGCCTCTGCAGTTGCTGTGGGTGGGGAGGAGGGAGAAGGAGATGGATGGGGAAGTGAAGGCCTTGGGACTTGGCCCTGCACTTCCTTTTNCAGCCCTGTCTCCCAGCCCTATGCCCCTGATGAGCCCCCCAGCCAGAGAGAGCGCCACTGAGGGCATGGACACTTGGCTTTACACTTGACTTTCTCTTGACCTTGGCCCCTCTCTGATCTGTGTCCTCTTTGGAAAACTATGGAGACCCTGAGAATGAGTTAGTGCTTGCCCAAACCGCTTTGTAAGCCCGGATGCCGCTGTTCTGTTTTGGGGAAGGGAACTCACTGTGTGGTCTTTTTGTGCCCAGAGTGGTCAAAATGACAGATTTGGAATCAGGCTCCTGAGTTGTAATCCCCCAGCCCAATGACCTGGGGCCAGTCACTCGGTCTTCCTGTGCCTCCGCTTCCTCCTAGGTGAGGTGGGGATGGTGTCAGCGCTACTCCCTGCTGCTGTTGGTTTGAAAATTCAGTGTGTTCACACATCTGGAGTGTTTAGGGTAGACGGACAGGTGCCAGAAGTGCCCATTAACCCTTTCCTGTTGTTACCATCAGCCCGTTTGTACGTGGGTAACTGACTCCTGCCCCACAGTCAAGTGCACTGGGATTCCCCGTTTTGCTCTCGGGTGGCCTTGGCTCCCAGCCCACTCCTGCATCTTCTCCAGGCCATTCCTCTGAGGATGAGGCGTAGCTGATAGGGGAAGTGGGTGATGGCCAGGGGTGGGCTAGCTCTGAGCTCTTGAGGGCGTCTAAACCAGCCTCAGTTTGGGGGGCCCCTGAGTGACTGAGTCAGTTGAGCATCTGACTTCTGCTCAGCTCATGATCCCTGGTCATTGAGTTCAAGCCCCGCATCAGGCTCTGTGTGGACAGCTCAGAGCCAGGAGCCTGCTGGCGGTTTTGTGTCTCCCTCTCTGCCCCTCCCCCACTCACACTCTGTCTTTCTGTCTCTCTCAAAAATAAATAGACATTAAAAAAAAATCATCAGCCTCAGTTTGAGGCCCTTGACCCTGAGGGTGGCCCTTGTGTTGACTGTGTGGCGCAGTGGGCAGAACTCTGGGCTCTGTACTATCCCTGGAGAATCCTGCTGGCGGTGCAGAGTGGTGAAGAGATCTCAGGGGACAGACCTGGGCCTAAATCCTGGGTTTAAATTCTGTCTCTGCCACTTAATGCTTGGTGTCCTTGGGCAAATGCTTCACTTCTCAGAGCCCAGGGTTTTTTTGAAAAACTTTTAAATGTTTATTTTGTTTTTGAGAGACAGAGAACAAGCAGGGGAGGGGCAGAGAGAGAGAGGGAGGCACAGAATCCAAAGCAGGCTCCAGTCTCTGAGCTGTCAGCACAGAGCCCAATGCGGGGCTTGAATTCACAAGCTGCGAGATCACGACCTGAGCTAAAGTCGGACTCTTAACTGACTGAGCCACCCAGGTGCCCCTCAGAGCCCAGTTTTCTTAACTGTCAAATGGAACAGTAACATCTACCTTGTGGGATAATGACAAGGCTTAGAAGTAAGTATGCCAAGCCCCTTCCCTTGTACCTGGCACCCATGGCATGGTTATCATTAGGGTTTTACCATTGCTATTGGCTTGCTCTTTGAGCTTATGTGTCTCCTACCTTCTCTGAACTTTGTTTTCCCCAGTCTGGTAATGAGATGGCTGATCTGACAAGCTTTCTCTGCTACAGCTGATCTAAACTTCTGTCATTCCTGTGGAGGCATAAGATGCTGTAGGTACCCTTCCCATGGCCTCTTGGCACTCACCGGATCTTTTCCTACACCCAAGCCTTTCTGACTCAACACCTGCAACTCTGCCCCCACTGCGCTCTCTGGCTGCAGGAGCAGACTTAGCCTGCATCTGGGGATGGCCAGAAAAGTCAGGGAGTTAATGCCCCAGGAGGAGCCCCTCAGCCATCAATGGATGGGAGCCAGTGGACAAATCCCCCAACTTCCTCACTCTGGGGTGGGGCAACTTGGAGGCCTTTCTATATTATGCTTCCTGACGTAGCCCAGCTGGAGGGAGCCCCACTCAGTCATGGTGTAATGTGCTCACGAATGCTCCCTGACCTGGCTTCCTTTGCTTTCCTGAGTCATGTCCCCACCTGAGGACATCTCAGTGCTTCCTGGGATCACCTGCCAAATAAACCATGAACTCAGCTCTGGGGCTTGGCATCTTCCCTCAGTGGTCCTGGCGGGGTCGCCATTAACCAGCACCAGAGGCTCTGAGGGGCCACAAGCCCGGGTGGAAACCAAATCTTCTCCCTTTCCCAAAGATCAAGTCCAAAGGTCAACTGTTCTGGGAGCTTCGAAGAGACAGGCAGCTGGATGGTGTTGGAGCCAGGACCCAGATCTCAGAGGACCTGTCCAAATGAATCCTGAATGAGTGAACGGAGCTGCTGGGTGCAGGAATGAATGAATGAATGAAAGAAAGAAAGAAAGAAAGAAATATGCCTCTGGGTCTCCTTCCTCATCACCACTACTCTAGGCTTATAAGGGCTGGCGATGGTCTAGTACAAAGGATAGAGGGGCAGGAACAGGGAAATGGTGACTCACAAACTATTCCTAAAGGTGCAGATATCAAGAGACTGTCTGTCCAGGTCACAGAGCACCTTCACATCCATAACCTTACTTTATATTCCTTCCCAGTGACCTGACCAGGGAAGTTTTACTGTAACTACGCGGATTACTATTTATAGCATCATTGTTATTTACCTTCGTAACTGTGGGACGTGGCCTCGCCCGGCACTGGGGCCCCTGCAGACATGAACAATCAATCAGGCTGCTCTTGCCCGCTGGCCTCTTGCCGTCCTCAGAACCCCCCTGAGCTAGTCCTGGGGGCAGTAACTGCCAATCAATCACGGTTGGCATGAAAGCTGAAACCCATTTTGCTTCCCTGGCCAGCAACTTTGCTCACAACAATAAATTCTTATTAAATTAAAATGAAAGGCTCAAGGAGCAAGAGGCAAACTGGGCTCAGGACCTGGGTCCCAATGGCCATCCAGACCAGTGCTTTCCATGCAGATACTTGGTAGAAGGCTGCTTCACTGAGCACTTCCCTCATTTTTTCTGACCTAATGAGGCAGCCACAGATACTGTGCCGGGGACAGGCACGCACGCACGCATGTGCGCACACACACACACCCCTCCCCCCCACAGTTTGGGGATCGGCTAGTTACCCCCGCCAGGTAGCCAGCTTCCGAAACCAGGCAGTGGGGATCGGACATTGGAAACTGCAAGGAGACTCTGCATCGTAATGAATTAATCACTCAGAACAAAGACTCAAATTTACTCTTATCTCTAAACGGGGACATGCTTTTGACTACCAAATTGGAAATTTTCATTTGCATCACTGCAAAAACCTGAATGTTCGCTTGTTTTGTTATTTCCCAGACAGAAAGTGTCGCTGGGAGAGCCCGGGGCCAGCACGGGGAAGGTGCCTGCCTCAGGGGTCCCTGCTGGCTGGAGGGCTGGAGCGGGGGAGAGACCCCGCTGGGCCACTGCAGAGCCCCAAGGCCTGGCACACACCTGCCGCCATCACCTCCTGAGCCTCCATCTCTGCACCGGGAGAATCCAAGTGCCTGGCTCTGTCTGGCCTCCCCTGTGTCAGCTGAGTAACTTGGGGTACATGCCTGCTTCTCAGGCCAGGTTTCCCATTTAGAAGAGGGAAGCAAGGACATTTTCTGTGACGAGATGAAGAGGGAATTACACTCGATGTGTATGAGGAAACACGATCCGGGAAGCAGAGTAGAGCTGAGTCAACTCCCCAGGACCAGGGTGGCCCACGTGGCCACCGAGCGCGTGAAAGGTGGCTGATGTGCGGAGATACTGTATTTTAGCTTGTAGTTCATTGAAATCTATGGAAATTTGAAAAGCCACATGCGGTTAGTGGTGACTAGGGTGGGGGATTTGGCAGATCTAAGCGTACAGAGGTGATCTCAGGAGGTAAATCTCTTCTCCACCCGCTCCAAAGTCAATGTATAGCACCAGGCAGTCACTGTGTGTGAGTTCAGAAACAAGCTCAGTTACCAGGAGCCTTAGAGAAGGGCCAAGCCACATCTGCATTTAAAAAATGCTTACTGGGGCGCCTGGGTGGCTTAGTCAGTTAAGCGTCCGACTTTCGCTTAGGTCATGATCTCGAGGTTCGTGGGTTCGAGCCCCGCGTCGGGCTCTGTGCTGACTGCCAGCTCAGAGCCTGGAGCCTGTTTCAGAGTCTGTGACTCCCTCTCTCTCTGACCCTCCCCTGCTCACGCTGTCTCTCTCTCTCTCTCCTAGAAATAAATAAAACATTAAAAAACAAAGAATAAAAAATGCTTATTTATTTTTAGAGGGAGAGAGCGAGATAGAAGACAAGCAGGGGAGGGGCAGAAGGGAAGGGGAGAGAGAGAATCCCAAGCAGGCTCCATGCTGCCAGGGCAGAGCCTGATGCAGAGCTCGAACTCACAAACCGGGAGATCATGACCTGAGCTGAAATCAAGGATACGATGCTTAACCAATTGAGCCACCCAGGTGCCCTCTGCAACTAAAAATAATTTTTTTAACATTTATTTTTATTTTTGAGAGAGAGAGAAAGAGAGACACGGAGCACACGCAGAGGAGGGGCAGAGGGAGACACAGAATCTGAAGCAGACTCTAGGCTCCGAGCTGTCAGCACAGAGCCTGATGTGGGGGCTCGATCCCAGCAACCATGAGATCATAACCTGAGCTGAAGTCAGACGATTAACTGACTGAGCCACCCTGGTGTCCCTCTGCAATTTTTTATATAGAAAAACCAGTAGGAGCGCCTGGGTGGTTCAGTGGGTTGAGCGTCCGATTCTTAATTTCAGCTCAGGTCGTGATCACAGGGTCGTGAGATCGAGCCCCGAGTCAGGCTTTATGCTCAGTGTGGAGCGTGTTTAGGACTCTCTCTGTCTGTGCCCCTCTCCCCCATTCATGTTCTCTCTCTTTTTCTTTAAAATTAAACAAAAACAACAAAAACAAACCAAGACCCAGAAGGGGGGACATGACTTGTGTCATGACACATGACCCAAGTCTCCTGATTCTCCACAAGCGCGGATCGGGGGGCTGGGGACAGGTTTGGAGGTGACCTGCAAGATGGTCTCCAATGGAGACCACTCTAATTACTGTTAAACTTCTGAAATGCTGATTCCGGGCCCAAGAGCCCAGGTCCAGACCAATAGTTGGGGTTTCTGTTCTCTCCCGTTGTCAAGAGGGTCCCACAAAGTAGCCACAGATCCCCCCACCCCAAAGGGAAAATATGCCAGGCTAAGGAGTTTTCCTATGGCCTGGGAACCTGAGAGTCCGACAGCTGAAAAAAGGTGAGTGACACAGCCAACCTGGCCCCAGACAGGCAGAGCCCTGAATTTTATCTCTAGTCCTTAGAACTCCGTGGAGGCCCTTGGGGTGAATCTGGTCCACTAAAGTCCCAACCAAAGCACATGGTAGGAGATAATGAAGATTAAGGGAGCCATTTCAGCAGAGCCCAACAGAGAAATATTAGCTGTGATACCATCTTATCAAAACTGAAGGCAGAATAGCTGTCTTAAAGCAGAGCCATTCATAGGAGGGGATTGCCCCTAAAACTCACGTGTGGATTATCTAATCCAAGAGGGGGGTTAAGTACTTAAGGCAAGATGCTGCTCAGGTACTATCAGAGTATTTCCTGCTACTTTCTAGAAACACAAACCTGGCCTTGTAGAAAACGCACTGTTTTCCTCCAGGCACAGCCACTACCCAGGGGAGTTGTAGGAGAAGTGGACCCTACGAACAGGAAGTTTGCTTGACTGCAACTGGGCTGTGCTGGACGCCTCACCTCACCTCCCTGGGCCTCAGTCTGCTGTTTGGAAACACAGGAAGATCTAGGAAGCCCGCTGAGCCAGCACCCATGACCTCACCTCCCACAGAGGCCCCTAGCACCAGCTCCAGGGCTTCTGGCTCCTGGAGCTGCCCACTTTCTGGAATATGCCATGTGCTTCCACTACTCAGGGCTTGATGCCAGCTTGAACTATCTTGTTGGTTTTCTGGGTTCTTATCTGTTTCCTCTCCTGGAGGTCGGCTCCTCAGAGTTGCCTGCTTTGCTCACTGACATAATGAGGTGTCTGTCCCCAGCCCTAGATCGGTGGCTGGCACATAGTAACTGCTCAACATTTATTGATGCTTATCTGTTAAACGCTCAGAATGGATCCCTGACCCAAATGTAAGAGCTAAAATGGTAAACCTTTTAGAAGTAAATTATCATGACTGTGAGCTAGGTAGTGGTTTTCCTAGAAATGACACCAGAAGCGCAACCAACAAAAGAAAAATAGGTAAATTGGATAATATTAAGATTAAAAGTTTTTGAGCTTCAAAGGCCACCATCAAGAAAATGAAGAGTAGGGAGGCCTGAGTGGCTCAGTGTATTGAGCATCTGACTTCTGCTCAGGTCGTGATCTCATGGTTTGTGAGTTCAAGTCCCATGTTGGGCTCTCCGCTGTCAGCATGAAATGTGCTTTTGATCCTGTCTTCCTTCTCTCTCTGCCCCTCCTCTGCTCTCACTCTCTCTCTGTCTCAAAAATAAATAAACAACAAGAAAGAAAGAAGGAGAAAGAAAGAAAGAAAGAAAGAAAGAAAGAAAGAAAGAAAGAAAGAAAGAAAGAAAGAAAGAAAGAAAGAAAGAAAGAAAGAAGGAGAAAAGAGTAGGGGCATCTGGGTGGCTCAGGAATTTGTGTTTCACTTTTGATTTCAGCTCAGGTCATGATCCCAGGGTTTGAGATAGAGCTCCATGCTGTATGTGGAGCCTACTTAGATTCTCTCTCTCTCTCTCTCTCTCTCTCTCTCTCTCTTCCCCTCTCCCTCCTTTCCCCTATTCACGCTCTCTTTCTCAAAAAAAAAAAAAAAAAGACAAGAAAGAAAGGAACGTGGAAAGACATCCACCAGGTATGAGAAAACCTTTGCAAATCATAAGCCTGATAAAGGCATAGTATTCAGAAGGATGTAAGGAACCACAACAAAACAACAAAAAGGCAAAGAATTGAAACAAATGGGCAAAGAATTCTACAAATGGCCATAAGCAGGTGCAAAGGTGCTCCACATCATTTGTTATCAGAGAATGCAAATCAAAGCCACCCGGGGATACTACCTTGCACCCACTGGGATGCCTAGGATCAGCCTCAGACTCTCATGAGAGACGGCGAGGATGCAGACAAGCCACATTCATCATATGCCACTGGTGAGGATGTAAGATGGTGTGGCACTATGGACAGCCATCTGGCCGTTTCTCAAAAAGGTAAACCAAGAGTTACACGTTCCCGACCCTAGGTAAACACCCAAGGGAACTGAAAACCTAAACCTTGCACACAAATGTTCCTAGCAGCATCGTCTATATTGCCAAAAGCTGGATGGAAGCAGCCCAAATGTCCACCAACTGATGAATGGCTAAATAAAATGTGGTATGTCCATACCTTTGCCAAATGTTATTTGGCAATAAAAAAAGGATAAAGGACGGATACATTTTACAACATGGATAAACTTTGACAACATGTAACAAGGGAGAGGAGCCATGGCCACAAACGACCATATGTGGTATGATTCCGTTGATATGAAATGCCCAGAGTAGGCAAATGCATAGAGACAAGCAGTAGATGTGTGGTTGGTGGGAGAGGGAATGGGGGGTGATTATTAATGGTTATGGGATTTCTTTGCAGGGGGGCAGAAACATCCTAAAATTAGATTGTGGTAACAGTAGCTCAACCTCTGAGTTTACAGGGGCCATTGTATCATACACTTTAAGTGGGTGAATTGTGTAGTGTTGTGTGGATATAACAATACAGCTGCTTAAAAATTTTTTTAAAAAGTAAACAAGAACAATGACAAAAAATGAGCACCTGAGTGGCTCGGTCAGTTAAGCATCCAGCTCTTGATTTTGATCCAAGTTTTTAGGCCTGATAGTACCTACTAAGTGCTAGCCTAGCCCCAATTCCAAGATTGTGAACTTTATGCCCTGCCTCTGATCACCAATTTGCCACTTGCATTGGCAGAGGGAAGGGAAAAATAATGTGATAACTTCCCCTAAAATGCACAAGCATTCAAGTAGCATATACATGTGCTCGGGGCCATGAGCGCACACAAGTGCACACGCACACATGGACGTGTGCACACACTCCCACGCATGCATGCACACATCACGGGCCATATTAGTGCACACACATACTCACATATGCACCAGACATACATAGGTGCAGTAACATACACCCTCACCCCCCAGGTCCACGCAAAAACATGTGCCAGCGGACACATGTACGCACACGTATGGATATACTCAGGCGTCCAGAAAGGGCAAGGGTGCCTTCTGCTGCCTCTGGGAGCTCGGCAGCAGTACCTGGGGTTCCCAGCTGCTCGCCCACTCCTCATCCCCCTGGCCTCCCCTTCTATCACTCTTCCCGGCTCTGAATGACTCATGTCAGCAAAATGTCTCTTTTAATAGCAGTGTCGGCTTTCTGCAGTTTCTTCTAGGTGCTGCTGCAGACCGCTGGGTGATTCATGTGCAGACACCTAGAAGGCGGCATTCCTGTCCAACAGTTTGTTCTTTGCTTCCGTCCTCCTAACGTGGTGTCTGATCTATGAACTGTGGTGACATAAACATTCAGGGATTTAGTAACCCTGGGACACATGCCCCTCCCCTCCTTCACCTCGAGTCATCAGATGGCAAGGCCTCCTCTCCAGGGGCTCCTGCTCTCCCAGAATCACTTTTCTGCACTTGACCACTGGACTTTTTATAAGTCTGGACTCCTTAATCCAGAGTATTACATAAGGACAAACTTTTGACCTCTCGTAGCCTGCATTTTTAGCTCTGGCCAATAGAGGTGACACCTTCTTCCTGCCGGGTGATGGGGAGAATTGAGTGGGGGTCTTGTGCAGTGCACATGCTCAGCACAGGGCCTGTGGGTGCTCAAAGGGACCGCGGCTCTTCCTCCTCAGTCCCCGTCTGGCAGAGTCAGTCCCAAGCAGAGACCGGAATGTGTTGAGAACATTAGCGGAATGGCCATCCTTTCAAACAACAGTTTCTAGTCATTGACATTTGTTTGGAGGAAGGACGAGGTGGCCAGGGTGAGGGGCAAAGGAGACCCTTTGTCGGAAGGGTTGGATTGCTGTGTCCAGGAATCCAGCTCTGGCCCACACTTGCATATCTGACTCTTCAGTACCATTACCACCCATTGGGAGATGGTGATTGACCTTGCTCTTACCTGAGAACGTCTCTGGGGGCCATCATCCCCCACCCGTGTGGTTTGTCAGAGTATCCCTGTAAGCTGCCCTTAGAGTTTGTAGCTTTAGAACCTGGCTGGCCCATCTTTCCAGGCTGTGGAGTGAGCTTGGGAAACATGTCAGGGTGGGCTGGACCCACAACCTCAATGATTTTGTTGTTTCTTATCTATAGTGAGGCTCCGCATCACTCCCCTCCTCAAACGCCTTTAGGGAGTGTCTGCTGCCCAGACAATCAGAATGGAGCCCAAATTCCTTAGTCTGGCATTCAAGGCCTCCTCTGTCCTGGGATCAGCATGACATGAGATCTCCCTTTTCTCTTCTTCAGCCCCTGGAGGTTAATGACCTGTTGGGTCCAGATGCTGGCCTGACTGTGTCTTAGTCACGCCACACCTCCCCACTTAGGACCCATCCACATCTCCTCCTCATCCGGACCACCGCAGTGCACATGTCCCGACCTCAGAGACCTCTGCTGCTTCTCTGAGGCTTTCCGGAGGCTGCCAGTGCCTACTTTGCATGCCAGGATGGACAACCGGCTTGCTGAAAACTCATGCTCTCTCTCTCTCTCTCTCTCAGCCCACCACCCCTGGTATCACCAGCATAGCCCTCTATCAATGAGGAAGAGCTGGTGTATTAATACCCCACTCCCTTGCCCTTACATGGGATAAATTGAAGGCTGAGGGCTTCACTGCCTCTGTAGTTTCCCCTGCAACTAAGCTCCAGTTTCCCCAGTGCCCACGGGCATGAGAACACGCCTTCCCCGGCGGCCTTCCCTGCTCGATTCCCCACTTGCTACCAGTATCCCCCTCACCTCCCCAATAAGCTACTTACGTGCAAATCCTTGCCTCAGGATGTGCTTCTGGGGGACCCCAGACTAAGACAGGTCCCCGCCTGGCATCCCTTCCCCACAGCCAGCTCTGCACAAAAGCCCCTCACAGCCAGCGGCAGCCCCATCTAAGGAGGTGGGGAGTAACAGTAGCTAAGACCAAGCACCAGACACCATCGTAAGCACTTTATGTGAACTCAGTCTTCTAATCCCCACAACACAACAACCTTTGAGGTGGGTCCTATTATTACTGTCATCGTACAGGTGAGGAAACTGAGGCTCGGAAGGGCTGAGCAACATGTCTCAGGCCCTAGAATGTAGAGGAATTAGAACCGTGTGCAGAAAACATGAATTTGCGGGGATAAAACCTGGGTGAGCATGCAGATTGGTTAACGCCTATGTCTGGTTCCTTATATGGCTTCTCCTTTTGTGATCTTGGACCAGCTCTAAGCCTTAAGGCTTCGCCCAGGGTCCCACGTGTCTTAGGGCTCAAAAGCGTTCCTGAAATGACACCCCCACATCGAATCGCTTTTCACAGTGCATGCCTCTCACAGTGCCCAGCTCGTTCCTCCATGGCTCTTATCACACGCGGTATTTATTTTTATTTTGCCTTGTTGATTTGTTTCCTTTATAGTCTATCTGCTCTGCGTGACAAGAAGGCCCAGTCTGTGGTGATCTTCCTGTACCCTTAGCCCCTACTGTGACACCTGGCGACTAGTAGGTGTTCAAAACACCTGTTAATGAATGAACGACTGAATGAATTAGAGGGAACCAGAGCCTTTGTGTCTGTGTGAGGGTCTGGGCTGGGTCATCTTGTGCACGACCTGATTCATCTTCCTAGAATATGGCTCACATTCAACAGTCACCTTGCCCAGGTCGCCTGTGAATTAGTGGCAGAGGATGGTTTCCGAATGGGGGCTTGAGGTCCAGAATATGCTTTCTGGAAGGTACCCCCAGATTTTATTTTTGTCGATGCAGGGGCCAGACTCCCGGGTTCCTAGCTGAAAAACAACAGCTGTGAATACCAAACGAGATGCATGCACGGGAGAGAGTCTTCGATTGGTAGACCGTGTATAAATTTCAATAATAATGGGCATGCATTCATCAGACCTATCAATCATTCCCCCTATGCCGCTAAGACATTTCTCAGTGTCAGACACACACCTTGCAGACATAGCCTCTGGAACCCGGTTGCATGGCCAAAGGCCTGTGGTCCCCGCCGTGGGCAGTCCCCTTCCCCTGGCAAGCCTCAGTCTCCCTTTCTGCGGGGAGGGGGCAGCCTTGCGCTGACTGCCAAGTTTCAGAACTCGGAGTACCAAGACGGTGCACAATGAACCTCTTCTCTTTGCCCTGGCTTATCCAGCGCCACGCAAATTCCTGTGTGTCCAGTTGTGTCTCTCCTCTCCTAAGAATGCCCGAAATGGTTCCCTTTTGCCTAGAGAATGACACTCCAACTCTTTACAGGGCAATGAAGACCCTACTTGGCCTGGTCGCCAAATCCCCTCTCCTGCTGAGGGCCTAGCGAAGAGCCCACGCCACGGTCAGTGCTTAGACGTAGGCGTGCTTTGTCTTCCTGCATAGGAGCCTGGGGAGTCTTTGGGCACAAGGTGACATTTCAGTTGTTTCCCGGTGATGAATGTGGAACATCTGGATGGGGAGACACTGCGATGACAAGAGACAAGGAAGACAGGTCAGGTCAAGGACATAGCAGACGGGCAGGTAAGAGGGCCGGGTGAAGGCAGGGAAGGGGAATCTCATGAGACTTGGCCTCTCAGGAATCCACCCCATTAGTCTCTACGAGACTGGATACACCTCTGAGATTTCATGGAAACACTCACTGGCCGTCTATTCTGTGCCAGGCTCTTGGCCAGGCACTGGGGATGGAACGGAAAGGCCATATCTAAACAATGAAATATAGGTAGAGACAGAAGAACTGTGGGCTGAGAAAAAGTGGAACAAACATTTGCTGGGCACCTGCATTCACTTGTCCCGCCGTGGATCGGGTTTCCAAAGATACTGTCACAATATCCCATCCCACGTGCTCCCTTGCAGTGTGACTACACCACCTTCTCATTAAGAATTGGTGGGCGTTTCTCCTCCCCTTGAATCTGTGTTGACCGCACGAGTTTTGATACTAGGCTTCAGGAGATCAAGAGCACCTCAACCTTCCTCCTTTACGCTCTTCTTGAGGGCCATCTATATCCGCCCACCAGAGACCACGCTGTGGGGAAGCCCGAGCTCGTCACAAGCAGAAGGGCCTTGGAGAAGGGCCTTAATGAAACAGTCGTATCAGAAGAGCTGTCCTGGACCTACGAGCCCAGCCCAGCCACCAGTCCCGAGAATGACCCCAGGGGACACCTCGGGGACCAGGATCACCTGGGCCCAACTTCCTGACCCACAGAACCATGAGCAAAGAAAATGCTTGTTTTCATAGGTCTCTTAAGCACTAGGATCATTTGCTGAGCTGCAACAGAGAACCCAAACTCCTCCTTCCCCCTCCTGCCCGTCTCCAAGAGGCAGGTGTTATGCCTCCCTGTTCCTCTGGACAAAAAGCAGGATGGGGGAGAGGAAATGACCAATCCAAGGTCATCTAGGAGGTCAATGGCAGAAGCAGGACTCAAGCCCAGGCCTCTGTGACCCAAAGACTGCCCGTTCCCTCAGTCACGGTGCCTTCAGAGAGCAGAGGACGGGGGCCTTTCCCTCTGAGGAAGGGAGCTGGTGGGAGGAAGACTTCTCCCCATACCTTTTCACTGTTGACTATGTCACCTCCTCCAAAATGAACAAATAGAGGTAACATTTTCATTTAAAAGAAAAATAATTGCGGGTGTGTGTACGTTAGGGTGGGTGCAGGTGAAATTAGAAGTCATGGCAGGGAACAGAAGCTTTAGGGCCGGTTTAGAATCGGGTGTTTCCCACTGGTTGTACACTGGGGTCCCCTGCAGAGCTGCAGAACCCCAGATGCCTGGGCCCCGCCCCCAGAGCGCTGAGTTAATTGGCTGGGGCTCTGCTTAGGCCTCAGGAGTTTGAAAACGCTCCCCGGGGCGTCCGCTTGTGCAGCCCAGGTCGGGAGCGCTAGGCTCCCCGAACACCAGGATCCCACTAGCAATGAAAGGCCGGGGTGGGGAGGGGTGGGCCGCGCGGGGCTGAAGTGGATCATTTGCGTAGCAAAAAATGAAAATGAGTTGCTCTGGGGGTGTAGATGCCTAAACAAAACAGAAGAGAACACAACACGACACGACAAAACGGAGTGACCCCGCCCTCTGCGCCCTCGTGCCCCCCGAGATCACCGAGTCGGTTTGCGGAAACGCCCCAACTCCATGGCCAAACTGTTCAATCTCAGAGGGAATTAATTTGAAGGATGGTAACAATTAGGCTGGGTTATGGGGAGAGACGATAAGCCGCACAAAATCCATCCCTTCACGGTCGCCTTACCGGGTCTCAGGGTTGCAGGCGGGCGTCCCCAGCCCGCAGCCCACCATGGCCCGGGGGCTCCTGAGGCCGCAGCCTCCCATGCGGGAGGCTGTGCACACTTGTTGGTAAATAAGCAATCCCGAGACAAGAGGGGTAATAAAAAGTTGTGACTACCCGTGGTGGCTTGGGGCAGCCGTGGTGGGGGGATTAGTCAGTGATGCTGACAGTTTCCACTGGGATCTACTTTTGGCAACACAACAATGTGAGTTTCCAGAATAACTAAGGTCGCTTTTGGAAGGGGCTTTTTGAAGGATCATACCATGAGACTCATGAGGTCCTAAAGCTTATGGCTTTAGGCTTTGAAGTGATAATTAATAGTCATCATCATCGTCATCATCACTGCCAGCATGGATGTAGCTTCCTGAGTGCCCAGCACTGCTCCACATCCTAATGTACCTTACTCCGGGCTCAAATGCCAGCTTTGCCACTCACCAGCTCCATGCCCCAGGATCTCAGCTTGTGGGCCACTACAGACACTGCTCCAGGTGAGGTGGCCTTGGTGAGGGGTCTGCTTCATACACACAATGACCCTCCACAATTCACTGTCAGCCTAAGGGGCACCGCCTTTCACTGACCTTCATGATGTGGATTCAAAGTTTAAATTCAGCCTATTTACCAGCTTCCCTTCTTTAAAGCTCTGCTTTCGGATTTCCGAAGATTTATTCATGGTTCGGTTTCAGATTTTCTATTCCTGACCTCTTAGGCAACTATCAGGGTCTTGAAGTCATTTGGCGTCAATTTTATTACTGCCCAGTATAAATTGTCTAGCCCTCTGTGACCCACTGAGGCCGCTGGCTTTGTGTGACATTTTAAATACTAACTTTGGGGTTCTTTTCTTAAAAGGAGGAGGAATTAGGTTCAAATTGTGGCTCTTTAGAAATACATAAAACATGAGCCGGGCTTTTAATGCAAAAGTCACCTTCTCATAACCTCTGCCGGGCACGGCTGGCATAGGCAGATTGAGCGCCCTCCCGTTTTCAAAATCAACAGCAAATATTGGTCTACCCTTAACCAAGATGACCTCAGGCCCATTCTTGTTCCAGAAAGACTGTAGTAAGTGCTCCAATGCAAAATGCAGCCAAGGCTGAACCTTGGCTGAGGCAAGTTAGGCAAGTGCACACTCTTCAGTTAAAGTGGACTTTTCTCGGGGGCAGAGAGTCCTTTCAACAAAGGAAGGCACGTGGAGGTGTGGAATTTCAGGAATCTGGGGGGTCCTTGAAGGCAGGTACCTCGTTCACGTGTTTATATGTTCAGCACTGGCATGTTCACATAAAGGACATGGGCAGCGAAATGAATGTGGATTGTCACAAATTCACCATTTACCCAATCTGGCTCGGAAGGTCCCTCCCAGAGTGGACCCTCTGGAAGACACAGGTCATCTGGCTGTTTAGAAACACACACTGAAATTCTGGGTAGACACAACCCGGTGAGGCTCTGGTCCAGTGTTTTTGAGCATAGACCCTGAGGCTGGGCTGCCAGGCTATGGGAACTTGGGCAGATTATTTAACCCTCCAGTGTCTTATCTGTGAAAAAGGAATAGAAATTATAATCCCTCCTTTGGAGAATGGTTGTGAGGATGAAATGAATTAATTAAAAAAAAAAGGTTAAAAGAACCTGGCGATCTTGAAAAAAAATAAATAAATAAAGCCAATGACAAGCAAAACCCTACTCTCCAGATCTTTCCTTGAGGTGACTTATTGCTGTTGAACCTTGGTAACCCTCTCACAGATGGGCCACAGTAAGTAAAACTTTCCTGTTTTACAGGGAACAATTCTGATTTCAGTGGGAAATCTTAATATTACTGCCTTCTCCTCCAAGCATCCCAGAGAGCATGATGGCCATGATCATCACTGCATAATTCGCGGGCTGAGAGAACATTCTCCAGCTCCAAAAATGATCCCTTCACCTGCTCATGGATGCCGGAAAACCCACCGGGTGTTCCATCTTTCAAGCACATAGTATTCCCACACCAGCCACCCTCACTGTGAGTTCTCACAGAACCCAATTCTTCTGCTCTCTTATTCTCCTTCCACCGGTATTTACTCCTTCAGTTTCTCTCTTCCTTGTTGGGTTGTGTGGGGTTCATTTTATGTGTCAACCGGGCCAGCCATGGGGAGTCTGGATCTTTGGTCAAACATTATTCTGCTGTATCTTGAGGGGGTTTCTGGATGAGTATAACATCTGAATTGGAAGACTGAATAGAGCAGATTGCCCTCCCTGATGTGGGTGGGCCTTATCCAATCTGTTGAAGGAATGAAAAGAACAAGACATCTGAGCCTCCTTGAGTAAAAGAGAGCTCTTCTCACCTGACTGATTGAGCTGAGGCATGAGATTTTTTTCCTCTGCTTTTGGTCTCAAACTAAAACATTGATTTTTCTTAAGTCTTGAGGAGACTTAAGACTTGCAGATCTTGGGACTTCTCAGTTTCCATATAATCACTTGAGCCAGTTCTTCATAATAAATCTCTCTCTCTCTCTCTCTCTCTCTCTCTCTGTCTGTCTTTCCATATTTCTATCTCCTACTGGTTCGGTTTCTCCAAAGAGCCCTGAAAACACACACTATAAATTTAGTAGGAACAGGGAAATCACTCTGTGCTTCCTCACCCTTAGAGCCTAATGAAGGGCTGCCAGTCAATCACTATTTATGAAGGAAGGAATGCCCGAGTGAGAGTGAGAAGGGATCCCTATGGCAATGCCACACCCTTGAGCCCTCAGCCCTTTCAAACCCCATAGAGCAGCATTCACAGGACCTATGAAGTTGGTGACTTTGACCTTCAGATCTTTACTTGCTTTCCTTTCAGCATCCTTCCCTCTGCTCTGGTAGATCCCTGGGCTCCTGGGTCCCGAATTTATTCTCCAATGGGGATCCACTGCACACATGAATCCACACAAATGTGTGAGTGATGAGGAGAAGGGTGCCTTCAAGGGGTGAAGAGCTAGTGGTGGATACAGAGCATCTGTATCCCTGGTGCTTGACATGTGGTAGGAACTCAACTGTTATTTGTGACTGTTGAGCCACATGAGAATTCTGACAGGTATTTGCCCCATTCTACAGAAGTGGCTGTTGAAGCTCAGAGGGGGTAGAGAGGCCTGGTCAGGGCAGAGCTGGGATTCAGACCACCATCGGTGGGACTCTAAGCCCCATGGTTTTCCCAAAGAGCTCTCATGCTGATTGGATCATTGCCCCCAAATCTTGCCTTTTCCCCTTAAGAGAATGACTCACAAGGAGTTATCCTAGAGCTGGCCATGGTTTCATGGTGGGCACCTCCCCATCCCTGATGCTGGGTCTGGTCATACGACTTGGCTTGGCCAATGGGCTCTTAGCAGATGTGATGCGTGCAGAGGTCTTAAATGTGCTGGCCTGTTTGACCTCTTGTGCTCCTCTGACCCACCAAGATCAGCTTGTGATCCGCACACCCAGAACAGCTGCTGGTCCAAGGAACAGACTGAACCCAACTCAATGGCTGCAACCAAGGCAGGCCAGCCTGAAACCTGGAGCACTGCCACACAGTCATTTTACAGAGAAAAGTAAATGCTCATTGGTATAAACCACCGAGATTTGGAATGGTTTGTTATGCAGCATTAGCACAGCAGGTGCTGACTGAGACATGTCCCCAAATGAATATCTTTAAGAATGGATGGGAAGGAGCGCCTGGGTGGCTCAGTCCGTTGAGCATCCATCTCTTGATTTTGGCTCAGGTCATGATTCCAGGGTCGTGGGATCAAGCCCTGTGTTGGGCTCTGCACTGAGCATGGAGTCTGCTTGAGATTCGCTCTCTCTTTCTTTCCCTTCCCCACACATGTGCACATGCACTTTCTCTCTCTCTCTAAAAGAAAACAAAAAGAATGGAGGGGAAATGGAAAGGAATGCAATGTTTGGGTCCCTGGGAAGAGTATAATGGACATTACTAACATCCAGATGCCTTTTCCCCTTGGCATACAGGAACGTCCCCAGCTCTCTGACAGTTGTCAGGACTGTATAACTATTTCTGGCTTATGTGACATGGGTGGGAGCGCCACATGGCAGTTTCAGGCCACAGCAGTATAATTCCAGTGCAATTCCCTGATCTCTCCCCTCTGCCACAGCGACCAGGGAGGGGACCTCACACTGACCGGGAGCAATGAGATCGAAGCAGAGTCCCTTCACTGGGACCACAGTGCATTTTCATGAGCAAGAAATAAACTTCTGTAGTTTTAAGGGACAGAGCTTTGAGGATTGTTACCGCATGACCCACAATCCTAATTCACATGGGAGGGGTACAGCTGCAACTTTCCCAGAACCCCAATTCCAGGTCTCCTCCGTGAGTGAGAAAGACCTTGCCACAAGCCCACCCCGAGACCTGGGGGCATCCCTCACCCCCTTCCTCGGCTGGCTTAGTGGTCACATGGGGGGGTCCCCAGTGGCCCCCGCCTCAGTGCTGGGGCCTGGCCTGCTGCAAGTGAATATATTCGGCAGGAACTCAGCCTGGGAGGGGCTGCTCCAGTGCCACAGGCAGGGACTCTGGGTGCGGGAGGTGTGACTTCATTGGCGTTCATGAGGTCTCTTTATGCAGGGAGCCAGGGATCATGCTCATTGCAACACTTGACAAACCTGTAAATATTTATTTGGAGCCACTCACTGCCCAGCGTTTGCATGAAATCTGCATTGCAAAGCCAAGTCCGGGAAACAGGACTCTTTAATAAGGCCAGTGTGGCCTGAACCTGGCTGGCACCACGCTTTCTGCAGCCTCACTTCCCTCGTTTGTGCAACGCATGGTGTCTCTGCCCTGCTCGTTCTTGGGCAGTGTTACAGATAGAGAGAGAATACTCTGTCGGCTGCCAGGCTCCAGGTGCTGGGTTCTCAGATGTGAATGCAGCTTGTCCTGTTGTTGCAAAGGAGCCAGTCAAAGAAAGATATGACCCACCACCCAAGGTAGAGGAGGGTGCTGTGGGGTGAAGGAGGAGAGAGAACTATCTGTAGGGAGATCAGGGAGGACTTCCTGGAAGAGGAGGAGTTGTAATGGATTCTGAGTGGCAGGTAGAATGTCTACAGGAAAAATGGGAGAATGCAGGCATGCACTGGTGTGTGCAGGGGACAGAAAGGTCCACCATGCCCCAGGTGGCCAGTAAACGAGTGGACCCTCTGTGAGCCAGGTGACCAATCAGAAGTGACGCTGCACAGAGGAGCACTCACGTCTATTCCCTAGTAGGGGCTGTCGGGGAGGGCAGCCCCAGTGCGAGGCGTGTTAGTTTTCCCCTCACAAAGTGGTCTTGGGGATCTAGTGACCAGCCCAGATCCTGACCATAAGTGTGGGAGAGCCTGGACAATTCAAACCCTAAGGCAGAGACCCAAACAGACTCAGTGTAACCAAAAGGTCAGGAAAACAGGTGGCTGGAGGGAGTGTGGGTCAGAGGGATGTCGTCAGTCCCAGTGTTGAGAGGTCTGGATTTGATTGTATTTTAAAATTATTTTTAATTTTATTGATTGAGAGAGAGAGAAAACATGAGTGCACGTGTGTATGTGGGAGGGGCGGTGGGAGAGGAAGAGAATCTTAAGCAGGTTCCTTGCCCCGTGTGAGCCCCATGCAATCTCACAACCATGAGCCGAAATCCAGAGTCAGGTGCTTAACCTACCGAGCCACCCAGGCGCCCCTTGAGATCTGGAATTTAATCTTTGCTCTGCCAGAGACCTGCTGTGTGGACTTGCCTGGTCACTTAGCCTCTCTGTGCCTCTTCGGCCCTTCAGTTACAAAGTGGATATGATATTACCTGCCTAACTTTCTCCCATGGCTGTTATTCTGTGCATTTAGCTTTTATGTCACTGATGAGATGTAGTGGCATGAAAGCAGAGATCCACATCACCATTTTATAGAGATGTAAGCTCCAGGCAGAAGATACACAATGCTATTCAAAATATGCTACCTGAATCCACACCAAGTCCTGGGCCAGCCATAATGGCGGGCAAGGTGATCCCTCTTTACTGTAGCCAGGAGGATCTCTGTATCACACACATTGGATCCTGCCATTCCCCTGCCTGAAGCCAGCAGGCTGGTAGAAACTTCCAGATGGTTAGAAATGTTTATTAAGAGCCTTGAAAAGGCAGGTATAGGTAAGAGCCCAGGTTTTGGAGTCCGTCACCTCTATTTGCAAAGCCCCCACAGATACTTCCCTGTGGCGCCGTCGGGTCAGGTGGGCTCCCCAAGCCCCAACCACATTCCTCCCACAACTTTCCCGCCCAGTGGTTGCCTTGTAAAATTGTGAAGTTTAAGAGCTGTAAGGCAGAGCCCGTGTCTGGCTCACAGTAAGCACTGGGTGCTGTGGATGCCATCCTAATCATTAGCGGCAGCCGTGCTAACATAACCAGGTGAGGACTCCTACATCTTAGCAGCAAACCGCTAGGGAAGGCGTTGTCTTGTTCCGGAACACGCCCGTGAAGTCCACTCACGGAGGAGGAGAGCCTGTGAGGGTGGACTTGGCAGGAGCCGGGGTGTCAGAGATGGGGGCTCTGTTTTGTCGGACACATGAGAGCCATTTGTGATTTTGATTCTGGGGGTTGGGAAAGGAGTAGGGGAGGGGGGAGAGTGTGGGAGGGGAGAGTGTGGGAGGGGAGGGTGCACAGAGAGGGCAGTGAAGGAAGGCAGGG
>NW_027530971.1:7493769-7499696 GCF_008692635.1 Crocuta crocuta
ATCTAATGGGATGGGGGTGGAACTTTAAACAGGGACAGACTTTCACAACTGGGGTGGGTGGTAAAGATCAGCAGAGGCAGCAAGGACGTCCCGGAATGTGCCGGAATCCTGAGCAGGTTCTGGTTATGTGCGGCTCCCTTCTCCCACCCCCTTTGGGGAATGAAGCCAAGTTTACCTTGAGGGGCAAGGCTGACATCCTGGCTCCACGGGTAGGTCTGCATCAAAGGAAATAATATCTACATTATCAGATCCCGGAACATGCCAGGTGCTGAGCCAAGAACTCTACGCATCCTTCTACCCAATCCTTACCACCAGCCTTGAGGAAAGCAGAGTTCAGAGTGAGTGTGTGAGGGAGCCAGGCTCAAATGTCAGCAGAACGGGTCCAGAGCCGGCCCCTTCTGTCACTACAGTGCCCTGCAGCTGGTTCCGTGACGAAGGAGACAATGTTGCAGAAATGGAAAGCCAGAAACAGACGTAAGGGCGTGATTTTGCGTGTATCTGTGTAGATTTTTTATATAACGACATTTCCACCGGGAAAGGATGGGGCAGGACCGAGACCAACAGGCTACTGGGAAAAATAAAATCGGCTTATATCACACACTGAAATAAATCCCATATGCTTATAGCATTTAAATGTAAACATGTAAGTCATAACAAATGAGTAATATGTGATCGTCACTGTGTAAGATCTTTCTAAACAGGTGCAAAGATAAAAAGCATGAAAGGAAAAAGGTTGATATATATATATATATCATATATATATATCTGATATATATATGTATATATCTCTCCTGCCTCTCTTTCTCTCTCAAAATAAAGAAATAAACTGAAAGATATATATATATCTTATATATATACCTTATATACATATCTTATATACATATCTTATATATATATCTTATATACATATCTTATATATATATCTNATATAAGATATATGTATAAGATATGTATATAAGATATGTATATAAGGTATATATATATAAGATATATATATATCTTTCAGTTTATTTTCTTTATTTTGAGAGAGAAAGAGAGGGAACAGGAGCAGGGTGGGGCAGAAAGAGAGGGAGAGAGAATCCTAAGCCAGGAGCCTGACTCGGAGCTCAAGCCCACAAACCTCGAGATCATGATCTGAACTGAAATCAATGGTCAGTTGCTTAACCAACTGAGCCATCCAGGCACCCCAAAAGGTTGATATATTTAACTGAATAGAACTTCTAAAATTCCATAGGGCAGGAATACTTAAATGAATTTGAATGTGTAACAATACAGTGGCCAAAATATTTGTAATATATACGACCAAGAGCAAAATGCCTTTGCAAATTAATAAGAATAAAAAACGGACACCTGGGTGGCTCATCAGTTAAGCACCTGACTCTGGATTTCAGCTCAGGTCATGATCTCTCACAGTTCATTTGATCGAGTCCCACATTGGGCTCTGTGCTGACAGTGCAGAGCCTGCTTGGGATTCTCTCTCTCTCTCTCTCTCTCTCTGCCCCTCCCCACCTCAAAACAAATAAAATTTTAAAAACATTTTTTAAAGAAGAAAGGGACAGGGATATAAAAGGGCAGTTAAAAAAAGACAAGTGGCCAATAAATGTGTAAAAATATTCACCTTTGCTAATAATAAAATAAATTCAGATTAAAGTAACCATATCTTCCCCCACCCATAGTCCAAAATGAAACATGCAGCTGTTCTAGGGGAAAATGAAAGATGAAGTATTAAAAAGTTTAAGCCGTGCTCGCCCCATTAGCTAGCAATCAACTTTTTCCAGAAGAAATAATCATGGAGTTCTGTAACTATCCACACACAAAAATGTACGGTGCAGCGTGTGTGTTTTATGAGAAAATAAGTGAAAACAAGCTGTCTAATAATAGATCATTGGTACCATAAATTATGGACTATCCACACAACGGAATAAATCCTTGACTGCTATTAAAATTGTTAGTGTAAATCTGGTATAACAACAAAGAAAGTTGTTCTAATTTTATTACTTAGATAAATAAGGCGCATTACAAAATGCTGTTAAGTGTGACACCATTTTCTAAAGATTTAAAAATCGATACATTGAAATATACAAAGGAAAAAAAATCTAGAAAATGTGAACTGAGATACCAATATATCTCTCCAGGAAATGAGATTTCTGGTGATTTCGAGTTTTTCCTTTTTGGTTGATTGTTTTGTTGCTTATCATGATTTTTTCCTCTAAAATATCTCATGTGTCGATAAAAACATATCTAGACCCATCAACATAATAAACGGATGAATTTGCAGGATGCAGACACAGTGATATTTATAGGGAAATTCACAACTCTGAATAATGCTATTGTCAAAAAGAGAAAAGCAGCCAACTTTACACGCTAGGAAAAGAACAAAACAACCCAAAGGAAAATAGTAAGAATAATGGAATAATAAAGATTAAAGTTGAATAAGGGAGCCAAAAAAGGCATTGGAATTGATCAACAAAACCAAGAGCTCCCTCTTTAAAAAGGTTAATAAAGTATACAAACTTCTGGCAAATCTAATCAAAGGTAGACGGGACACACAAACAAAGTGAGAAAGGGGCGTAAGCACTCAGATAAAAGAGATTAACACAGATTTAAAAAAATGCCTTGCACAGTTTCCTGGTCATACAATAGGAACATCTTAATGAAAATGGCTCATTTTCTGCAAAACATAAATTACCACAAGATTCCAAAGACATACCTCGGTCACAGGATGCACATCAGCCACCAGGAAAGCCCACGCGGAATAAACCAGCTTTTGGGTCAAATTGTTCTGAGAGTCAGCTTCCCTTTTCCCTCGGCAGAATAAAGATTAATCAAATAAATAAGTAGAAAGGGAAACTTCTGCCAGGAGCCGACCGAATGTGTCAAGATTAGCCTCAAAATATTATTAAAATGCGTCAGAGCCGCTGGACGAGATGACATCAGTTGACAGAGGCTGCGATTTTCTTCCAAACCACAAGCCGGCGCAGCCATTTCTGGGGCGCTGACTCCCTCGGAGGCCTCTGGGTTCATGCCTGGCCTTTTTCGCTTGGGGAGGTTTAAGACGTTGGAGTGTGCTCCCAGGCGAGGTTCGCGTGTCCAGGGACACCTAAGATCTGGTGAAGGTCCAGCCTTCACCTTCAGAAAAGACCGCGGATCCATCAGGCACCTTGGATGCGTGGGCTTCGTGCTTTCATGATCATGAACCCAGCCTGCAGGGAGTGCTGTGCTCTGCAGCACACCCCACCACGTGTGTGGATGAGAGCAAAAACTGAAGGGTGTACGTGTTCTCTTGTACATTCTTTGCCCTGACATTTTCTGACTTAATCAGGTCTGCTGTAAACATGAACAGATGTTCATCATCGCAACTGCGGACCAAGTCTGAGGCTATGTCTGTTTCTAAACATCTATTTATGGAAAACCACTGTAGACACCAAAACCCAGTGATGGTGATCAGATGTTACCTGAGTGTGCCGACTGCTGCCCACCGCACTGTACTTGCTGGAGAAAGAAAATTTTAATTTGTCCTAAACCATTTTTATTTGACAAAGACAAATGCCAAGATACAGTGCCAGAAAGGAAATCAGAGGGAAAACATGGTCAGAGTCTTCAGCTATAAAGTCCTCCTCCAAAGTCCATTTCAGTCCGGGGGGGCCTGAGTTAAGGACCTTGGGACTTATTCTGGCCTCCCATTTCAGCCTCATCAGGAGCATCTGCATGGAGCCACAGGATGCAGGAGCCGATAGGGACTATGAAGATGGGGTCCCCACTTGCAGATGAGAAGACAGAGTGTCACAGAGGTACAGAGACCCCTTCAACTCTTCGGTGAATTAATAGAGAGAGTCATCTGGGGAAGCCTTTCCACGGGCGCTGTGTAAGTGTTCAGGTGTTTTAGTCAGAGTTCTTCAGGGAAACAGAACGAATAAGGGGCGTGTGTGTGAGTGATATAGATACAGACATAGATGTATTTATTTTAAAGCGTTGGCTCACGAAGTCATGGAGGCTGGTGTGTCCACAGTCTACACAGCAGGTCACAGGCTAAAACTGCAAGGGAGAGTTAATGCTGCAGCTGGAGTCTGAAGACAGCCAAGAGGCAGAATTCTGTCGAGTCTCAGTCTGTTCTTTCATAAGGCCTTCAACTGATTTTATGAGGCCCACCCACATTGTGGAGGGTAATTTGCTTTACTCAAAGTCTACCAACTTAAATGTTAATAATCTAGGGGCACCTGAGTGGTTTGGTCGGGTAAGTGCCCAACTCTTGATTTCGGCTCAGGTCACGATCCAACGGTTCATGAGATCAAGCCCCAAGTCAGGCTCTACACTCACAGCGCAGAGCCTGGTGGGGATTTCCCCCCTCTCCCTCTCTCTGCCCCTCCCTCCCTCTGCTCACACTCTCTCTCAAAATAAATAAACATTTTTTAAACTGTTAATCTCATCTAAAATATACCATCACAACAACGTTCAGACTGGTTTCTTTTTTTTTTTAATGTTTTTTATTTCTAGGAGAGAGAGAGAGAGACAGCGTGAGCAGGGGAGGGTCAGAGAGAGAGAGGGAGTCATAGATTGAAACAGGCTCCAGGCTCTGAGCTGGCAGTCAGCACAGAGCCTGACGCGGGGCTCGAACCCATGAACCGCGAGATCATGACCTAAGAGAAAGTCGGACGCTTAACCGACTAAGCCACCCACGCGCCCCCGTTCAGACTGGTTTCTGACCAGCAATCTGGGTGCCATGGTCAAGTTGACACGCGAGATTAAGCATCACACTGGAGAACAGATTCTGAGTGGGAGAGGTGCGTGCAGGTGGTTTATAGGGGAGTGCTCTTGGAGACAAAGCCTTGGGGAGTGAAGAAAGCGGCACGAAGCAGAGAAAACAGTTGAGCTGCTGTGCAGTGGTCTCAGAGGCCTCAGCCCACAGCCCTGGATGGCCTGAGGCTGGGATGACCCCTGCTCCAGGATGCCTGGCCTGCATCCCCACGTGCAGAGCCATCACTGGCTACGGGCTGTCCTGGGGAGGGACACATTCCCAGACAGAGTCTGCGATGAGAACCATCATCCACCACTTCTCCCTGTGCCAGGAGACAGGAGCGCCCCCAGCTAGAAGGAGGAGGTTGAGTGATTGACCACAGTCCACTCTGCGGAGAGTATCTCATTTTATCCCTCCCAGGAGATCCATTGTCTCCATTTTACAAATGAAGAAACTGAGGCCCAGATCAGTGGGATAACTTGTTAAAGCTCACAGGGCTGGCAGGTAGATTCAACCTAAGCCAGTCAAGGTCTTCATCACTCAGCCCCACGAGTGTACCTGTAACAGGGATTGTCACGTGCTGGCTTTATATACCCTCAGTGGTTGGATTGCGGGGTGAAGGGCTAAGAGACATACACAGCTTCTAAGAAAGAGAAAGCCGATCGGGTATTGAAATGAGGGGACAGTCCCTACAGCGTCATTGCAATACTTTTCGCCTTTCCTCTGTCTGTCCCTGGCGGGAGAAGTCAGATCTCTCTCCGTGGAGTATCTGATCGGGGTCCACAGTACAACAGAGGCTTTGCCTCACCGGGTCGCACATAAGATCTCTGCAGAGAGTCCTTTCCCTCCGGGCAGCTCCTCTGCAGGCCCAAGGTGGCTTCCAAAGGAGCATCTCCTCAAGATTTTTTAAAATAACTTGCTTTTAAGAGCTTCACGATGGGGCGCCTGGGTGGCTCAGTTGGTTAAGTGTCCAACTTCAGCTCAGGTCATGATCTCACAGTTTGTGGGTTTGAGCCCCCCGTCGGGCTCTGTGCTGACAGCTCAGAGCCTGGAGCCTGTCTTCGGATTCTGTGTCTCCCTCTCTCTCTGACCCTTCCTTGTTCATGCTGCCTTTATCTCTCTCTCAAAAATAAATAAAACATTAAAATTTTTTTTAAAAATTAAAAAAAATAAAGAGCTTCACAAATGAGAG
>NW_027530971.1:7499782-7581382 GCF_008692635.1 Crocuta crocuta
GAGCCCATCCTCCCCCTGCAGGTACATATAAGGACCAGCCTGTGCCCAGCGCTGCCCCCACGGCTTTCACAGATTTGGGCTGCAGACTCTATCCGGCCCATCCTGACACCATGATCGTAGGCTGGCTGTTTAACCTCAAGAGCCTCAGATTGCTCATCGTCCACTTGGAGGGAGACTCCTGTGAGCACTAGAGAGCATGCACACAGATGCCCCTGGTGGCCCTTTCCAGTCCCTGTCCTTTGCGAGCTTAAGGTCACATGCTGATTAATTCATTAAAGCAGCACAGAGGGACAAGGACACCCTCAGAGGTGTGCTGGTTCAACGGGTCCCAAGTTTCCCTGGCTTGGGGAGAAGGGTGGGGTGGCCGAGCGAGTGGTCTGCAAGCCCAGCTCTCTCTCAGGCCAGGTGGGGAATGAGCCCCTCTCCCACGGCTCGTCTGGTTGTTGGCGTTTGACCTTCATAAAAGGCAACACAAAGGACTATTTTATTTATAAGCTGCACATTGGAAGCATAGAGTATTTGCATTTCCTCAAGGAAGCTGCTCTTGTTGGAGAGAGAAGCTCTGCACACACACGCGCACAGGAGCACGCATGCACACGCACACACGTCAGAGAAAAGTCCAGGAACTGTGGGCTAAGCCTCCCATTCACCAGGCGCTGTGCTAACACTTCACAAGTGTTGGCCACTTACTTCCCCAACAGCGCTGTGGGGTAGAAACTGTTACCGACACCGGTTAACAGGCGGGAAAACTGAGGCACAGAGGGTGAGTAATTTGCTCTGACTCTCGCTGCTATTAAGTGCTAGAACCAAAGTGTGAACTCGGAATCTGGCTTTTTAGTCTCTAAACAGTGCTGGCTGCCTCAGATCAAGGATTACAGGTGCCCGCAGGAGGGGAGGTTGGGAGAGGCAGGAAGAGGCAGGGAGGGCTTCCCAGAGGAAGTGGCCCTGAAACAAAGCAAGCTAAGGACTGAGCATCTACTTGACTCAGGCTGTGCGGGTGGAGGAGGCTGTGGGTGGGCAGAGAGAGCCGGGGAAAACCATCCCGGTGCTAGTTGTGCAGAAGCAAAGCCGGGGATGTGGGACTTAAGTGCAAAGTGCACTGGACACTATGGGGAAAGGGGGCAAGACGGCCCAGAAGGTCTGAGAAGCTGGCGGACATCCGAGCTGCCATGCCTGCCCCCCGCCCCTCCCCCTCCCCATGGGCTCCTGAGCCCTGAGAGCAGGGATGCCTGGTTCCTCCTTCTTGGCTCCCTCCCTGCTTCTGCGTCTGACACACTGACCCACATCACAGGCAACTACGCGCACTGTTCCAGCTGCCTTGGCAGGGCCTGTTGGCTGTGTGGCTGCCATCACTGCGTCTCAGCTGGGCCGGCAGACAGGAAACTATCCCAGCCGGAGGGCTCCCCGCTCCCCGATCAAGTGAGTGCGTCTGGCCTTTTCCTTGCAGCGTGGGCCTTACTCTGGAGACCTGCGGTCATTGCTGCGTCAAGGCCAACGGAGTGGATAAATCAGTTCTGGATCCCTCTCCCGATAGGCAGCTGTGTGGGCGTCACGCCCACCCCCAGGGCTCCTGGTGGCTCCTGCCCGCGGTCTGCAGACTGGCTGCAGAGGTGGTGGCTCTTGGAGAAGGTGGCTTTTGAAGGCCTGGGAGAGAGAAAAGCTAAAGGGAAGAGAGAAAGAAAGGGCACAGAGCGAAGCGAACAAGGGATCTTCAAGGGCCAGCTGTCACAGCTCCTGTATCCCATCCGCAGATGTTCCTTGCATCCTGGCTGAGGTCAGGCCATTTACAGAAGGAGAGCCCACCGGCGTGGCTCTCAGGGGCGGCAAAATACGGCTGGAGCTGTCCTGGGGGGCCCTCCCGCCTCTTGGATGCTCCCCGGTTCCTCTGCGTCAGCTTGTCCAGAACTGACCTCGTCCTGTTTCCTTCTCCTGGATTCTCTGTCCTCATGGATGACACCCCTGGAAACCCGCTGCCAAAGCCGAAAACTTGGGTGACACCCGTGACTTCCTGTCCCTCGCTCCCTACGTGCAGTCCATCACCCCTCCTGGGGAGCCTCCCTTCTGGACAGCAATCAAATCCGGCTCGATTTCTCTGCCCCAGTCATCGTGAGGCCCCGTTAGCTCCGGCCCGGACCTCTACAGCAGCCTCCAAACTGGTACCTCTGCTTGCGCTTTTGCTTCCTGCTGTCCTTTCTCCATGCCTGGCCGGAGATCTCAGTCTAAAGGGTCAAGCCGATCACGCACTTCCAGGTTAAAAAAATCCTCCGTTGGTGGTTTCCCCACTGCTCTCAGAGCACAGTGTCCGAAGCCCTGCGTGATCCCCCTCCCTTCTCCAGCCCGCTGATTTCTCTCTGTTTTCTGGATGCCAGCATAGCTTTCCTTCTGGAGACAGAAGCTTTCCTGACTCCCTACAGGAGAAGCCATTCGTCTTCCTGCTACCTCGCTTCCCTCCTCCCCGCCCCCTCCTCCCCCTGCAGCTGTGGCCCCGGGTGGGTACTCCCCAAGGACATTGCCCCCCGCCAGGCTTCTACCTCGAGGGCCTGCTGGGGCCCCCTGACTTCTCCGCCTCACTCTCCCATCCTTTGGAAGGACAGTTCTGAGCCATGTTCGTAAGTTTCTCGGAGAGTCCTCTTGAATTGAGCCCTGGTTACCCCCAAATGTATCCACCCCAATTCCGCACCCTCAATGGCTTTCCTTCTTTCCTTGTCTGATACCCTCGCTCCTGTGTGCTTGCTTTAGGCTCTGCCTCCAAGACCCAAACCAAGACAGCCTGCTCTCACTCAGACAGGGGTACATGCCTTTCCGTTCTTCTATTGTTCAGGGACCTTCCATTTTGTATTCGAATGATCTATGCGTCCATCTCCCCCACGTCAGTGTGAGCTGGGGAAGAGAAGGTGCCAGGCTGTCACGTCCCAGCACAAAACACAGGATACCTCAGCAGGTAGGAGGTGCTGTGGAATGAACGAACAAGAACTGGGGTGTTCATGATAAAAACACACAACAAACTGGGCAAAGAAGGGAACGTCCTCAACATGACAAAGGACAATTGTGAATAACCCACAATGGACATCGCACTTAGCCGGGAAGGACAGAAAGCCTTTCCCCCTGATCAGGAACAGGATGAGAATGCCCGTGCTTGCCACTGAACATTCGACAGGTTCTGGCCGGGGCCATCGGGGCAATTTCTTAAATGCATTAAGAGGCATCCAGATTGGAAACAAAGAAGTACAAGGATTTCTGTTCAGAGCTGACATGATCTTACAGAGAGAGAAATTTTTAAAAATCAACAAAAAATTATTAGCGCTGAGAAATGCATTCAGCAGCATTATAGGATAGAAGATTAGCATGCAAAAGTCAGTTGTATTTCTATAGGCTAGCAGTGAATAACGCAAAAAAGAAAATTAAGAAAACAATTTCATTTAAAATATCATCAAAAGAATAAAATAATTAGAAGTGAATTTAACCAAAGAGGTGCAAAACGTGTACATTGGAAACCGTAAAACTTTGCTGAGAGAAATTTTAAGCGATCTGAATAAATGGAAAGAGACCCCTTATTCATTGATAGAAAGATTTAATAGTGTTAAGGTGTCACTATTTCTTTTTTTTAAGTATTTTTTTAGTTTATTTATTTTGAGAGAGAGAAAGAGCTCTTGCATGTGCAAGTTGGAGAGGAGGAGAGAGAGAGAGGAGAGAGGATTCCAAGAAAGCTCCTCACTGCCAGTACAGAGCCCTACATGGGGCTCAAGCCCATGAACTGTGAGATCATGACCTAGGCCAAAATCAAGAGTCAGACGATTAACCATCTGAGCCACCCAGGTGCCCCGTGTCAATATTTCTTAAAATGATTTACTGATTTAATGCAATCCCTATCAAATTCCCAATGGCCTTTTTTGCAAAAATGGAAAAGCTGATCCTTAAGTTCATATAAAATTGCAAGAGATCCTGAATAGCCAAAACAATTTTGAAAAAGAACAAAATCATAGAACTCTTATTTCCCCGTTTCGAAACTTATTCAAGCCTTCAGAAATCTAAACAGTGTATTGCCAGGAAAATGATGACTATATAAAATCAGTGGAATAGAAGCAAGAGTCCAGAAATAAACGAATACATCTGTGGTCAGTTGATTTTGACAAGGATGCCAAGATCGTGCAAAGAGGGAACGAAGAGTCTTTTCAACAAAAGATGCCAGGACAATTAGTTGCAAAATGTAAAAGAATCAGGTTACATCCATTTTCGTACCATATACAAAAATTGACTTAAAACAGGTCAAAGACCTAAACGTAAAAACTATAATATAGAAAACTGTAACTATAACATAGAAGAAAAACATAGATGTAAATCCCATGACCTTGGACTTGGTAATGGATCTTAACTATGACATCAAAAGCAGAAACAACAAAAGGAAAAATAGGTAAGTTGGACCTTCATCAAAATTAAAAGCTTTTGTGCATCAGAGGATGCTATCAGGAAGGTGAAAAACAACATGTGGGATGGGAGAAAATATTTATGCATCATGTATCTGATGAGGAAATTTTATCTAGACTATGTCAAGAACTCTTAAAAACCCAACCACAAAGAGACCCAATTGAAAAATGGGCAAAGGACATGAAGAGACATTTCTCCATAGAAGGTCTGCAGATGGTCAACAAGTACATGAAAAACACTCATCATCATTAGTCATTAAGGAAAATGCAAAACCACAAGGACAGATGATTTTACACTTGACCAACAGGAATAATAATGGTAATGGAACATGACAAGGTTGGTGGTCATACAGGGAAATCGGAACCCTTGCACAGAGCCAGTGGAAATGTAAGATGCTGCCGTCTCTACAAAAAATAGTTGAACACAAAAAGTTGAACACAAAAAGTTGAAAACAAAAATGTGTACGTATGTTCACACACTGCAGCACAATGCACAATAGACACAAGGTAGAAAGTAGCCCAGATTGGGGCGCCTGAGTGGCTCAGTCAGTTAAGTGTCCGGGTTCCACTCAGGTCATGATCTCATGGTCTGTGGGTTCAAGCCCCACGTCAGGCTCTGTGCTGACAGCTCAGAGCCTGGAGCCTGTTTCAGATTCTGTCTCTCTCTCTCTCTCTCTCTCTCTGTCCCCCCCCCGCTACACTTTGTGTCTCTCTCTCAAAAATAAATAAACATTAAAAACAAAAAGAAATAACCTACATGTCTATCAACTGGTGACTGGATAAATAAAATGCAGTAGAGCTACACGATGGAATATTAGTCGGCCATGGAAGGAGTGACGTACTGGCGCCTGCTACAACATGGATGAACCTTGAAGACATTACGCTACATGAATGAAGCCAGACACAAAAGGTCACAGACTGTATGAGTCCATGAATCTGAAATGTCGAGGGTAGGCAAGTCTGTAGAGACAGGAAGCAGACTAGTGGATGCCAAGGGCGGGGAAAGGGGAGCTTGGGGGGGCTTGGGGGTGACCCTTTCATTGGCTCCAGGGTTTCTCTCTGGGTGATGAAGATACTTTGGATGTAGACAGCGGTGATGGTTGGACAACATGGTGAACGCACTAAATATCATTGAACAATACACTTTAAGATGGCGCATTTTATCTCAACCAAAACAAAACAGAAGTGGGGTGGATCCGTCCGGCTGCCTGCCTTCTCATCCTGCCCTGCACCTGTGCATCTCTCTATGTGGGTCTTTCATGTTTCCCACAGTGCAGTCACCNCTGCAGGGGAGACAGGGGACCATCTCACGTTGTGAACTCTCCTTCCCTCCGAGAGTGCCCGTCAGAATTTGGCCAGAACTGTTGCTCCAGGTAACAATGGCTTCTGCCAAAGGTGTGTGAATATTTATGACTGCTTTATGTTTACCATGTCAGCAGCACTGTTTGCATTCGTGCTGATAATAAAAACTCAATTTATAATAAAAACAAGCATTTTGTTGCGGAATCAGGTTTTAAGGCTCCTATAAAGGCTTTGCAGAGATTTATTTTAGTCTAGTAAATGTCTTGCCCCAGGGTGAGACTTCAGAGCCTTCAAACAGTTCATTTTGAAGGATTTGGTTATTAGAAAACTTTTATAGTCTCTTTAATTTAATGGGAGAAGAATAGCAAACGGAATGGCCTCCAACAACAACGGAGGCTCCGTATCTGGAATGACTTGCCATCCTAAACAGCGGAGGGGGTGGCGCAAAACCACGGGAGCTGGGAGACTCAAACGTTAAGTCACGTAAACATTTTTTTGGTTTTTATGTATTTATTTTTCTTCTTTTTTATAAAATTTTAAAAACATTTATTTATTTTTGAGAGACAGAGAGAGATAGAGTGCAAGTGGGCAAAGGGCAGCGAGAGAGGGAGACACAGAATCCGAAGCAGGTTCCAGGCTCTGAGCTGTGAGCACAGAGCCCGATGTGGGGGTCGAACTCACAAACTGCGAGATCATGATCTGAGCTGAAGTCGGACACTTAAACTGATTGAGCCACCCAGGCAAGGTAAATAACTTTAGACAAGTCCTTTTTCCTCTTTGGGCCTCAACATTTTCTTTTGAGCAATCTGGGGGTTGAAATTTTACATAATAAGAAACCTTGATCCCATAATCCCTTGCTGAGGAATTTTTCCCAAGGGGAAAAAATTCAAAAGCAGGGATGCCTGGGAGGCTCAGTCAGTTGGGCATCTGACTTCAGCTCAGGTCATGATCTCACGGTTGGTGAGTTCTGAGCCCCGCGTTGGGCTCTGTGCTGACAGCTCAGAGCCTGGAGCCTGCTTCAGATTCTGTCTCCCTCTCTCTCTGCTCCTCCCCTGCTTGCACTCCGTCTTTCTCTCTCTCAAAAATAAATAAACATTTAAAAATTTAAAAATAATTCAACAAAAGCAGAAAGTTTTATGTCTAAAACTGTTCAACATGGTGTTATCTATAGAAGCAAAAGGCAGAAGTGGAAGAAAATAACCCGCAAATTGGAAGTAGCTGATTAAATTACAGAACGGTTTACGACAGAATCACAAAAACTGACATTGAAAATGATGATTGCATGCATCTAGCCCTCTCCCAACACCACAAAGACCAGGATGATTCTCATTAAAACAAGACAGTGCTTATTTCCTGATGGGATTAGAGTTGCTTTTTGTTTTCTTCTTTATGCTGTTATGTATTTTTCGACTTTTCTATAATGAACACATATTACCTTTTATACTCAGAAAAAAACGGATGTCATTGAAACAGCAATTAATTTTATAAAGAATGGCAACAAAGAAAATGCTTTAGTTACGATGTGAAATGAGAAGGATATAGAACATGAAATGAATATTCAGATTGCAACTAGGTTGAAAACAGTAACAGGCCAAATCTCTGAAAACCACTTTGCCTAATTATGGATATGTCTAATAACCAGCCCCCTGAAAGTTCACCCCCCCACCTTTAGGTATTTCATCTCTATTCAGTTGCCGTCGTCGTTTTCATTTTTTCATTAAATTTTTTTTTAATGTTTTATTTGTTTTTTGAGAGAGAGAGGGACAGACAGACAGAGTACAAGTGGAGAAGGGGCAGAGAGAGATAGAGGGAGACACAGAATCTGAAGAAGGTTCCAGGCTCTGAGCCGACGTGGGGCTCAAACTCATGAACTGCGAGATCAATGACCTGAGCCGACATCGAACACTTAACCAGCTGAGCCACCTTTGTTTTATCATTTTTTTTAAAATTTTTTTTATTTCTAGGAGAGAGAGAGAGACAGCGTGAGCAGGGGAGGGTCAGAGAGAGAGGGAGTCACAGACTATGAAACAGGCTCCAGGCTCTGAGCTGGCAGTCAGCACAGAGCCCGACGCGGGGCTCGAACCCACGAACCGCGAGATCATGACCCAAGCGAAAGTCAGACGCTCAACCAACTAAGCCACCCAGGCGCCCCTGTTTTATCATTTTTGACATGTTAAGCATTTGTTATCCAATTGTCTGAGGGTCCTTCTAATAATTTGTTTCAAAGAAGTATTTTAAACATTTTTTACTATCCCTTGATTATGGGTTTCTTTCTATTCTTATAGTGGAATTCGTTCCTTTTTAATCTACTTTTGAATCATTCAAGGACCTGTTAGGCTGTTTGTTAAAAGCCCTTTCTTCAAAATTTAATATTTCTAACATGCTTTTCAATGGCACCCAAGACAGTAAGTACAGTCCATTGTCAAACCTCCACTGTCTTGATTCTTTACTAGAATTCCGTCACCAAAGTTATGGGGTCCTGAAAGACATGGACAAATGTCCTGAAAGGTAAAAAATAACATTTATGAAATGCTGATGATTTAATCAGTATAAAATGTTAAAAAGATGGCAAGAAAGAATAAGATAACTCAACGGATTTAACCTAGGGTCACATTGTAGTTGAATTCATCTAAAGGAACTGACTATAGGTGAATTGACTTAAAACCCGTGGAAATGTAAGGGAAATTGCAAAATAATAATAATTAATAATTAATAATAACAGTAACAATAATGCTGTACTGGTATTTTTATTCAAAATTCCCTCTCTTTTTTAAAAGATTTTATTTTTAAGTAATCTCTATACCCACGTGGGGCTCAAACTCACAACCCTGAGATCAAGAGTCCCGTGCTCCTTTCGATTTTGGCTCAGGCCATGATCTCATGCTTGTGAGATTGAGCCCCTCATTGGGCTCATCGCAGAGCCTGCTTGGGATTCTCTCTCTCCCTCTCTCTCTCTCTTCCCCTCCCTCACTTATGTTCTCCCCCCCCCCGCCAAAGAATAAAACTTAAAATAAAAAGTCAGACGCTCAACTGACAGAGCCACCCAGGCGCCCCAGTCCTTGCTACTTTCTAATGAGAAGACATCCTGGTCCCTGGAGGGTCCTTGGTAACTTGACTGAGTGGGGTGATGGGTGTGGGTGATGGGAGGAGCCGCAACAAAGCTAGGCTGCCCTGCATGAGAAAGGGGAAGGGGGGTAAGGAGTACGGGAGTTGGGGGGCACCTGGCTCAGGTCGTGATCTCACGATCTCACAGTTCCTGAGTTTGAGCCCCACATCGGGCTCGCGGCTGTCAGCCTGTCAGCACAGAGCCCGCTTCGGATCCTCTGTCTCCCTCTCTCTGCCCCACCCCTGCTTGCATTCTCTCTCCAAAAATAAAAACATGAAGAAAAAAAGAGGAAAGGAGTCAGGGAGCTAGAGTCAGATGCTGAGAAAATGTGGGAGGGAAGGCGGCCAGGGAAGAAACGCTCCTTCCTGGTTTACTGGGTGCCGAAGCAGGACCTGGCTAGGGGTGTCTCCTGGGGTCCTTTAACTTGCCTGTGCCATAGCGTGCAATGAGTCCTGTCTCTGTACCTCCCACTGAACCAGCAGCAACGTCGACCTGGCTCACATATCTTTTGGAATGAGTGGAATTCTTAATGATAGACCCAGGTCTTACTTGACGATGGGCTCCGTGCAAATGCCACAGCTTCCCATAAGAGCAGGCGACATATGGTTACATCTGACCATTTCAGCCTCTGCGTGTGAATATGCCCAGAAAGAGAGACAGAGGGAAGATGGGGCGGGGGTGGGGGTGGGGGGAAACAGAGAAAAGAAAGAAAGAAAGGATTGTATGAGAAGTTTATCGTGTTCATGCTGGTTCAAAATTAAAACCATTACATTTAATTATGCTAACATTTAACAACAGAAAAAGAAAGAGAATTGGACTTCGAAATAAACATTTCTGCAAAAAACAGTATTGGTCACAGAAGATTCGTCTCAAGTTAAGGGGGATGAAAGGGAGGAAAAACTTTCTCATCGGTCAGAACCATCGTTAGTTTCTTTTAATGAAATCCGATAGTCTCTCGTGTTAATGTCAATTTCCTCTGTTTATACTTATCCGATCCCCAGTTTTGGGGCTTATTTACATCTTAAAATTTTTTATTATTTTTCTTTGTTTCTTTCTTTTTCTTCTTTCCTGCCTTCTGTACCTCTAATAAAGTTTTCTGTATATCTTCCTCCTTTTTATCCCGGTTGATTAGGAAGCTTAGATTCTATTTCTATTCCTGGAGCGGCTATCTTTAAATTAGTATGTAAATTTAATGAACTAATTACTCTAATACAACCTAAAGTTGCTCAGTATGTCTGCTCATCTGTAGAACGGGTTGGGGATGTTGGTACACTTTTTCCACATTCATTAACCAATCTTCCCTGTTGCCATAAGGAATAAGGACGCCAGCATCTTGCAATTGGTTAATGAAGTCTGGGGCGTTAGTTTCACGTCTGTCTAAATACCGGAAACAGCATGATGGTTATTAGCAGTCAATAATTAAATTTGCTAGCATACTTTATCAGTTCGTATGTTCATCATTTTCTTTGCATTCTCCTCTTCGACTTCACACTTCTTCTTTTTTTTAATTTTTTAATGTTTTATTTATTTCTGAGAGAGAGAGAGAGAGAGAGAGGCAGCGTGAGCAGGGGAGGGTCAGAGAGAGAGGGAGACACAGACTCTGAAGTAGGATCCAGGCTCTGAACTGTCAGCACAGAGCCCGACACGAGGCTAGAAGCCACGAATCGTGAAATCATGACCTGAGCCGAAGTTGGCAGCTTAACGGACTAAACCACCAGGCGCCCCAACTTCACATTTCTTGATGCACAGGTCAGTGGGTAGCAAATGGTATGCCTGGGGAAAGCATCTGTGTTTTGCCCTCCCTCTGGGATGACGGCTCAGCCCAGGAGAGAAATCTAGGTTGGTGGCTAATCTTCAGCACTGTGTGAGCAATGAGTCAGGGCAAATAAAGACAGCCTTTTAAGTGGGGGTTTCCAGGCCACCATCAAACAGGTCAAATAATGACATGTTTCTGGAATTTGAAGGAGCTTCTACTCTGTTTGTCTTCTCTGGTGGCCATCAGGGTGTTGGGTTTTCCTGTGATCATAGGCTGTTGGCTTTCAGGGTTACTGTGGAGCTGGGTAGCATGCGACAGAAATAGGGCAAATTAAAATGCCACAAGTTACTGTCCTTACAAAAATTTAGCTGCTTTTCTTTTTTTATTTATTCATTTTGAGAGAGAGAGAGAGTGGGGGAGGGGCGTAGGAAGAGGGCGAGAGAGAATCCCAAGCAGGCTCTGCACTGTCAGCACGGAACCCAGCCTGGGTCTTAGTCCCACGAACTTTGAGATCATGACCTGAGCTGTAGTTGAGTCGGACGCGTAGCTGACTGAGCCACCCAGGCGCCCCAGCCATTTTTCTTGAAGAAATGTTCCTGAGATTGCTACGAGCCTTTGATTAACTTCCAGAGTTCTGAAAAAGTTGATTCTGACATTTCTTTCAGTTTTCTTGTTTTTATAAAATGCGAGAGAATTTTTGGAAGTTCTTTCGGTGCCATTTTCATGGATACCACCTGTTCATCTGTTTTTGAATTTTGGTCTATAGGCTCCTCGGAAGCAGAAGATCTCTTTTCTCTCCCTGTATTCTTCCCTGTCTGGCAGTTTTGTGACTCTCTACCCAACCCCTGGGGACCTTTAGTTCAGGATGAGCTCTTAACATTAGCAGCCCGGGGCTCTAGCCCAGACATGACCTTGGGCGTATTGCGGATTTCACTGAGTCAGCATGTTGACTGAGGTCCTGTTGTAAGGCTCTGTCCTTCCTCTGTCTCCCTAAGCTAGCAGTTTCATACGGACTTTGTCAGCTTCCTTTCAAGAGGGCTGGGCTTCCATTCAAACCCTTATGCAGAGCAGCGAGCCTGGCTCTCAGGCCCCACCCGTGTTGGCGGCCGTGACCCTGCCGAGTCCTAGGGTCCAAACTCCCACCGGCTGTGCTCGCTTCCCATCCTGGAGCCCTGGAGGTTCACTGTTATGGCCTCCTCCCATTTCTGGTCTATGGAGAATCCCTTCTTGTTTTTGAGCTGGACTATGTCTTTTTAACTTTCTCTCTTTGTATTTATTGTTGCTGTGTGTTTGGAGCACAAGGGCTGAGGGGTGCGGGTGGGGAGGGGGGACGAGGCATCGTGAACAATGTCATCTCGACCATACATTGTTCAAGGTCTGCCATCATTTAAAATTTTAAACGATTTTTCAACCTGCGTCAGTACCTATTGACTCTCCACCCTGACAGATGAGGAAATTAGCCTAAAATGATTAAAAAATGACAATACGTGTCCCTGGCATGCCAGCGCACTGGGGGCAGTGCCCCTGAGTCTGCTTCTCCGACAAAAGTACCGTTGCTGTTTCAAAATTGTATAAATACATCAAGCATCTATCTTGATTTTGCTTTCTAGGAAAACACAGAAATAAAGCACCAATCACCATAACAAGGGATTTTTTTCCTTTTCTTTTGTCAAGGGTGTTTTATGAGGGTGAAGAAGTGGCTCTGTGGAGGATAGAAATAATTCCCAGGAAAACCATGATTCCATCCAATTATAAAGGTAGGCAAATACACGAACCTGGATGAAAAATTGTAATGCCCAGTTGGATAAAACTTCACTAACGAGGGGCGTCTGGGTGGCTCAGTCAGTTAAGTGTCAGACTCCGCTCAGGTCATGATCTCGTGGTTCGTGTTCAAGCCCTGAACTGTGCTGACAGCTCAGAGCCCGGAGCCTGATTCAGATTCTATGTCTTCCTCTCTCTCTACCCCTCCCCAGCTCTCTCTCTCTCAAAAATAAATAAAAACATTTTAAAAAATCACTTCACTAATTGAAGTTTAAGGAATAGGTTAGCCTGATCCAGTTTGACCAAGTTGTATTGAATTTCTATGGGGTGCAACTTGTTAGCCTAGACATTGAGGGGATTCCGGAAGTGAAGGGATTACCATTCCCATTCTCTTGGAGAGGGGGAGAGGAATTAAATACACTGTGGTCCACCCGGGCTTGACGAGCTTTAGAAAAGTTGTTTCTGGGTGATGCCTCCAATGACAGCTGAAAGTTTAAGAACTCCTCCATCTTGATGAAGGCCCAACAATGAGGAAACAATGAATGGCTTTACATGAAAATTTTCCATTGGCTTTTTATGGGTCAACCCAGTGTTCTAGAAATGGAAAAACTAACATCAATTGGCTAGGGATATATCTCCGAAGGGTATAGAAATTCAGTTATCTTAATGCTGAGATCTAGAAGGGTGGCAGGCATAGAAAGAGGTTTCCAGAGAAATCTCTTTATAACCAGCAGATGATACTAAATTTCCTCTTTGATCTATAGGTTCTCTCTGGTTTAAGGGGTGGATCTTGGAGAAGACTGTGGGATGTGTCTCGAGGACATATCTTGTCCTGGGGATAAGGATACTCTTAATAGAGGCTTCATCGAACTCCCTGCATATTGGGACAAGCATTGTCTTTATAATTCACTTATAGGGGTGCCGACTCTTGATTTCAGCTCAGGTCATGGTCTCACGGTTCATGAGATCGAGCCCCACAGGCTTAGTGCAGAGCCTGCTTGGGATTCTCTCTCTTCCTCTCTCTCTGCTTCTCGCTCCCCCCCCAAAATAAATAAATAAACTTAACAAAGAATTATTATAATTCATATAAAGTGAATTCACTAATCTTTTTTTAAAAATATTTTTATTTATTTCTAGGAGAGAGAGAGAGACAGCGTGAGCAGGGGAGGGTCAGAGAGAGAGGGAGATACAGACTCTGAAATAGGCTCCAGGCTCTGAGCTGGCAGTCAGCACAGAGCCCGATGCGGGGCTCGAACCCACGAACTGCGAGATCATGACCTAAGCGAAAGTCAGACGCTTAACCGACTAAGCCACCCAGGCACCCCATGAATTCACTAATCTAAACACTTCCATGATCTCAGCATCAAGTCCAAGTCTGTCCACAAAAGACCCTGCTTGCTCTGGACCCTTCCAGCCTCTTTTGCCTTATCCATAGCCACTCTTCTTCTGCCCTGAACTTGGCCCCAGGCTTACCCAGATACTTGCAAGTCTGTGAATTCATTCAGCTCCCATGTCCGTATCTGTGCTGTGCCCTCTACCCAGAGGTGCATCCCTGCTCTTCCCTCCTCCAGGAGGCCTTCCCTCCTCTACCGGTGACAGGCGGCTAGTTCTGGACAGGATCATTCTGGCAGCATACGAACAGATCACGGGACGGTAGCTCACATAAGATGATACTTAATGGCTTTTTCACCAGAAAGTCCTAGTTGGTATGGAGCCTCTGCTTTACACAGTTGTCTGTAGTGCAGATTCCTTCTAGATTTTTCTGCATCTGGAAGACACATCCTTTGTCCTCATGGTCCAAGCTGGTCACTGTGAGGGAACAGGAGGAAGAGCATGAGGAAGAGCAGGGACAAACCCTCCAAAGTGGGGAGGAGCAGGAAAGGCAGGTTTCCTTGTTTCAAGGGTGAGACGGGGAAGTTGCACACATCACTTTCACTCATAGCCCATTAGCCACAACTGACTCACATGGTCACTCAGCTGTGATGGGGGCAGGGACATGTGGCCTCTGGGAAACTTCTATTGTTATGGGGGGAACGGCTGGCTGTGGATGATGGCTATGAGAACAGAAAGACCAGCCAGAGTGGATGAAGATGGACTTGACCATAAGGAAGTCCAGTAAGAAAGAATGACATCAAAGATGGACACATGGCGGGGTGGGGTGGGAGGGTGCCTGGGTGGCTCAGTCGGTTAAGTGCCCGACTTTGGCTCAGGTCATGATCTCACCGTTCATGAGTTCAAGCCCCACATGGAGATCTGTGCTGACAGATCGGATTCTGTGTCTCCCTCTCTCTCTGATCCGCCCCTGCTCACACGCTGTCTCTCACCCTCTCAAAAACAAACATTAAAAAAATAATAAAAAATAAGAAAAGATGGACACATGGGGCCACCCGGGTGGCTCAGTTGGTTGAGCGTCCAGCTTTGGCTCAGGTCGTGATCTTGCGATTTGTGAGTTCAAGCCCCATATTGGCTCTCTGCTGTCAGCACAAGCCTGCTTCAGATCTTCTGTCCCCCTATCTTTCTGTCCCTCCTTCACTCATTCTCTCTCTCTCTCTCTCAAAAAAAAAAAAGATGAAAACATGGTAAGGCATGAGGAAACAAGATAGGAGCTGGGTTACATTGAACTGGAGAATATTCCCACGTCCATAGCTTTACTCCTGTAAGTCTTCCTTTCTAAACGCACTGTCATCTCTCGTCTCTCCAGGCTCACTTTATATGCTTGATCTCCTCATGGGCTCCTCTACTGGGAATTTTAATCTTCCTCAGGTATAAATAAAAAGCCTCCTCTCTGGGCTACTAACTGGGCCACTATGACTGCTGTAATCTTTTACTGATGCCTATTAGAAGCAGATACTTTCTACAGCTATCTCATTTTCTTCCCACAAGGCCCTAAGTGGGCTTTTAGGGGTTCAATAAAACACATTTCTCTCCTTCCTTTCCAAAATGAGGACCAAATGGAAAGAAGATCCGGGAGACTGGCGAATGAAGATGAGTGTGAGTTCTTTATAGGTAAACTGGCCAGTGTGGCTTCCTCTCTGTGGTCAAAGGTTTGACGGCGCTCCACATTCCCACTGTGGACCTGGGACAGCCCACCGGGGGTAGCTTTGGACTTCAGAGTCACCTACTTACTCAGTATCCCTGCCTTGCAATAGTGTGGCTCAGGGGGACAAAACAAGAAAACATACTCATAGCCTTTTAATGGATTAGCTCCGCCCACTGAGAACCATGGTCCAAAGCAGCCCATACCTCCTCTGAGCGGTGGAAGGGGTAGGCATGGCCGCAAGAGGCCAGAGCACTGCTCCCCTGGTGTCTGGTCCCCATGTCTGATGCGAGGTTTCACCGTAGCAATCCCCAACGAGAGGAACTGCTTTGCCCCATTAGAGACTCAGAAGCCAGCTCTGTGATAAGAGCCATGACTTGCTAGACCCACCTTGATATTGGGTGGCAGACAGTCTTGGACCCAAGTCCGTCTAGTCCTAAAATCTGGCATTGGGTCACGAGCTCTGGAAGCTTGTAAGCTCTTCGAGGGAAACATTACAATAAAATGTCTCCACATTCCCTGCAGGGTAATAAAGTATTTATTGGAAGTCCCACGGCAGTTTGGCACGAAGGTCTGGGTGTTTCAGCTCATGTGTGCTGCTTCTCTGTCCTCATCCGGTGTTCAGTCAAGCTTCTTTACCAGGACAGCTCATCGGGGAGCAAGAGACCAGGGTTGCGGCCCCGGGACGTTCTCGACTCTTCCTTCTGCGGGATGTTTCTGTGCTGGATTCGATGGTGTGAGGCACTTTGCCTGGAGGTCTCGAAATCCACGATGGGGTGGCGAAGAGACTCGCCTCGCGGCACAGAGGGATTAAGGGCCATGAGTGGTTCAGGCTGGCGGTTCAGTTGGTAACCTTCAAACTAATGTCCTCAAATAGCTGCCTAGGTCTTTCACAAGGGCAAGGACAGATTGGTTTTACAGTAATAGAAATCATAACAGAAAAGAAAGTTCACTTACTCGTTTGCCTTCTCAGGCAGAAGTGATATCAACATTCTGAGAACTAGCTGCCAAACGCTCCCCCCTCTCCCGTGGCTCTTCCACGCTTTGGTTTTCTTTTGCAGTTTGCTGAACTGTACGACTTTTTGGCAGGTGTACTGATGGCTTTTATATTTACATAAAGAAGCCACTAGTTCCCAGTAAAACGGCCCAAACTCCATGGAACGGACCTTTACAGAATTTCAGGCCAGTGTAAGGTGTCCCCTGCAGACCGCGGTGCTTAGGAGGAGCGCTTTATCTCCATTTTCCACTGGGGGGAGCTGTGTACTTTGGTGGAAATAGAACCCTGTTCTATCTCACCAACTTATTCTAGTCATCTTTTAGCTTCCCTCATGGATTTGTGCCCTGGGCACTCATCCTGCTGTCCACTAACGTGGCTTTTCCCAAAGTTTTCCAGGGCAGCATCATCAGGGTTTAAATGAGACCCCCACTCGAGCCTGATCCCTACTGGGTCACTGCACTGAGACATCACCCCAATAAAAACACCAGGGCTTGCCCCCAGCCTCCCCCCATATGTATATGTCTACAACATGTCTCCATACTATCTGTGCTTTAATTTCCACGAATGTATGTCCTTTGCCTTTGAGAAAACGTAAACTAGGCATCTCTTAAGCAGAACCCGCTTCCTGGGTCACAGTTTCTACCTCTGGATCAGCGGCATGAGCCTCCGCCCTCCCCCCCCCGCCCCAAGTTGTCTGCATGAGGCTATAGAAGACGTCCGCTCCAGCTGCAGCGTGCAGACGACACACCTGGGTATCTCCTGGAAATGCGGATTCTGACCGAGTAGACCTTGGGACTGGGGCCTGAGAACGTGTACCAGCCCTGAGTGGCGTCTCTGTTGGTTGACCTAGCACGTTTGGAAGAGCAAGATTTACTGGCTTTGGCATCCAGAAGTTTCCCCGCTCGGTTTTGCGTCCGCGGGTGTAGGCGGATGAACTCCAGAATGGAGCCTGGTCAATATCTATTTAGAGCTTTGACTCTTACTTATTTTCGTAGACTCTTCCTTCAGAGCCTTCTCCCGGACTTTCCTCCATCTTGTCAGTATCCCTTTCAGTAGCTGGACAACCAGGAAGCAAGGTGTTGACGCTCGTGTGTGCCACCCTTGTGCCCTGAGTTGTCTTTCATTGTCATACAAAGTAATTTCTTTCATTTTCTTTCACCGAGAACCGGAATCAGGATACCGTGGATGGTAGCTAATGCTATGGGCAGGCCTCACACGTGCACAAAGCACTTTAATACCCACACCACAGTACAGGTAGAGGCTACTGGCCAGGGGTCCAGAGTCTGCCCACCTACATTCAAATCCTGCCTCTCCTACTTTCCTGCTGGGTGGTCCTGGGCAAGTCACTTAACCTCTCTGTGCTTCCATTCCATCATTTGCACAATGTGCCTAACGATGGTTCATCAGGTCCTTGAGAAGTTCAAATGAGATAATGTGTGTGAGGCACTCAGAACAGGCCTGACTTATAGGAGGCCCTCGATCACAATCAGTGATGTTATAATTCTGGGACTTAATGAGGAGAAGTGACTCACACTCAGGATTCCACAGCAAGAATGGAGGCACGATTGGGACCAGATCTGACTCTGACTCCAGTGCTCACTGCACCCTCATCATGCTCCCAAATGCCAAGTTTTATTAGCCTAAGACTTTGGCCCAGAGTGTGGCTGCTTTCCCAGTGTTCGACTGATCTTTTGTTCCCTTTCCTTCTAATGGAGCATTTCCAGCTGGGGTGATTCATGGATCTGGGACCGCATGGCTCCCATTAACTTCGAGGAAAGTCATAAGGCAAAACTCGCATCAATCAAGATTCCAAATTATTCATCCATCTTTACAGGTGACATGTGGATTAAGACAAAGAGGCAGTGAAGTGGGTATCATACAATAACTATTTAGATTTATGAAAATCGCATAAGAGCTTACACCAAGTCCCCAAACTGAAGTTTGTTTTGTTTTCACGCCAAGGTTGAACTTCAGGGATAAGAGAGAGGATGTCACAATACAATTGCCTTGAAGCTTGAAGTCCTGAGAGGCTGGGACTCCCAGCTTCACTACTAGTTACGCTTGTGATTTTTGAGAAAGGCTCTTAACCCCTAAGAATCTGTTTTCTCATTCTGTTACTCATCTTTCCAATAAACTGAGGAGTTAGTTATTGTCCCCATTTTACAGATGTTGAAACTGAGGTGTCCTTATACCACGCTAGCCCATAAATGAAATGATGAGTCTAAAAACAGCAGGCGCTGTGGAGGAGCTTAAGAAACCTTTACTCAATCTGAATCTCAAGGATAAAACTCATGTCGTATTAGTCTCTTATTCTCTATTGTACCTTTGTACCTAGTAGGTTCTCAATTAATAAGAGTTGAGTTGCATTATTACCCCCCTGGAAATGGTTCTGTTTTTATTTAATGATTTGCTTAGATGAATTTTAATAGGCAGACCACAATGCTTCTTGTACAATATCTTCAGGACTGAGAGGCGCGGGCATTCATTATTTTATGAGACGCATATGTCATGCATAACACAGCCCTTTTCTTAAACCAACACAACATGCAAATAGAAATTTCATGTAAAATCACATTCAGACAGTCTCAAAGTAGAAACAGATGTCTGAAAAATATGAACGCCAGGCTTATTAAATATTTTATCATCAAATATTTCATACATTTCAAAAATGTCATCTGTGAAAACACAGAAATACCGCCTCAGGAGAACCAAAATATTTAATCACTTTCAAGAAATTCTTAAAAATAAGTCTTCACCTCAGAACTATTCCAGGCAGAGAACAAATTTCCAGGTGCTGCAAGCTATATTTATTATATTTTCATCAAAATCAGTAACCTAGTTGAAGGAGATACAGTAATCAGTAAGGTCATTATTAGGTAAGATAATGACTTCTGAATGAATTCTCTCATTAATCTCATTACAAAATGGTAATGGTACCTGACTAATCATGCCGGAGGGGAGAGCTGTGTTGAATCAGAGCAAAATTAAGGCTGTAATCACAGAGCTGCTCTCTCCATTTCTTCATGACAGCTTCACTTGGGGTTTGGGGACTGGTTTGAGGTTCTCTGACCTGCTGGACTGCTGATGGGGGGGGTGCCTGGGGTAGTGTGGGGCACGCTGAAGAATCTTGGACAGCAGCAGTAGGGAGAACTGGTCCTCTCCTTGCTTCTGTCTTCTCCTTTCTGTGTGACCTTGGACAGCTCATGCCTGTCTCTGGGCTCCATTTCCGGTTTCCCAGACTTAGTCTCCTCCTCCACCCTTGCCTCTTAGACACATATGGTGGATCACATCACCCCCAGAATGGCTGCCCATCTCACCCCAGGAAGAAACCAGATCCTCACATGGACCACACAGCCCACTTGATCTGTCCCCATTGCCTTCCTGACCTTACCCACCAGCCTCCTCTGTGACTCTTGCTTCGCTTCAGCCACACTGACCTTGATGTTTCCTCTGCCTCTCGCCTCTTATATCTGCATCATTCACCTCCTCACTCCTTTTCAAGTCCTTGCTCCAAAGTCCAGTGTCACCTTCTCAATAATGCCCACCTGACCACCATATTGAACACTGCAATCCATCCATCAGTATGCCAATTTCCAACTACATTTTCTTTCTCCACATCCTTATTGCCTTCTAACACACTGTATACTTTACTAAGTTTCTTCTCTGTCTCCCCATCCCACCTCCCGGCCCACCGGAATGTAAACCCCACAAGGCTAGGATCGTTGTACACTCGCACACATGCCTGGCACACAACAGATGAGCAATAACTCTTTGATGAATGTGGAATGTATCACATGCTTGTGCGTTCCCAACTTTGCTGGACACTGATGGAGGAACCCAGTGTGTGAGATGGTTGGCCAGGGATGATGCAGCATACCATCTGCAGGGAGGCCCAGTCTGGTGGTGGGCTGGCTTTGCTTTTCCATCTTGTTAGAAATTGGAGCCACATCAAGCCCCTTTATGTCCACGAGGACCGGCCTGAGAACACACATGGTGAGTGCCGACGTTGAGTCAGAGAAACCTCAACAGACAGGAGAGTTGAGTCAAACTGAGTCAGACGGAATTAACAGAGACAAAAGGGAAGCCCTGTCCCGAGTCCGAACCCCAAGATAGAGGTCCAGGGTCAGGATGCTGGGGCTCCACAGTAGTAGACAGACAAAGACCTCAGGGGCTTCAGCAGACGGTTTGAACAGACTCCTCATGACCACGGTAGGACAGGAGACAATCTCTCACAACTGTCCCCAGTCACAGTGCACGGAAACAGGTCAGGGCAGTGGTCTCCTTGTTCACACCGTGCCGATGAGAGAATCTGGAACATGGCGGGTCCTCATAAATGCTCAATGGGTGTGTGAAGAGCCTCTGGATTGAGGCTTGAATGTTTGTTTCTGCGTGTCCCATTTTACAGGAGGACGGAAACAAACCGCCCGGTGCTAACAAGGAGTCTAGAAACCATGTCACCTAAAGGAGAAGGGAAAATCCAAGGGTGTTGATTTGGATCAACTGGCCAACAGAAGGCAGGATGAAGGTGAGCCTAGTCTTCCATAAGTGCGGGAGCTGCATGTAAAAGCTGGGTCATTTCTGTTGTGTGGCTTTAGAGCAGGGACTGCAGGTACCTGGCCCCAGTGCCATCACACCACTGTCAGGTCTGTGGCAAACATCACTAATTGGTCATGAGTATTTTCCTACAGAGCCAGACCAAACCTCGGAATCCTTTTCAACACAGTGCCTCAAATTCTCTCCCCCAACTGAATGGAGCTGACATATGAGAGAAACCATATTTGTGAAACTTTATGTAGAACACAAGGAGAGACCAATGAGGGAAAGTCCATTAATGTTAAGGAAGAACGTTTTGTGGATTTTTTTGTTTTTCTTTCCTCCCTCCCTCCCTTCCTCCTCTCTTCCTTCCTTCCTTCCTTTCTGAAAGAGAGAGAGAGAGTGAGAGCACATGCAAGTAGGGGAGGAACAGAGGGAGAGGGAGAGAGAGAATCTTAAGCAGGCTTCATGCTCAGCACGGAGCCTGATGCAGGGCTCAATCTCGCAACTGTGAGATCATGACCTGAACCGAAATCAAGAGTTGGATGCTTAACCAACTGAGCCACCCAGGCACTCCAAGAACATTTTGCTATAAGCAAAGATGAAGTAAGCCTCTCTGGGGGGCAGTGGTTTCTCATCACTGCTCAAGAAAAGGCTGCTTCTCTCCCTTCTTTCCCATGGTGTTGTCTAGTGGCAAGGAAAGCATCCCAGTCCTCATTGGTATGTGATGAATGCGTTTCCAGTGTGGAGAGTTCAGACCCCGAGTTACATCCAACAGGGGACCTTAACAGCTAAGGACTAAAAAAAATGATAATTATGTGAGTCACCATAGAGGCGTTAGCTAACATTACAATGGCCATCACATTGCGATATAAATGTATTGAATCAATATGCATATATTGTAAATGTACACAATGTTATATGTCAATTAAATCTCAAAAAGAAAAAAGCTCAGGACAGTGACTTCAAGAAAGGAAGGACAAGGCACTCCAGTACAGAGGACAGTATCCTGGAAATGCTGCATGGTGGTCCCCAGGAAGTTCTGCCGTTTTCTCCCATTAACCAGGTCCCCACTTCAGTGGCTCTAACTGGTACTACATTCCCTGCATTTTGGCCCAATACTATTTAATCTCCAGATTCTGTAGTTCATCCTGTAGCCCCTGCTTAGGGTGACTTTGCCCCTCACCATGGGCACTGGTGGTGAGCTGGGTGGATACCAGGGTGTAAACCCTGGTATCCTCAGCTGTTTTCTCTTCAAGGACATAGGAACTTTTGGATCCCCTATGGGATCTGGGCTCTCTCTCTCTTTCTCTCTCTCTCTCTCTCCCTGCCTAATTATAGGACACCAGAATTCCTAGAAGCTGTCCATCCTGGTGGNTACACCCTGGTATCCTCAGCTGTGTTCTCTTCAAGGACATAGGAACTTTTGGATCCCCTATGGGATCTGGGCTCTCTCTCTCTTTCTCTCTCTCTCTCTCTCTCTGCCTAATTATAGGACACCAGAATTCCTAGAAGCTGTCCATCCTGGTGGAGGGGTCCCCTATAAAGCTGTTGCCCCCCCAAAGTAACAAAGGTAAAACAGGCCTAAGTGTACTTTGTTTCAGCCCTCAACTTATATAATACATGGGACCTTTCTACCACCTATTCATTCCAACCCCAATCCTGGGGATTTCTTTTGAAGGAGGAGCCAGGACACTTGGGTCTCTTGTCCATATAATTCCTTCTCTCTCCACTTCTTTCCTCCCCTTCCCCTCTCTTTCTGATGGGAACTCACCTATCATCTTCTATAATATGACTATAGAGAACTTCAATAATATGACCCCTCTGGACTCTGTCCTTGATAATAAAGAAACACTTAGAATTCAAAGATGTCAATCTTTCTCAACAAAGCCTATCTTTCAAAGCTACTATCTTGCCTCAAAACTCTAGTTTGATTTGAAGTTGGGCAATGATATCCTTGGTCTAGACTCTAGGTGGTACCTAGGCTTCTGTCCTAAAGCCACAAGGCTATTGATTTAATAGATGGATAGTTACAGAACACCATGACTCACAGAGAAGGAAAACCAAGGGCTTCTCCATCCTAAAAAGTTATTTTTCTATGGGTTAACCAGAATGCACAAAAAGATTTGTGTTTAAGGGTGTCAGAGCATTATGTATACAGTTGGCCTTTGAACAGCATGGGTTTGAACCACTTACATGTGGATTTTGTGGGTCCACTTACATGCAGATTTTGATGGATAAACACAGTACAGTAGTGTGAAGGTGTTTTCTCTCCCTTACAGTTTTACTAATAACATTTCCTTTTCTCTGGCTTACTTTATTATAAGAATACAGTTAATATTAGAACATACAAAATACATGTTAATTGACTACTGATATCAGTAAGTATTCTGGTCAACAGTAGGCTATCAGTAGTTACATCTTGAGGGAATAAAAATTTATACGTGGATTTTCAACTGTATAGTCAGTAGGTGCCTCTAATCTCTGCATTATTTTAAAGATATCTAGTTTTTTTTTTTAAAGAATTTGGAAACAAGTCAAATGGCCAACCAAAGGGGTCTCATAAAATTGTGATTTTAAGTGATATCATAGATTGTTTATTTACATGAGTAAAATTTTATAATATATTATTAGGTGAAGAAAGCACATCACAAAATAGCATTTTCAATAGCATTATATTTTGTTAAAAGAATATACCTATCTGTCCCTGAATGGTAGAATGATACGTGACATTTATTTCCTTCTTTGTACATTTTCCTATTTTCCAAATCACCAGTGAGCATGTGTTAGTTTTGGGGTCAGAAATAAACGAACAATAAATGCTTTGTTTCTTTGCTTCCTTGTTTGAGGAGAAAATGCAGGTAATCCCTTGATGATGATGATGAGGGTGGATTCAAGAACCAGATGGAGGACCCTAGGACCATTTTAGCTTTTCCAAGTCAGAAAGACTCTGGTTCTGGTATCTCCCCCACCTTGGCCTCTGGCCCAGGGGTGTGGTGAGAAGGTGGAAGGGTCTTCCCCAGGCTTGGTGGCTCCCCTAAGCCCTGGGACAATGTCCAGAGCCCCAACCAGCACAGAAAACACCCACTCCCCATGAAGTATTTTCATGGGGAAAATGAAACACTCCATTTATTTAAGAGCCATGGTGCCAAGAGAGCTTTCTGCCTGCACTTAAACCTTGAGTACACTGGAGTTTCAATCTTTTATGAAATAGCTTTTCATTTTTCCCTCTCTATGAAGGGCTGTTACAAGCCACTGAGTGGTTCTTCGTACATCAATTTTTAATCTTGTTAAGGTGTTTTTTTCTTCACTTGACCAGTGCTCAGTTCATAAATAAAACATCAAAAACTTGTTCCAATTCCTTCTTAGGTTTTGTTTGTGTTTGTTTTAGTATAGTCTCCCACTGAGGAGGAAGAGAGCAGTGAACTCATCACTATCTGCCGATGTCTTTTGCCTGTGTACAAACCTTCAATGACTTCCAATGGCCAACCAAAGAAAGCCCATGACTCTCAGCATGGCATCTAAGATCTGCCATGGCTTGGCCCAAATATCCTTTCCAGCTCAGCTCCTCTCTTCCAACACACCTCCCAAAGCCGAAACCAACCTCTGTTCCAGATCATACTCCATTTCCAGTCTTCTTGCCTCTGCTCACTCCATGCCCTCTATTGGGAATTCTTGGAAGAGACTTGGAGTGATTTTAATTAAACATTTTCTACAGGATTCTCTTGAGTTGCATTTCAGTTTCTGCCTTACAAATTTTGCCTGGTTCCTTTGTAGGTAAGATTGAGGCCTAACAAACTTCAGACTTGAAGTCAGAATGATCTGGTCATGAGTTACAGGTCTTGACATTAGTCAAGAATAGGCAGTTCCATTTATTTATTTGTGAAATAGAGAGAGAAATGCCTACCTAATAGGAAGTTATGAGGATTAAGTGCAAATGTAAATATAAGAGTGCTGAGCAGTGGGTATGTCATATATAGGACTTCAATAACCAAGAAATCCAAGTTTTAGGCAATATTTATGTATCTACCTGCACAAGTGTGTTTGGAACACCTGCATTTTCATGACTTAGATCCAATAGTTGTTAACATCTGTCTACATATGCTTTATCTATCAACCTAGCTCTATCTAGCCAACGATCCATCCATTATCTACATTATCTATTTATCCATAGATAAATGGATAGATAGATTTGTATAAACTCTGTCTTTTTTTCTTTTTGGCTGTAGCACTTGAAGGAAGTAGGAGACATAATGATTCTTTATCCCTCCTATACCTAAAAATAAGGAATCTATAACAAAATGCTGTTTTGCACCCAAGAACATTAACACTAATTTTATGTTGTAATCTAATATCCAGTCCTCACTGAACTTCCTCAATTGTCCCCAAAATATCTTTTATAGTTTCCCCCTCAACCAAGAGCCAATCAAAATTCATATATTGCATTTGATTGTTATAGCGCTTCTGTCTCTTTTCATCTAAAACATCTCTCACACACAGGTCTTCATTGACTTTTGGAAATACTTGGTCTCTGTCTTATAGAATGTGCTACATTTTGAAGTTTCCTTTACTTTTTTTTAATCATTACTATTTAGGGGGTGTGGTAAGAGAGGAAGAGAGGCAGAGAGAGAGAGAGAGAGAAAAAAAAATCTTAAGCAGATTTCAGCCTCAGCACTGAGTCCAATGTGGAGCTCAGTCTCAAGACTCTGGGATCATGACCTGAGCTGAAATCAAGAGCCAGTCGTTCAAGCAAACGAGCCACCCAGGCAACCCTGAAGTTTTCTTATTGTTATAACTTAACTTTTTCCTTTACCCCTTTTATCTTCCATGAACTAGTTGGCATAGACTATAGATCTTCCTAAAGTCATCAAGTAGGGCTTAATTTTTTCTTTTTCATCACCAAGTTTCAAAATAAGGAATAAGAGTAATTGTCTCTTAGTGTTGGCATCTGAGTCTCTCACCCTCTCTCCATAATCACTAAGGATTCATGGATTTCTAAATTAATGCATTCTGTTATTATCCGTTACTTTTATGGTTTTGATGCTTGGATTGTTCTAATTTGGCAAGTGTGAACCCCTTCAAGCCAACTCCTATGCCTTTTCTTAAAAACTCCTCTATTTTCCCCTAATATATGTTATGAAAATTTTAAGCATCTGGAAAATCTGAAAGATTCTTCCAGTGAACACTCATTGCACTGCACTTAGATTCTACCACTCACATTTTAACTATATGTGCTTGATCACATATCTATCCTTCCATTCATTTCTCTATCCATCCATGAATTCATCTAGGTATGATGTGAGAGTCCAGTTTTATGTTTTTACAAGTGACTGTCCAGTTGGCTTATATCATTTATCTTAAATGTCCCTATTTATCTGAGGATAAGATTCTTTAATAGCATCAACTCTTCATTTCTGGTGTTTTAATCCTGCTCCTTTGATGTATCTATCAAATTATGTGTCAATACAATATTATTTTAATTTTAGAGGCTTTCTTACATGTTTTAACATCCAAGAGAACTAGTTCCCCTTGTCACTGCTCTAAGGTTTCATGTTTTTCTGGATGCTTTTAAAGTTGTCTTTAAATCAAGTTGTCTTTTTCCAGAAAAACAGAAAATTGCTAGTGTTTTTACAGCTATTAGACTAAGTTTATATTACCTTCAGATATAGTAAGTTTGCCTTACTAAGAAGAACTTCTATTGGGATGATCATATTATTTTTATTATTAGAATTATTAATATTTAGAACTGTACTTATTTCCTAATATTGAACCATCCTTGCATTACTGTAATAAAATGTGGTCATATGTATTGTTTTCAGTGTGCGATTGGATCTGTTGATAAAATTCTATTTAGGATTTTTGTATAGTCTTTGATAAAAAAGATTTCTTTTTTGCACAATGTTCATCGGGTTTATGTATCAATATTGTTTTCACTTTATGCAAAAAAATTCAGAAATTTGCATTCTTTTTTCTATTATTTGGAACAGTTTAAACAGCATCGGGATTATCTGATTTTGAAAGCAATGGTTGATGACATCCGGGTCTGGAAATTTTATGGAATTAGCTCTTTCATAACTTTCTCCCTATTGTGAAAATTGATCTACTTAAGCGATCTTCGTTTGTGTCAATTTTGGTAAATGGCATTTTTCCTAGAAAATCGCCTTTTTTTTCTAGGCGTTAAAATGTCTTTCATGCAATTCTGCAAAGAGAGCTTAAGAATTTCTTCCGTTTCAATAGTTATTTTTCCCCTGACATTCCTTATTTTGGGTATTTGTTCTTTCTGCATAATTTCTCAAAGGTTTAGTTGTATATCTGTAGAGTCTGTGGGCTTTAATTTTTATGGAACTTACTGAGGTCTCCCCTGTGACCTGATATATTGTTAAGCTTTTTGAATATTTCATGTGAACTTTGGAAGAACGTATATTCTCTATTGTCATTTGGCTTATACATTTTGATAGGCATACATGAAATTACTTTATTGGTTACGTTGCTTAGGGATTCTATCCATCTCTATCTTTTGTCTACTTCATCTTTCTTGGAGTAAGAGTGGTGTGCTAGAATCTCCCTTCAGTAGCGGTTTCTGTACATTTTACTTTGCATCTCCTACAGTGCCTGCTTTATGGAGATCGCTGTGGGTTATTTGATACAGTGATATTCACAACCATTATGTCTTCATTTTGAATTGCAGCCTGTAACGTTATCCAGTGTTCTGCCTTGTTTCATTTAACTTCTTTGGCCCAAATTTTATTTAGCTTGTTTTAGAACACAGTACTGCTTTTTTTTTTTTGTTTGGCACTCTCTGGCACAATCCTTTATGTTTACCCTTCCTGGATGTCTTACTTTCAAGTCTGTTTCTTTGTAAGCCAGACTGAACATCTCTTTCTTCTAGTAGGTAAGTGTTATAGACAGAATGCTTTTGTCCCCTCAAAATTCACCTGTTGAAACTTGATCCCCCAATGTGATGGTATTAAGAGGTGGGGAACTTGGGAGGGATTAGGTCATGAGGGTGGAGCTTGTGTCAGTGGGATCAGTGCCTTTATAAAGGTGATCCCAGAGAGTGCCCTCACCTTTTCTGCCATGTGAGGATACAATGAGAAGATGGCCATCTATGAACCAGGAAGCCTTTATCAGACACTGAATTTGCGGGCACCTTGATTTTGGTCTTCCTAGAACTGTGAGAAATAAATTTCTTCTACTTAGAAGCCACCCAGTCTCTGGTATTCAGGTTATAGCAACCTGAACAGACAAAGACAGAAATACGTGTGATCATTAATTTTACTTGTCAACTTGACTGGAGCTAAAGGATGCCCAGAGAGCTGGTAAAACATTATTTCTAGATGTGTCTGTGAGGCTGTTTCCAGAAGAGATTAGTATTTGAATCAGTTGACTGAGTAAAGGAGGTGCCCTCACCAGTCCAGGTGGGCACCATCCAATCCATTAAGGGCCTGAATAGAACAAGAAGGTGGATGGAGGGTAAGTTCTCTCTTTGTTTGAACTGAGACATCCATCTTCTCCTGCTCTCAGACATCAAAGCCCCAGTTCTTGGGCCTTTGGACTTGGGATGGACTGATCACATTGGCTCCCATGGTTCTCAGGACTTGGGGTTTGGACTGGAACTACACCATCTACTTTCCTGGGCCCCCAGCCTGCAGATGGTAGGTCGTCATGGGACTTCTTAGCCTCCATGACCACCTGAGCCAATCCCTTGTAATAAACCTCTCTCTCTCTATCTACAGATTTCCTGTTATGTCTGTTTCTCTAGAGAACACTGATTAATACAATGAATTAAGCCTATCAACATTTACTGATAGGATTTTAGTTTAGATTCAGTACTGTCATATTTTATGTTATATTTATTGTGTATCATTTGCTACAGACTCTATTTTCTTAAACTTCTCTGTTTTTGTTTTGTGTTTGCATTCTTTTGTTGTTTAGAAAGGATTGAGTTTTTGTTTTAATGGTTATGTCCATACTATGCCTTTATTTAGTGCCCTTAGTCACCCTCTCTTTACTTGTGCTTCTGCTCTTTGGTTTGTTAACTTTATTTTTTTTAATTTTTTAATGTTTATTTTTGAGAGAGAGAGAGACAGAGAGAGACAAAGCATGAGTGGGGGAGGGGCAGAGTGAGAGGGAGACACAGGATCCAAGGCAGGCTCCAGGCTCTGAGCTGTCAGCACAGAACCCAATGTGAGGCTCGAACCCATGGACTGTAAGATCATGACCCAAGCCTCATGACCTGAGTTGAAGTCGATGCTTAACTGACTGAGTCATCCAGGCATCCCTGGTTTGTTAACTTTAAATGGTATTCTTTTGTTCTCAACTGTTAGCTATGCAGCAATAATGAACTTACTCCACTTTGTTTTTCCTTTCCTTTGTAATTATAAAATTTTGATGTTCTCAAAATAGATGATGTTTACATACTTTCACATTTGTGAAAATCTAAGTTTTAGTCATAGATCTGTCATTGAATAGTCCAATGATCAAAATCAGTCTTTTGCCCAATGTTTCTCCAACCATTTCCCAGTTGGATAAAGTTCTTCCTCTGGTTGATTCCTCAGGAAGGACTCATGAATACAATATTGTGTGAATCTTTGCATATGTAGAACTATTTCCCTTAGTCTTAATAGTGAAGAACAGATGACTGGATATAAAATTCCTTCCATCCATGGTTTTATATACTTGGGTTTCTAATTTTTAATTTAATTTTTTAGTGTTTATTTTTGAGAGAGACAGAGACAGAGCATGGGCAAGGGAGGGGCAGAGAGAAAAGGGGACACAGAATTTGAAGCAGGCTCCAGGCTCTGAGCTGCCAGCACAGAGCCCGATGTGGGTTTGGAACTCACCAACTGTGAGATCACGACCTGAGCTGAAGTCAGAAGCTTAACCAACTGAGCCACCCAGGCGCCCCATATACTTGAGTTTCTTGAATGCAATACTCTATTGATGACTAATTTTGTATGTTCCTATTGAGGTATATTGTGCCTAGATTATTATTTTTCCCTTGGTATCTATATCTGAAGGTTCAGAAGATACTTCTTTGTTTCTGAACATCTAATATTTTCATTGAGATGGAACGTGATGTTCACTCTTCTGGGTCAATCACCCCAGGCAAGTAGGGAGGCTTTAAAAAAATATTTTTCTTCTTCTTAAATTTATTTTTATATTTTGAGAGAGAGAGAGAGGGTTGGGAGAGCCATGTGAGAGCAAGTGAGGATGGGGCAGAGGGAGAGGGAGAGAAAGAACCTTAAGTAGATTCCACGCCCAGCACAGAGCCTGATGCAGGGCTCAATGTCATGACTGTGAGATCATGACCTGAGCTGAAGTCAAGGAAGTCAAGAGTTGTTCACTTAACCAACTGAGCCACCCGGACACCTCCAAGGGAGGCTTTTTGATATGTAAATTTATGTCTTATTTTATTTCAGGAAGTGTTCTTGAATTATAGTTTTAATGGAGAGTTCTGGTCCATTGTTTCCTTTTTCTAGTTCAAAAACCCTGATTATATTCATATTGGTCTTTGCCTATGTTCTATGTCTCTCACTTGTTCTCTAATCCTTAAAACCCTTTCTTTTGGTTTTATTTTCTTGACTCTTCATTTCCATCCACTTGGTTGTATCTGTTTTCCCTAGGGCACCTCATCATTTAATCTTTATTCCTTATATGATTTTATCTTTTCTTTCCATTTATTTCCTGAGTTTAGCCAGCTTCCATTTTATGTCTTCCTGTTATTTATACCGTTCTTTTCCCTAGTTTTGAACTTGTTAAAAAATATGTTGAGCTTTAATAGCTAAAATTTCTGGTTTAATTATATCTAGCTCATGCTGGAGTTTTGAGTTACAGCTTTTCTCTGTGTCACGTATTTACTGTGTGTGTGTTTTTATCGGCTAAAAAGTTCTGATTCTCATTTTCTAATTTCTTTTTTTAGTTTTTATTTGAGAGAGAGAGTGTGTGTGTGTGTGCGTGTGTGTGTGTGTGTGCAAGTGTACATGAGTGGGGGAGGTGCAGGGCCAGGGAGAGAGAGAGAGAGAGAGAGAGAGAGAGAGAGAGAGAGGGAATCCTAAGCAGGCTCCATGCTCTAAGCAGACTTCGGCTCGGCAGAGCCTGACCGCATAGCTTGATCCCACAACCCTGGGCTGGGATCATGACCTGAGCCAAAATCAAGAGCCAGATACTCAACTGACTGAGCCACCCGGGTGCCCCTAATTCCTTTTTAAACTTAGTATGGATTCTGTGAATTTTAAAAATGTTTGTTATTGGGGTGCCTGGGTGGCTCAGTCGGTTGAGCATCGACTTCGGCTCAGGTCATGATCTCACAGTTCGTGGGTTCGAGCCACGCATCGGGCTCTGTGCTGACAGCCAGCTCAGAGCCTGGAGCCTGCTTCGGATTCTGTGTCTCCCTCTCTCTCTGACCCTCCCCTGCTCATGCTGTCTCTATCTCTCTCTCAGAAATAAATAAAATATTTTTTAAAAAAATGTTTGTTATTATTTATTGAGGTTGGACCTTCCTACCAAGTGAGCATAAAGAGACGATGGAGGAGTTTAAGTAGCTTGTGATTCTGGGTTTGAGGTGTCCTTCTTTTGTGGCCACAGATGAAGGCAGATTCTCTAATGAGTCAGGTCTTTTCCTCTAACTCCATCTGATTCCTTGACAGTGTCTTGTTTGAGTGTTGGGGTTACTTTCTCTTTCTTTTCATGGCCGTGAAGCCGCGTATACTCTCTTTCCCAGGACCTTTCCCCTTCCGGGAAGCCCTACAGTCTCAAGGCTGCTACTTCTAGAACCACACTTCACGGGTCTCTCCGTTGGACTTTCCATAGCCCGTACTTAATCGGCCGGGTCTCAGAACCATTCTTGGTGGCGCTTTCTCACTCAGGAGGAAGTGATACCTGTCTCCCTGGGAATGAGATCTGGCTGGCGTCACCCCGGCTCTCGCTCTAGGACCTTGCCGCCCTCATCTCTAGTCCACCATGACACTAGAATTCTGCTCTGCTGTGGACTCAGGATCAACTCTCCTGGGTGCAGCTGTTTATTTCCCCCCTTCCAAGTAAACTGAGGCTTCCAGTATTTTCTGACTCATAGTTATGGCATAGACGTGAGCCAAGAGTAAGTGTACCTGGTCTCCTTTTGTGCTCTGTAAGGTTTTTAGGAGATTATGTAGACAGATTTGAATTCAAGCAACTACTCTTACCCTTGGGAATCCCGAAGGCCAAATATAACCTTCAAAAATTATTGATGAATGTCATGAGTGGTCCTGATTGGCCAATAATTGCCGATTCAAATATTTGCATTCTTGTAAAGGAAACACCAGATCGTTCATTTATTCATTCAGTTCGTTTTTATTGAGCAACTACTATGTGCTCGAAACTGTGAAAAATTGGATCTCTCACTTGCCACCTGTTAAGGCCCTGAGAGGTAGCTAGTGCAAGCGTTACCACAGTCTTTTCACACACGAGGAGATTCCCCCTTACCCATTATTCTGTAGGCTAATCAATCTTTCTTTCTTTTTAATTATTTTTAATTAAAAACATTTTTTAAGGTTTATTTATTTTTGAGAGACAGAGAAAGACAGAGCATGAGCAAGGGAGGGGCAGAGAGAGAGGGAGACACAGAATCCAAAGCAGGCTCCAGGCTCTGAGCTGTCAGCACAGAGCCCAATATGGGGCTGGAACTCATGAACCGTGAGATTGTGACCTGAGCCAAAGTCAGCTATTTAACCGACTGAGCCACCCAGGCACCCCATCTCTTTTTAAAATTATATATGCATCAGGACCATTGCAGCTGCTATCACCCTGGAACTCTCTGGAACATTCCATCAGTTGGCTTTTTTGTATCCTTCAGACTTAAATATCACTTCTTCAGTATCTAAGTAGGTTTCCTTCACACTTGCCTCCCTTGCTCTGTTACTTCTACATTATTCAGTTCCCTTGTAGCTCTTACCACAATTTATACTTAGATATTTATTTTTTTGGTCGTTTACTGATGTATTGTCTGTCTCTCCACTAGACTGTAAATCCTGAGAGGGCAAGGATCATGAATGTGTTCAATTACCTCTCTCTACCTAGTACCTTTCAAGGTGCTGGGAACGTGGCAGGAGTGCAATAAATATTTGTTGAATGAATGACGCCCAGAAACAGTAGACAGTGAGCCCAGGGTCACACAGCAGGCTAATGGAGGAGCCAGAATTAGAATCCTGGTATCTCCAAGCTAAGTGCTCTGCTCATTAGCAACTCTGCCTCTGTGGAGGGGATGCTGCCTTCTCACTGGGGGTAAAAGACAGATGTTCTCTATTTTCGCCTCAATTAACCTCCTAAAAAATCATCCTACTCATAGGATGGATATGGGGGAATTTTTTTTTAATTTTTAAAAATTAAAAAAATTAATTAAACATCAGGCCCCAGTGTTCTAAAGTCAGTCGTGAAAAGCAAATCCCTACCCTTAGCAGGCAGCCTAAAGTCTGACCAGAAGGGTTGGGGGAACTGTGACTGCAGACCTTCAACCACTTCAAAATCAATAGGCTTGTACTGAGCACCTGGCAAGGTGCCAGGCACCCGGGAGTAAAGATGGGCAGGCGGACACTCCCCTGCCCACTGGCTGCTCTAGAGTTTGAGTCCCTTACAGAGCAGCGTGTGAAGTGTTACGAAATGGGAAAGACAGGAGCCGTGGAAGCCTGGAGGAGANAGGCTCTGAGCTGTCAGCACAGAGCCCAATATGGGGCTGGAACTCATGAACCGTGAGATTGTGACCTGAGCCAAAGTCAGCTATTTAACCGACTGAGCCACCCAGGCACCCCATCTCTTTTTAAAATTATATATGCATCAGGACCATTGCAGCTGCTATCACCCTGGAACTCTCTGGAACATTCCATCAGTTGGCTTTTTTGTATCCTTCAGACTTAAATATCACTTCTTCAGTATCTAAGTAGGTTTCCTTCACACTTGCCTCCCTTGCTCTGTTACTTCTACATTATTCAGTTCCCTTGTAGCTCTTACCACAATTTATACTTAGATATTTATTTTTTTGGTCGTTTACTGATGTATTGTCTGTCTCTCCACTAGACTGTAAATCCTGAGAGGGCAAGGATCATGAATGTGTTCAATTACCTCTCTCTACCTAGTACCTTTCAAGGTGCTGGGAACGTGGCAGGAGTGCAATAAATATTTGTTGAATGAATGACGCCCAGAAACAGTAGACAGTGAGCCCAGGGTCACACAGCAGGCTAATGGAGGAGCCAGAATTAGAATCCTGGTATCTCCAAGCTAAGTGCTCTGCTCATTAGCAACTCTGCCTCTGTGGAGGGGATGCTGCCTTCTCACTGGGGGTAAAAGACAGATGTTCTCTATTTTCGCCTCAATTAACCTGATAAAAATCATCCTACTCATAGGATGGATATGGGGGAATTTTTTTTTAATTTTTAAAAATTAAAAAAATTAATTAAACATCAGGCCCCAGTGTTCTAAAGTCAGTCGTGAAAAGCAAATCCCTACCCTTAGCAGGCAGCCTAAAGTCTGACCAGAAGGGTTGGGGGAACTGTGACTGCAGACCTTCAACCACTTCAAAATCAATAGGCTTGTACTGAGCACCTGGCAAGGTGCCAGGCACCCGGGAGTAAAGATGGGCAGGCGGACACTCCCCTGCCCACTGGCTGCTCTAGAGTTTGAGTCCCTTACAGAGCAGCGTGTGAAGTGTTACGAAATGGGAAAGACAGGAGCCGTGGAAGCCTGGAGGAGATGCCTAATCCATTCTCAGGGCTGAGGGAAGGGGGCTTCCAGGAGGAGGGGACTTGAAAGATGAGCAGTTAACCAGGTGAAAGACAGGAAGGTGAGTGTAACAGGCAAAGGACTCACGGCCTGATGCAGAGGGGACGGAGCACTTGAGACGATTCCCGGGGCTTCAAGATAGAACCCGGAGAGCTGGCCAGGCCGTGAAATGACAAGGGAGGGGGTCCCAGGTCACAGAGAGACCTGCAGGTGGTGTCAGGACCCAGGTGTGACCTTGAGTGCCATGGTGAGGGAATGGCTTAGAAAAGGACCTCGCTGGTGAACTTGCCCAATCTCCGCTCCGCACGAGGAGCCCTGCTCCTTGCATGCCTCTGGTGACGGGCAGCTCCTCTCCATGATGGCCTATGTTGCTCTGACCAGAAGGGAATTCTTCCATCTTGAGAGCTGAAAGCCGCCTCCTGCAGTCTCCACTCAACACGAACCTGCCTTTTCTTCTCATCTCATCCTTCTCTGAACCACTGTCCCCCAAGTCCCTTGACCATGACGAGCCTGTCAGACGCCCATGATGTTTACAAGTCCTAAACTGGTCTCTTTTGGGAGTCGCAGCCCACCACGTGAGCCGCTCACGCCCCCGGGACTGCAGTGGAGACAGCCACAGGTTGCTCTCCAGCAAGGACTCTGATAGAGAAGCGCGGGTGGCTGGGAATGCTGTGACTCTCATTGGAAGCTGCTGCTGAACTCCTGGGCAGAATGAAGCTGTCCTGATCTCCTGGGTTCCGCTCACCTATATCCCTCTCCCCACTTTGCTGACCTTGACCCTCAGTGTGTGCTCTGCATGCCTTTAATCACCTGTAGGTCATCCCAGTTCCCAGCTCTGGGTTGACGTGGGCGACCCAGTGTCTAGCTCCCTGTATCTTGGGCCAGACACTGCTCCCGAGGGCCCTCTCCAGGTCCCAGCCCCGGGGTCCTCGCCTCATTTTACAGGTCTGCTCAGCTGAGCCCTGCATGACACTGCGTGATTAAGCAAATCCCACCAAATGGGAGCATGTGCTGCCAAGCATATTTCACAAGGGAAAAGGGAATTTTCATCTATCAAAAGCACATTTATTTCAAGGGGGCCTATCACTCACTGAAATTCACAAGAGAAAGAGAGTCCCAAGAAAATCAAGGGCATTTGCATTACAATCCACCTCGATGCCCAAAAATATCCCGCTGAACATGCAGAATTTCAACGAAAAAACTGTGTTTTGCTTATTTGCAGGAAAGAAATGAATGTTCAAGAGAAGGGGGGGAGCCGAGGTTTAACATCTCAGACATTCAAAGGACGGCATTTGGTACGTTTTGACCAAAGAATCACCTCTGACGTTACAAATTTGGGAACAGGCGCTGGCAGGGGTGGCCAAGGGTCCCCACACAGTACAGGGAGCAAGGCAGGGCACCGAGGAAAGGTCCTTGGGATGGACCAAGAGGGTTCGAAGGTGCGCGATCTTTTTTTTTCTTTTTAAATTTTTTTATGTTATATTTATTTCTGAGAGAGAGAGAGATAGCATGAGCCGGGGAGGGTCAGAAAGAGAGGGAGATACAGAATCTGAAGCAGGCTCCAGGCTCTGAGCTGACTGTCAGCACAGAGTCCGACACAGGGCTCGAACCCACGAACCGTGAGATCATGACCTGAGCCGAAGTCGGACACTTAACTGACTGAGCCACCCAGGCACCTTGACCTCTCAGTGCCTCTGTTTCCTTGTCTTTGAATGGAGGCGATGGTAACAGATCATCCTAAGAATTCCATGTGTGTGTGCCCTGCAGACTCGTCCCCCAAATCTCCCTCATGGCTGAGGAAAGAGACCAAGAACTTGACCCACACTGCCGTCTCTCCACCCTCCCCCACAGGAGCGGGGGGGCAGTGCCCGCAGCGGCCATGGCAACATGGACTTGCCTCTCCAGTTTTGTGCTTGAGGTTAAAGATTAACGTCCTTTGCATCCCGCTTCCTAATATGTTGTGTTTATAACATGGACGTGCTTCAATGATTCCCAACTAGAGGGAAAACCAAAAATCAACCATGAAAGACTTCCTACCTGGCTTGTAGGTCAATGGGGGAGTCACTTTCTATAACTACGGTAACTGATGTTCACTGGACACTTCCTCTCTGCCAGTTACCATGCTGAGAGCTTGCCAAAGACTCTCCTGCTCAGAGAGATTAAGAAACCTGCTCAAAGTCATATGGGTAGAAAGTGGCAAAGCAGAGCTCATACTCAAGCCTGCATGACTCTGAACCTCAGTCAGGAGGACAGTGCACCGGATATCGTGAGTCCGGCACCACCTGGGAAAAGGCCTCCCTGAAGTGTCATGACATCTTGTCGGGCCACTTTTCTGCTCCGTCACAGTATTTTAAGAATTCAGACTTGGGTGACTATATGGATCCAAGGGTTCTCCTTTTTTTTTTTTTTTTTAATTTTTTATTTATTTCTGAGAGAGAGAGAGCATGAGCAGGGGAGGGTCAGAGAGAGAGGGAGACACAGAATCCGAAACAGGCTCCAGGCTCTGAGCTGTCGGCACAGAGCCCAACGTGGGGCTCGAACCCACGAACCGTGAGATCATGACCTGAGCCGAAGTCGGACACCCAACCGACTGAGCCACCCAGATGCCCCCAAGGGCTCTCCTTTCAACTTTACTTTTATAAGCCCATTCAGCGATCTGCAAGGGAAGAGCCTCAGAAGGTGGTAGAAGGGTGCACGGCACAGCCAGTGCTCTCAGGATGACCTTAGAAGATTCTCGATGACAGCCTCGACCTGTTGAGGGGTCCCTTCACTTGCCTCCTTGGTCATTTTCTTCTCCTATCTCAAGGCAAGGCTCAGCAGAGGACGTTTCCAGTGAAGAAATCTGGCTGGTGCTGAGGGTCTCTTATGTTCCGCTAATGCTATAATTCTCACTGTATGATATTCTTCCCCGCCATCAACTTTTCCACCAAGTTCTCAGACTTGTCTTGGGCAGTACATAATTCCATTTGCACCGCAGTTGTCTGAGAGTGACCAGACTGGAAAAAAATTTCTGCTAGATGTCTTCAGAAACTAAATATCTGTGAATCACATTTCCAAAGGTTTTATGCCCTCTCCTTTTATTCTCAAGTCTGTCCATAGAGAAAACTATTTCAAGACTGTGTAGGGGGCAGTTTTCATTCACTTTGCCTTCCAGCATCTGAAGCCCTTCTGTTCTGTATCTGGGGTCTGGAGCAGGGTGAATGTATAGGAGTGCAGATTGGCAGTAGTTTTATTTCCACCCATTACAGCGCCCCACCCCCACCCCCCCAGCAGATCCCTTACCGGCATCTCAGAAGGCACCGCCGGCTGTCAGGACTCCTGTGGCTGTGGGAAGCCAGTCAGGTCCAAGTCCATGTCTGCGTCAGCGCTTTCCCCCACCTGCCAGCAGCCAGACCTCCTCTCCTTCTTGGTCCTGATGCCTCTGGTGCTGTGGCTGAGAGAACAGGACAGGGGAGAACCCTCTCTTTACTTAGTCATCTTGGCTGTGGTCCTGTTGCCATGGGCCATTCTAGCTTCTCCAGCCAGCCCTGATGAAGGTCAGTGTCTTTCTGGGCCTCAGCCACACACGACGCGTGTCTTTCCGTGGGTGCACCCAGGATGCTTCAGATCCAGCTCCGGCGTGATCCCTCTGGCTTCCTCGGCTCCCCCTGCCCCACGACCACCTGCTTCTGCCAGGGTCCCTTACCTGGGGGGCAGATCTCTCGAGTGGGCCCCTGGCAAGATGGCGAGACCCTGGCCACCATGCACCAGATCTACTGGACGTTTTGCTCTTTCTCTTCACCCAACCTTCTCTTCTCTTCTTCCTGCTCAAATAGGACCAAAGGGCAGATGAACACGTCTTCTGCTGAGCAAATACCAACTCGGGGCATGAGGTGCCTCTCCATTTGCACGCACCCTCAATCTCTATGAGCGAGATCGAGCCCCTCTGCATCAGTTGCCTTGGGGACGGAAGAGTAGCGACCTGTTCTCCCCCAAAGAGTGGACAGAGATGGGGGAAACACACCGTCCCTCCTATATAGATTTTGCTAATTTCCTCTCCTTCCAGCCTCCATGTCTGCTTAGATGTGGGTGGGGGGAGGGCCTGTTCAGCTTGCCTCTCAAATAGACCCTGACTGGGGTGCCCTGCCCCAATTATTCCCGGCTCTTTAGAATTCGGAGTGCTTAGTGCTGACTCTTCATCCTCAGGTTGGGGCCCTGATTGCATTCCACATCCTGTTATACATAGTTGGCGGGTTTCTATCTTTATGAGACAGAGTCTACCTCTTGCTAAAAAAAAAAAAAAGTGGCAAAAACTCACTTTCCCAGCCTCCCTTGCAGCTAGAGTACAGGTACTTTACCCCACTTCTGGTGTTCACATACATAACCCCGGACGTTGAGTTAGAAAGCAGCAATAGAAAGAATTAGGGACTTGGCAGAAATTCAATATGGCAGCAGTGGCAGCAGCCGCCATAGCTATATTCAACTTCTAAGGACACAGTGACAACCATGCAAGGGTTCCATGTGACAAGGCTCAGCACTGCAAGCCTCAGAGTCTGAGCTGCAGAGTGCCTTCGTGGACCCCTTCCGACCTGGGGCACTGCTCTGGGTTGCACACGCTCTGAGACTTGAGAGTCTATGGGGTGTACCCAGTATTCTCTGAGCACATCTCTTAAATCTAGCGCCCTCCCCCATCACTGCTTAAACAAATGTGTATCAGTGTCGTTAAGAGGGCTTTCAGAGTGACTTCCTGTTTCATTACATATTTGTCAAAAAAAGATGATGAATCAAACGATGCTATTTTTGGTAAATTTGCTTTAAAAAAAAAAAAGAAATGCCTCACCACCAACACACTGAAAAACTTGAGTGGAAAACACTTAGAGGCAAAATATCATTAGTGGCTGGTGCACACTTACAGCTGCCCTTATATTTTGTGGTGGCTTTGATTCGCGCTCTCCCACATAAGCTTTGACCGCTGTACAATTGATCCTGCCTTCACCAATATCTTTGGTTTTCTTTTCTAGTCGACATTGTCCTTGATTACAAAATAATTTTAGGTAATATTGAAAAAATGTCACCAGTTTTTTTTTTTTTTTTTTACCATCCAGAAATTTTATTGAGAGCCATTAAAAATAAAGCAACCAAAGATGAATCAAGTGGCCAAGGGACACCTGGGTGGCTCAGGTGGTTAAGCGTCTGGCTTCGGTTTCAGATCACAATCTCACAGCCTGTGAGTTTGAGCCCCATGTCAGGCTCTGCGCTGGCAGCTCAGAGCCTGGAGCCTGCTTCGGATTCTGGGTCTCCCTCTCTCTGCCCCTCCCCAGCTCATACTCTGTCTTTCTCTCTCTCCCAAAAATAAATAATAAACATTTAAAAAAGTTAAAGAAAAATAAAATGGTTTTATTTTTAACATTATTAACATCTAAGAGTAAACTCAAATGTAAGGTAAATAAATATTGATAATTCCTAAAGGTTTTACTGAGCACCTATGCTGGGCCAGATGCCAGGCTAAGTATTTATTATTTCTTCTAATACAACAGCCCTGTGAGACCAGAATTATCATCCCCATTTTATAGGTAAGGAAACCGAGGCCGGCCAGGTTAATAGTCTCAGTCATTCAGCCAGTTGTTCAAGTATGTTAGTTATACTGAGGATGGCCAGTAACAGCACCTTCTCCAGGTTCTCTTTGACCTAAAAAGATTGGACTTTATCTACAGCGAAGGGCGTAGCGTCTCCTTTCCATGCTTCCCAAAGAGTGTCTGTCATGGTTCCTCTGCAGAGAATAAAATCCCTTCCAGCTAGTTGTAAACACAAAGAGCTTTGCTACACGGTCCAAGGGGAATCGAAGCCTAGCACAGGCGTAGAGAAACGACCACCAGAGCCACATGGCAGAACCGGGCCACCGAGGAAGCTGCCGCTCCTGTCCCTACAGGAAGCACATTTGATTCAGAAACACATTTGATTCAGGAAGCCACCTTTGCTAAGTTGTGAAGCTGCCCTAGACCCATCTCACCTCCGCTCAAATCTGCACCAGCAAACGGATGCCCGGCACCTGCTCTTTCTACATTGGTTCCTAAGTCAAGTCTATACAGTCCAATAAAGACAAGATCAATATTAACTCATATTCAGCCTCATATAGTTATAGATGGTTACCTACTGAAAAATTTATAGATGTGTGTATTTATGTGGGTTAGTAAACACCCATATATTTCTTTGATCTGTCAACCGAGAAGACCTAGAGGCAGTGACATGTAGTACCGATGAGCACACCTCACACCCAGACCTCCTGCGCTTACCTCTCAGGCCAGGGAGTCATGGGCATAGAGACACGAGGGGTCCGCTGAGGTAGTGACAGGGAACTACCTGGAAACCACAGCCCTTTAGACTGGGTGAGGGCAGAAGAGCTTCAAAAGAGCGTGAGAAGAGGTGGCCAGAGAAGGGGCTGAGAGGGAACAGAGTCACAGCCCTAGGGAATGAAGAATGAGCCACGTTTAAGGAAAGAGGAACGGAGTGCCGAAGTCCTTGGAATTTCAGGTTCTAGGAATTCCTACTAGACTCTGTAGACATTAGGGAACCACAGCAAGGTGTTGAGTAGAGGAGTGTAATTAAGAGAAGACAAACATTTTCTTTCTTTTTTGTTCTTTTTTTTTTTTTTTTTTAACAGAAGACTGCATGCATGGCTCCTCTCTGGGAATACCGAGACTCAGCCCGATTTCTCTGAAGTGTAGTGTTTCCAGAATTAGGACCCAGCACCTCTGTTTCAGTCCTTGTTAAGACTGAGCAGGGGAAGAATTCGTTTCTTGTGATTACACGGAACCAAGCTGTTTCCTGATGCACCTACACTTGAGACTTGGGGGAGATGAGATGTGGAAGATAGGGGGACTCTTAATTCTGATGAGGATTTAATTAAGAACTCCATTTTCCCAGGCTTCCAATACTGACTGCCTGATGTTTCTTTAATAGGAACTGTTGATATGTTCTAATTACGGTGGGTTATTTATGGGATCAGGCCTCATCTCTCTGCTCAATTATGTTTTGTTTGGGAGATTTGCGTACTTTTATGACTCTGGTTCTTAATTGAGTCTATTGTCTTCCCCAAAGATGCACTTAGTCTGGGGACCTATTCGTTTGTGGCTTTTCTGGTACCGGAGATCCTGACGCGTCTCGCCTTTCTCTGCCTTCCATTGATAAGCTCCGAAGCCATTGGGAAGGAGACTCCCTCCTCCCCTATTCTCAGCACGAACCGTGGTTGTGCCCCGGACCCATGGCTTGGCTTTGCAAATTCACCTTATAGCCTTCTTTTATATTTTGGAGACAGGATTCTTTAAAACTGTGCCTGGGTATTAGATCTCTTTGAAATTCTGAGAAAACTGAAAATTTCAGGGGCTTGGCGTCAAGAGGCACATTTGATATTCTGCACTGGAACATATTTATAGATCTCTTTATGGAGGAAAGGCTTCTGATTTACTATCCTGGAGATGTTCTCAGCTGTGGGTAAATCACAATTAGGTCTTGGAAAACTGCAACATTGTTGTGTTATTTTGTAGATGAGATTCCTTCCAGCATTACAGGATGACTCTGTTTCCATAACAATAGACATGGACCAACATTATTTTGAATGGCCACGTAGATATTCCGCATTATGGATATATGATAATTTGTGTAACCGATTATTTTATATTGGTGGGTATCCAGGTAGTTTTCAACCTGTGATGAATAACTTTAGACATGCATCATTGTGCAGATCCATAGTTACGTCTAAAAGATCAATTTCCAGAAGGCAAACTGCAGAGTCCAAGGGCAAGTATGATTTTGAGACTTTTAAAGACTAGCAGTTCCAACGGCTCAGAATTCAACTAGGGCTGAGGGTCTAAGTAGGGACATGCAAGCCAGAGGACAGAAACAGCACATGTGAATGTATGAATGCTAAGAAGTACAGTGTTACTTTGATCTTTGCTAATTTAAGACAAAAGTGGTCATGATGACATCAGGTCAGTGACAGAACTGTCCCCCCTTCGGGTACAAAACTGCAGCTCCACCATGATTTTCTAAATGCCCCGTCCTACCTCCTCTTTTCTTGCAGAGTGTGGAGCATGCAGTAGGTGTGACATAAATGCTTAGACTGGACTGAGTCAGCATAGAAGTGTGTCGCCACCCCCCCGCCCCCGCCCCCGTTCCTTCAAAGCCCTTCCAGCCTAGACTTTATGGTATAAAAATGCAACAGAGGAGGAATTGGCGGTGGGGCCTGATTTGTCATGATTTTGTGATTATGAGGAAGAATTTCAGCCTACACACATCCTCTGCTACTGGTCATTTACATTTCCGATTTTGATTCTATAGCCTTTCAGACATGAAGGAAATATGTAATGGAGGGAAAATGAGAAATATTAGTGCAATCATTTATCATGTTCATTGAAGAGAGTATTGATTGCCTGGAATGCTCACAAACCCAGAGATGCTTCCAGCATCTAAAGATCTTGCTCTCCCGGGACACACCCTCTCTCTTCCCAGCAGGGTCATTCCAGCCCCCAGAGGCTCTCCTTGGCGCCTCACATGGGTGTTCTGTGGGGACTGGGGAAAGCCCCCGATAGAGGGCGCTGTCCAGAGGGCTCTGTCCTTGCTCTTTTTGACTGTCGCTGTCCTTTCCTGAGCCTCCTTCCGCACCCACCTAGACCCTCACGGGGCCACAGGCTGCCATTTTATCTCTCGTAGTGGTCTCAACCTGAGACAAGAGGTGTGTAGCCATTTTCTAGTGCGGCCGTAACAAATTTCCACACAGTGGGCATCTCAAAAGCACGCCCATGTGTTATCTCACAGATCTGTGGGCCAGAAATCTGGGCGCCACACCCAGCTGGCTCTTGGGCTGAAGGTCTCACCTGGTGGGGGCTGGGCTGGGCTTTTCGCTTCTAAGCCCATTCAGGTTGTTGGCAGAATTTAGTTCCCTGCGACTCTAGGACTGCGTCCCCATTTCCTTGCTGCCTGTCGGCCAGGGCTGGGTCTTTGCTGCCAGAGGCTGCCTGCATTCTCCGTGGCTACTTTCCACGCAGCTCCGTCCAGCAACAGCAGGCCAAGTCCCTCTCATGCCGCCAATATCTCCTTCTTCTTCTGTTGCATCTCTCTACATCCAGCCAGAGACTTCTCAGCTCTTAAGGGCTCATGTGGCTAGTTTAGGCTACTAGAGTAATCCAGGATAACCTCACTACTTTACAAAGTCCCTATTGGGGCACCTGGGTGGCTCAGATGGTTAAGCATTGGACTTGGTATAGGCTCAGGTCATGATCCCAGGATCGTAGGATCAAGCCCCGAGTCAGGCTCTCTGCTGGGCATGGGGCCTGCTTAAGATTCTCTCTCTCTCTCTCTCTCTCTCTCTCTCCTCCTGCCCCTCCTGTGTTCTCTCTCTCTTAAAAACAAGGTAGTCCCCTTGCCATTATAACACGACATGTTCATTCACAGGTGCTAGGGAGTAGAGTGTGGATACCCTGAGGATATTGGTCACTTTGCCTCTTCAAGGGATGGTGGAAGCATCCAACCTCTCTCACTGCAGGCTCTTCCACAAGGTCTAGCAGGGCGCTCAGCGCCCCCATCTGCCTGTGTCACCCTTCCTCACTCTGTGGAATTCTGTCTGCCGTCCATGGTCCAGCCAGTTTAAGGGGAAGTTGGCTTCTGTGCAAATAATGTCAAGTACCTCTTCTTTTGGTATGGCACTTGGAAATTTCTAAAGCAAGGTAGGTGAGGAAACTGAGGCTCAAAGAGGGCAAGTCACATGGGGAAAGAGAGCGCCGACAGGTCATGAGGTCACTCAACAAGCGCCAGAAGTAGGTATGAGGTCTCCAGGCTGCCAGGCCATCACTCTTTGAAAATCTGGAAAATTCTCTACAAGCAGAAGCCAAGTAGCTAAGAAACATATCTCCCAGCTTTCCAAGAGAATCCCACGGGAGAAGCTGGCAAGCCAGTTGGCAGTTGGCAGGCTGTCGCCGGGCTCTGGCTGCTAAGAATCTGCAATGGCAGGACTCCCCCGTGGTGAGGGGCACACTCATCACTGGCACGGCCTAAATGGAGACACCAGCTTGGACAAAGCGTCCCTGCCTTTTCCAAGCAGACACACGGCTCTGACTTGGCCACGGTTCATCCCCGGGTAACAGTTTGAAAGAGAGGAGAGAAAGTCAGAGAATCACGGAACTGTAGAGCCAGGAGACTATTTAGAGATAAGTCAATCCGAATCCTTTACCTGCCTGTAGAGATGGAGAACTCGAGGCCCACACTGGTGGAGAGGTTGCTCTAATGGGCAGTAGACTCGTGACTAAGATCTAGCCATCCCGCTTTCCAGAGCAGAAATCAGTTCTAACCTCAAGATACCGTGGTTCTTTCTGAGCAGTCGTCCCGTGGGCCTTCCCTTGTCATCCACAGCATGACGACTTACACTTGTGTGTACACACAAGAACACACCATCTGTGTTCAGCCACACACATATGTGCACCGGCAATCTTAATGGAATTTCTGGCTGAGAGTCTGGACTCTGGGGTCAGGTGATCTGAGTTCAAGTCCCTACAATGCTAACCTTGGGCAAGTTACTTAACCTCTCTGTGCCTCAGTTTCCTCATTTATAAATGAAAATAATAATGGCACCCATTTTATAGGGTTGTTTTGAGGATTCACTGAAATACTGTATGTAAAGGGCATAAAATGGTGTCTGGCATATAAGTGCTGAGAAATTGTTTGCTGTTATTATTTCTAGAAAGGTTACTACCATGCCCGCCTATTGTTCTCTTGGTTGGGAAGTAATAATCTAATGTAAATAATAATCCCATGCAGTAATATTCACAAACTGAAATGCCTAGGGGGGGCCATGGGTAGAAGTGGGCTGGGTGTAAGAAAAATTGTGTGACCCCCTCAATTATATTGGACTTTCGTTTTGTTTTGTTTTGTTTTGAGAGAGAGAAAGAGTGCAAGCAGGGGAGAGGGAGAGAGGAAGAGAGAGAATCTCAATCAGGCTCCATGCTCAGCACAGAGCCTGATGCAGGCTTGATTCCCACGAGCTTGGGATCATGACCTCAGCTGAAATCAAGAGTTGGATGCTCAACCGAACTGAGCCACCCTGATGCCCTTGATTTTCCATTTTGAAAGAGAAAAGAGTAGAGAGGTTTATTTATTTATTTTTTTAATGTTTATTTATTTATTTATTTTGAGAGAGAGAGATACGGAGTGTGAGTGGGGCAGGGGCAGAGAGAGGGAGACACAGAATCTGAAACAGGCTCCAGGCTCTGAGCTGTCAGCACAGAGCCCGGCGCGGGGCTCAAACTCACGAACCGTGAGATCATGACCTGAGCTGAAGTCAGCTGCTTAACTGACTGAGCCACCCAGGCGCCCCTAGAGAGGTGTATTTCTCTACAAGAGGAAAAGCAGCAGTGCTTGCACAGTGAGAAATGGCAACTATGTCTTGGCCCTGGCATCAGGGACAGTAGAGAGTGGTGGGGACTGAGGTGAATTGAGGCACTGGAGGGCATATGCCCTGTGTAAAGAGACAGTTGCTACTCCGTTTCAGCTGGTCGCGGCCACGTGGGAATGGAGGTCTGGTGCCTTCAGTTCTCCTTTTATTCAAGAGAAGCCAGAAATCTGCATTTTTAATGTAAAATCTCCCAGTTATTAAATGTTGGCTCCACTCTTTGCAAACACTGGATGAGCCAAACAGAACGCCTGGGGACCGGCCTCAGCTGCGGCTGCCGGTACTCCGCTTCTGCCCTGTTTGCGAGCGGCAGTCACCCTTCTAGTATTACGTGTCTACATGCGTGTGACCGTCACCGGAGGGCTGTCCGCGGCCCCGTCTGGGGAGGAGATACAGACACTGTGGGGGAGGGAGCTCTCTGCAGGGAACTCAGCTGGTCGAAGAGGAAAACCCGAGATTACCAACTGGATTTTCCTTTTTTCCCCTAATGTTTATTTTTGTTTGTTTGTTTGTTTAGAGAGCAGGGGAGGGGGAGAGAGAGAGAGAGGGAGAGAGAGAATCCCAAGCAGTTTCCACCCGGATCCGACCCAGAGCTCGATCTCACGATCGTGAAAACCCCTTATCACACTTACTCTGGTAGGACATGTGCTGTTTTGGTCTCCTTGCTTCCCTTGCATTGGAGAACATTCCTTCCCTCTCCATGTGTGTCTGGTGGAACGACTGATGGCACAGAGCACAGGCAACCTCAGCCACTGGCCATACGATCCAAGCCTGGCCAGCCGTGCCTCTCCATCCTCCTGGCAACGATGACTAATTAGTGCATGAGGTGGGAAGGCCACCGGAGCAGCGGCTCGAGGGACCTTCTCTGGGATTGCTGTTCAGATGCTGGAAGAAGGAAGCACTTTCCCTTCCAGGCTTGTGAAGCTGGGGCTGCTGGTGGCCATGTCTCCACCCCCTTGGGAAAACTCTAATACAAGAGAGAAACAGGCCAGTGTGCAGAGAGGCAGAGACAAGCTGCAGATGCAGAGGGAGAGTAGGTAGTTCCTCGGTTCCAGATGCCAAAACCCTGGAGCCTGGATCTCCTCCTCGGCCTCAGAGGGCTACCTCATCATGCATTGAACCACAGGAACCAGTCAATGCCATAAGTGAGTTGGGCTTCTGTCAATTGCAAACCAAAAACTCAGACAATTACTTTAGAATCTAAGGTGCACGAGAACATAACTGTGCAAGGTCAGGGCCAAAGTCAGTCTTGTTCACTGCCGCATCCTCAGTGCTGCTAATAGTATCTGGCCCATGGCAGGGTCTCGGGAAAGATTTGTGAAACGAATAAGTGACACATGAATACTGCCTCCTGGGATCCTCATACACACCTTGATAGGGAGGCATTAGTATCTAAAGCACCAAATGATAAGGTAAAGACCAAGTTTACCAGCTAGGAAGTGACAGTGGCCAGATTCTGCCCTTACTCTTAAGCCTGAAATTGTATCTGGGTGCCTGGGTGGCCCAGTCAGTCAAGAGTCCGACTTCAGCTCAGGTCGTGATCTCACGGTCTGTGAGTTCGAGCCCTGCGTCAGGCTCACTGCTGTCAGCGCAGAGCCCACCTTGGATCCTCCGTCCCCCTCTCTCCCGGCCCCTCCCCAGTTCACGCTCTCTCTCAAAAAAAAAAAAAGTTAAAAAAAAAAAATGAAAAACCTGAAACTGTATCACCTCCCAGCCTGACAGCCTCCTCCTAACTGGTCTCCTTGCCTCTACTCATGCAGGGAACAGAGTGATCTTTCAAAGGCACAGACTTCATTTCACCGTCCCCTGCTTAAACCCTTTCCTGGTATCTACTGGTCTGTCTGTCAGTTGTGGGGGCTAGAGCCCTCTCACGCCTGCTTCCCATCCATGCCTTTCCCACGCCTCCTGCTGCGTGGCCTTGTCCTTCAACAGGCACCCAGTTTCCAGATGGAGTTTTCCTGCCTGCTGGGCTCCCCCTCTCCCCATCCAATTCTGTGAATCTGTTCCAAGTTTCTGGTGAGTTAGTTATTGGAGCCTCAGTTTTAAATCTTTTTCATATGCAAGTAGTTTATTCTCATTAAGAGAAATCCTATCTTCTGCTTGTTTAACTCTGTCAGTTAAATCCGTTAAGTTTATTTGTGTTTGCCCAGTGGTAATTTTTATTGAGAGAACATCCGAAACCATCTGCGGGGAGGAAGTTGAAGGAGCCGGCAGAGCGCCCCGGCTCTGGTGCTGATTTTCCTGACGTCTCCGCCACCCAGAACAGCTCCTTCCGTCCACAGGAGGCTGACCACAGGGTTGCTTGTCTCTGGGTCCTTTTGAGTTTTGAATTTGTGTAGTAAGAGCCTTGACTTTCGAGGTTGCACATTGTGTGCATTTTTGTTGTTGGAGGGGCTTTCAGAGAAGGGTAGCCCTCAAGAGCCAGGCTTAATAATCTCAGGCGGGGTGTAATGAACAGTTTCCTGCCTTCACATGAAGGGGAGAGACCCAGACTGGGTCCCCCTGGATGTAATCACATCCTCCTCCGAGCCCTGGCTGCACTTCGTTCCTTTAACCAGCCCCCGGCACCTTTTCCCTCAGGTCATATTCATCTGTCTTATTCCCCTTCTTGGCTCTAGAAAGCTTTGAGCCAGGCTGTGTATAATTTGTATACTCTCTACTTTACCCAATAGAGTGTCTTGAATATAGTAACCTCTTTTCATGTTTGATGAATGAATGAATGAGTGAATGAATGAATGATTCCACATGCATCATCACCTGCATACAGCCCCTGCCTTCCCAGAATGCACACTTTAGAGCCCACCACAAGTAAATGGCCCCCTGGGGGGGGTGTCCAGGGAGGTGATTATCGTTGTTCCTGTTTTTATAAATAAGCCTTTTTAAACATTTGTTTTCTTACTTTCTTTCCTTTAAGGAAAAAAAAAATCCTCACCTAGCTAATCAAAAATTTCCTGTGTCATTTCTTTCAATGCAAATTGCATTTTCCAAATAACGCAGAACAAAGATAACCGCAATTACAAAACCAGGCAGCTGACAAAGGTAAACTGTAGAATTCAGAGCAGGAAAGAAAACTTAAACAAAACTTTGTCAACTCCCCTCGTTCCCACCTACGTTTTTTAGCATCTCATTTTGATTGTAAAGAAGCTTGTAATAGATTGAGCTTTCAACTCTAGGTTGTCAAGATAGGTAGTGAGCTCCCCATCACTGGTGGTAAGCAAGCGAAGATTGGATGACTAACACTGGAGAAAACAGAACAGAAACTAACTGACTAAGAGACTGTTAAAAACTGAGAACAAACTGAGGGTTGGTGAGGGATGGGAGAGAGGGGAAAATGGGTGATGGGCATGGAAGAGGGCACTTGTGATGAGCCCTGGGTGTTATATGGAAACCAACTTGACACTAAACTATAAAAAAAAAAAGAAACTAAGTGACTAAAATATAGTGAAGGGTTGAATAATGTGCTCTAAGAACCCAAAAATGACCAATTCAACTCCACAACCAGTAGACAGAAATGAATAGTATAAGATTTAGGCTGCAACAGTCCTGGGACTGAATCCTGCCGCCAGTGATGACTAGCTGTGTGATCTTAAGGAATTACATAACTTCTCTGGTTAAATGAGATATAAATCATAAAGAACATTGCTGTACAGAATATGTTAAAATATGCTAGCCTCCTTTATTTTTACAAGGAGGAGAAAGCATGTGGTAGATTGCAAGCTTAGCCCAAACGTCTTCCATCCCTGTAAGCGTACCTGCAAACTGACTTTATGTGCCCTCCCATCCAGAGGCAAAAATCTCTCTTTCCAGATGGGAATTGGGTGTGGTTATGTGATTTGCTTTGGCTGATTGGGGCATTAGGGAGTAAGGCACAATCAGAGGCTTTCAAAATATGTTTTAGAACCCTGAAACTATGGCCATAGGAGCGAGCCTGGCCTAGCCTACTGGATGGACAGAGATATGTGACTAGTTTCCACTGCCCACTCTAGCCTCTCAGCCAACCCACTAGCTACCTATAGATTACCTGGTTGAACTACAGACTCACGAGCAATAATAAAATGGTTGTTGTTATAAGCCACTAAGTCTTGGGGTGGTTTGTTACACAGCAGAAGCTAACGATTACAAGTAAATTAGAAAGTTATTTACCACTTAGAGGAATCAATGAGGAAATGAGATTTGCTTTTCACGCAGATATATCTCCTACTACAAGGGTCATCTAAGTGAATAGAATTGTCAAAACATAGCTGAGTTGTGTGTCAGGCTTTTAGCCAATGTAATCTACAGAAGTGCGTGCTATGCCTAGAACAATGAATTTTAATGCTTGGGCTGCTGCATGTGATTTCAGCCATATTTACCCAAGGCTTGTATTCCAAGGAAATCCACTGGTCCTCTGGAAAGGAGCTTTGCTCGGGGCATCGCTGGGGTTCTTCCTCTAGGATACATTGTCTGTGATCCCTGGGGAAAAGCAGAGAAATATTCAAACATTATTTAGAGCCCTCTTTAATATTACCTAAAAAGCACCATTCACAGGCTTTGATGTCTTAGCTTGGTAGAAATAACACTTCCTTCATCAAAAAAGTTGTTTGATCCCTGAATTTCATTCTTTTTTTCTTTTAGATATTAACTCAGAGCGTTTCAGTCTTCCCTGGGGATGAAGCGATGAAAGCGGGCAGTTGATTTAGTGAATACAGTTATTTAATAACGTCATTATTATTGCAGCCCTGAAAGGGGGCACTGTCCCTTTCCTGTTGACGATCCCGTGGTGTCTGCCCCCCACCCCACGGTCCCCGCATGGCCCCCCAGCCAGTTCTCACACTGTTTCACACAGGCTAGTGGGAGCTCTCTTCCCCTGACTCCCCAGTTTCCACCCTCCCAGACCTTGGGTCTTCATACCACACTGGAGTGATCTTTTAAAAATGCCAATTGCGGGGCGCCTGGGTGGCTCAGTCGGTTAAGCGTCCGACTTCGGCTCAGGTCATGATCTTGAAGTTTGTGAGTTCGAGCCCCACATCGGCTCTGTGCTGACAGCTCAGAGCCTGGAGCCTGTTTCAGATTCTGTGTCTCCTTCTCTCTCTCTCTCTGTCTGCCCCTCCTCTGCTTGTGCTCTGTCTCTCTTTCTAGAGAGCAAATAAACATGAAAAAAATTAAAAAAAAAAAAAAAGCCAATTGCATGTGATTCCCTTGATCAGAATTCCGCAATAGCTCCCTATTGCCCAAGTCCACGGGACTCATCTCCTTCTCCTGTCGTGTTCGTTTCCTGGGGCTACTGTTGGGAAGTACCCCAAGCTGGGCAGCATGAACACTGGAAATTTATCATCTCATGGCCCCAGGGGCTGGAAGTCTGTCGGAGATCATGGTGCTGACAGAGTTGGTTCCTTCTGAGGTTTAGGAGGGAGCTTGTCCTGTCCTTTCTTCTAGCTTCCAGGAGCCTGTGACGATCCTCGGCTGGTACATGGCATTCTCCTGATCTTCATGTCACCTTCTGTGTTGTCAGTCTCTGGGGCCAAATTTCCCCTTTTCACAAGGACACCAGTCACATTGAATGAGGACCGCACCCCCATGACTTGATCTTAACCAATGGTCATCAAAGACCTTATTTCCAAAGAAGGTCACGTGCACGTGTCCTGGGGTCAGGACTTCAACCTCTTTTTGGTGTGAGCACTCAGCCCATAACGTCTGATTTGGAAAGGCTTTCGTGGGCTGTGCCGCACCCCGTGTCCTGGGGACTCCCAGTACTGGCTACAACACTGTCTACAGTTATGTCTGTGTTCCCATTTCTGTTCTGCCCCTCCCGGGTCACTTATGTGCTCTGTGTGCCTCAATTTTCTTCATCTTTAAAATGGGGATAATAATAGTACCTACCTCCAGGGGAATCGTTGGGGGGTTAAATGAAGTCATACAAATAAACCCTTCGAATATTGCCTGGCTCATAAGAAGTGTTCAGTAAGAGAGAGTGTGTGAGAGTGAGTGTTCTGAGAAAGAGAGAGAGAGAGAGGCAGAGAGGGAGAATCCCAAGCAGGCTCTGCACCCTTACAGCATGGAGCCCAGCGCAGGGCTCAATGGCGGGGCTTGAACTCATGAACCGTGAGATCTTCACCTGAGCCAAAACCAAGAGTCAGGCAGACGCTTAACCGACTGAGCCACACAGGTGCCACTATTTCTGTTTTTTGAAGCCTTCCCTGTTTCTTTTCTCCAGTGAGGCTCTCTCTTTCACTGTCCCCAAATAGAAGGCTCTGGTACCCCAAGGTCACACTGCAAGTCCACAAGATTAAAACCCAGACCCCTTCCCCGAATCCAGTGCTGGCTCCAAGGCCTTGAGGCTCCCCGTGCCCTGCACCCATCCCTGGTCTATACACTGCTCACCCTCTTTGGGCTCCTTTCTGTGATCCCAAATTGTTCCAAGGTTGAGCCGTGAAAATCTTCATTTTCTAAAAATCCTGGCTTCCAATCTGAGCTAAATGTGCCCTAAGTGTTAGCAGCCGTTGTTCTGTTTCGTGTTAATTTGTCACTCGGGGATACGGAGGGGACGGGAAAAGCCTTGAGCGCCGGGTAATGGATTTCTCCCGAGTTTGCCCCCAGTCTTCATCAGCATCCTAATTATTCCACACCTTTTTAATAGAGGAAGCATTAGCATTCCTAAACTGCGTAGGGGTCTGATTGAAATAATGTCTCCTGAATTATCTTTTCATAAACCGAAAAAATAAGTAAATAAGCGCGACATTCCACGGTCGCAGCCTCCTTCTGGGTCGGTGGCCGGCCAGGGCCTCAGGGGGCGTGTGAGGGGACAGTGCACAGGATGTGACTGCGTTTGATCCACGGAGGGTTAGAGATGTTGCCTGTTTCCTTCACCCCTCCTCCTCCCCATCCTCCCTCACTGTGCTCATCCTTCATGGCCCAGTTCACGCCACCTCTCCTCCTTCGGGAAGCCTTCCCTGACTTCCTGTCCTGGTTATGTGTGGAATATATGCCACCAGACCCGGTTCTTAATTCTCTGAAGTACCACTGCTGTTGTTCCGTGAGTGTGGCCCTTGCCAGCTCGGGTGGGAATTTCTCAAGGACAAACCCCTGTCGGAACCTCTTTTTTCCTCCCTCGTGGCAGCCAGCAGAAAGCTTAGGACACAGCCATTGACTTAACAGAAAGGAAGACATTGTGATTCTCAGTGCATCCCGGCCCCCTCCGACTATCTCCCATTCCAACTGTGTCTCTAGATAGGACTATTCTAGAAGACTCAACTAGTGTCCATGAAATGCCAAAAGGAGCTTCATGAGCAAGGAGGGTCTTCCCAACAGCCAGTGGTCTTGGCAGGGAATGGACCGTCTTGTAAGATAGAAAGCTCACCATCTCTAGGAGCATCCGAGCCGCAGGTGGGAGACCTTCTGTGGCTCAAAGACTCTAAGGTTCCATCGCTCCAACATCCCACAGTTCCAGGGTCCTGTGACACGAGGGTCCCCTTCTGCTTCGTGTCATTCTTTGCAAACGGAAGACCGGCCCCTTTGATGAGCTCCCAGGCCACGTGTTAAGAAGGGAATGTGTAGCCGAAGCCCCCACCACTTGGTTAAAATTGGTACAAACAGAACATCTCACATTTTGGAGCTGTCACTCCACTGAGAGTCATTCACATAAACAACAAGGTCCTCATGGGTTTGATGGCAACACAAACACCACTTGTGACTCAATTAAGGGAGCGGTAATTAAAAAGGGGGAACAGCATGCAGTCTTGCCAATCCTATTTCCCACTGGGGCCTGGCCCACTGGCTGGAGCAGGATTCGGGGTACTTAGGGGGTCTGTCCTGGGGCCCGAGCTCCTGGCCCAGGCAGAGCTCTCCAGGGGGAGGCGCAGAGCGAGGGAAGACACGGCAAGGTGCCTCGGGGAGCAGCCTGTGTCTCACGCCAGCAAGTGGTGGAAGTTAATAAAAAGTATTGTAAATTAACAAAGTGCATCTAAAGGGAAGTGCTGTTGCCCCATGGAGATTAGTCACAATTGCTTGGTTTTCAGTCACCATAGCCAATATTTTTTATTCGCAGTGTCTTAAGAACTTGGAGGTACTAAGAGGCAAAGCTAGGATTTAAATTCCAGAAGTCCGGCTCTAGAGTGCACTCCCTTAATCAGTATACTCAGCTGCCTTTCACCTTTATGAAATGCTCTTTCCTGGGCATGGGCCCCTTCATAATAGTTGGCTTTGCCATTTGTTAAATGCCTACTCAGTTCCAGAAGCTACACTTTTGCAGTTGACATAAAGGATCTCATCTTATGAAATGGGTGTTATAATTATAGTCCATTTTACAGATGGAGAAACTAAGGTGCAGAGAGATTAAATGCTGTCTCTTTATCCAGCTGAATGACAGCACTTGGAATTAAATCCATATCTGCTTGACTCCAAATATTCCATCCTGCATGTTTTACTTCCTGTTGTGAGTATTTGGGATAGAATTGGTCAAGGCCAAGTAGTAGGTGAGCAGATGTTTTTTCATTTGTATCCTGCGAGGCTATAAGCATGGGAAGAGAGGACTCAGTAAGATATTCCTGACCTTGAGGGTTACTACGGTTTGAATTGTGTTCCCCCCAAATTTGTGCTGAAGCCCCAATGGAGCTTGGAGATAGGATTTTAGGAGGCAATTAAGGTTAAATGAGGCAAGAAGGGTAAGGTCCTGACCTGATAGGATTGGTGGCCTTATAAGAAGAAGAAGAGAAAGAGTTCTCTCTCTTCATGCACACACTGAGGAAGGGCTGTGTGAGCGCACAAAGAGAAGGTGGCTGTCTGTAAGCCCGGAAGAGAGAACAGAACTCAACCGTGCCAGCACCCTGACCTCAGACTTCCAGTCCCCAGAACTGTGAGAAAATACATTTCTGTTGCTCAAACCACTGAATCTGTGGTATTTGGTTATGGCAGCCCAATCTGGCTAACACGAGGATCTCATAATCCTTTTGAAGCATTAAGACCAATGCATTGTGGCAAACAGGAACTGTGGCTAACCCATCACCCATCTTGTGAGTGGCTGAATGACTGAATAGGTGGTTAGATGGATGGATGAATGGATGGGCAGATGGGTGAATGGATAGATGGATGGGTGGATGGATGGATAGATGGATGGGTGGATGGATGGGTGGATGGATGGATGGATAGATGGATGGGTGGATGGATGGATGGATGGATGGATGGATGGATGGATGGATGGTTGGATGAGTGGGTAGATAGATGAATGGATGAGTGGATGGGTGTGTGGACGTATGTATGAGTGGGTGAAAAGTTGGGTATACATGTTATTCACCCAGAGTTAGAAGCAATGTCCACGGGCTAACCCTGTTCTGATAATTGTTCCATATTCATCTTGGTGGCTTTTCCACCATTTCTTCTCACCTTTCATGGATGACTGAAATCATGGAAAGAAGCCACCATGGGCTTTAAATAATCTGAGTGCCCCTCAGTGAGCCGCAGCCCTGACTGCATGCCCGGAGGATTAACATTCAGTTCTACCCTACGAGGCAGCTCTCAGGAGTATTCGTGACTAACACAAATACACTGAAAGACCACGTTCTGAAATTACTCCAATATATGCTTCTAATTCTGTAAATCACATCCCCTATGTTCAGGGCAAGGTGTTGTTTGGAAAGATTAACCACTGGGGGAAACACTCTGGGGGCCCTGGGTCCAGGCTTGGCCTGGGGCCTGGCAAACATTTTCTGGACACCTACTGTGCGCTAAGCCCTTGAAGGGCTGCCAGAAACAGAGAGGTGAGCCCCACACCTGCCTTGGAAGAGCGCTCAGTCTGGGGGCGGCTTGTGAGCCTGCAGCCTCTATCCTCAGAAGCTTAGCAGGCTCATGGGGTGTCTGCTGACCACCCCCAGCCCCGCCCCACCCAGGCAAACCAGAGGAAGACACATCCGTCCTCTGCCAGGGAACAGAGCACCAAACACAGCAGGCTCCACACCAAAGGGCGGTCTCCACGGTCACATCCAAAGGGCTAAACAAGTGGAAGAAAAGGAAAAGGGCAACACTGGAGTAGAAAATTAGAACAAGTTTTATCAGGGGGGGGAGGGCAGTGGTGGGGATGGGATGAGGAGGTTAAACAGGAGACAGGGCCACCAGAAGCAGGGAGGCGGAGGGAGGGAGCTATCTTTTGGGACAGTGGACCTGGGGAAGGTTGAGAGAGGGGTTCAGTGGGGACAGTGGCAGCCTGTCCCAGGCACGGCGTGACATCAGCACACACAAGGTCAAGTCTGAAAATGCCCGTGCAGTGTTTAGTCCAGAACCAGGTCCACGGGAGGAATAACTTTATGACAAAGGTTGTATTTCCCCGCATTTTTTTCCTTGAAGAGAAATCAGAGGTCAGAGAGCCAGAGAGCTTCAGGCTCCTGCTCCTGGCGCAAAACGGCCAGAGCCGTGAGTCCTGTCCAGGTCTCTGCGACCCAAGGACTGCACCCCCTCACCCCCACTTCTGCTGCCTCCCCCAGGGGTGCTCCGAACCCGGCAGACCCTCCGCCAGACCTCGCTGGCTCTTTTTTTCCTTGTCTGTAAAATGGGTTGTTTGGGCATTAAGGACTGGATGAATCTATGCGACAAAGAAGCGTGTGTCAAGTTTGTGGGGGTGTGGCTTTAGCTAAAGCTGCACAGGGAAAACAGTGGCGCTTACACAGTGCTCAGCTCGTACACTGTGCCAGGCACTGCTCTGAGCATCCTTCATGGTACGAACCCATTCGATGCTCACCCCAGCCCTACGAGGCAGGCACGATGCTCCTCTTCATGTCCCAAGTACAGGGCGCCGGGAAACCGTCCCAGCTCCGCACAGCTGGGTCTCCAGAGCCCACGCTCTCTCCCGGTCCTATCTGCGAGGCGGAGCCCGGAGAGTGTGCACCTGGTGCCCAGGGAGGCAGGGAGAAGCCTGGCTCTCTCTGCTGCTTCTGGGTCCTTTGGCAACTCTCGGAACCTCTCTGGGACTATTTATCTCTTAAATGGGGACTTAAATGCAAGTGCCCAGCTCACCGGGGCTGTTGGGAGGATGTCAGGACATGATGTGCATAAATCACTCAGCCCCCGCGCTCGGCACCTGCACAGGCGTGCGAGGGGAATGGTGGCCACAAGCACAGCCGGGAGGAAGGGGGGAGGGGGAGAGGAGTGAAGGGAGGAGAAGGGGGGGAGCAGGACAAGCGGAGGAAGAGGAAGAAAAGAAGGAAATAAGAACAGAGGACACCCGTTACCCGTTCCAACTCACCCCTATTTCTGGCCTCCCCACTTGGCTCAGGTGAGCCACCCGCGGTAGGGAGCGGCCGTGGACAGGAAGGGCAAGAAGGCTCGGTCACCCCGGCTGGGGCTTCTCCTAATGTTGTCCTGTCTCCCCAGAGGCCCCTTCCATGATCTCAACAACCCCAGAGCCTGAGCGCAAGGAGCCCCATAAACAACTGTTTCAGGCAAGGCCATCATTCGGCCTGTAAATCAATAGGCTTTCCTTGGCCATTTGCAAAATCAAAGGCACAGTCAGCTCCAGATAATGCATCATGTCAGAGGGGCCAGGGGGCGGAGCCGGCAGCTCCAGTCAGCCAGAAGGAAAATCTATGTCTTCTCCTGGGCCTCAGAGCCCCTGCGGGATGCCCACCCTGTTTCCTGTGTGAGCCAACGTGGGGCAGGTGACACGGGGCAGGTGACAGTAGCGGCTGCGTGTGTGTGCGTGCGCGCACGCGTGTGTGGAGAGAAATCTGTTGGGTTTCTGTTGTTGTTTGTGTGTGTGTGTGTGTGTGTGTGTGTGTGTGTGTGTGTGTTTTCCAAGAGGCCATCAGCATTCCGGCAGCGTCCTGAGAAATTCATCAAATTATTTAACCTTTGCTGGAATAAATAATACATGTGCTTTCTCAGGATTTATTCTGATTAAGCCGTTCTGGAGTGGTGCCAGGCCTGAGCCCGCCCCAGGAAAGGCAGGAAGGAGGCTGGTGGCACAGGATGGGAAATCAGGCGGCCAGCTGTGGGCTGGATGGGAGGGGGCCGATGAGGCCCAAGGGCCCACGTGGCGGAGACGGACCCCTGTGGGCCCCTCCAGGATGGGGGCACAGGGAGGAAGACGATAAAGATTCTGCCAGCCCGCAGGCTGGCCCCCTCCATCTGGGCACAAGGAGGGAGGCACAGTGGAGAAGGAGCCAGACCAGGGCTCAGAGGTGTGGCCTGGGCCACCTGGGACGTCTACGTGCTCAGGAGGCAGAGAACCAGGAAGCCCGGGCTTGAATCCCTGCTCTGCTCTCTCTGTCAGCTGTGGCCCGGCCCTCTCTGGGAGTCCTCATCCATATGCACTTACCCAAGCGGCGTCTGTGAAATGCAACATGTAGTATCTATTGAGTGCTCACTAGATATTAGGTTGGAACGTATGAAGCTGCAGCTTTTTTTGTTTTTCTTAAATAGTTTATTGTCAAGTTGGTTTCCATATAACACCCAGTGCTCATCCCCACAAGTGCCCTCCTCCATGCCCATCTCCCCCCCCCACCCCCCCACACCCATCAGTCCTCAGTTTGTTCTCAGCATTCAAGAGTCTCTCATGGTTTGCCTCCCTCCCTCTCTCCCCCACTATTCTTCCCCTTCTTCTCACCCACAGTCCTCCATTAATTTCCTCCTAATTCTCCTATACGTGCAAACATATGGTATTTTTCTCTGCCTGACTTATTTCGCTCAGCATAACACCCTCAAGGTCCATCCATGTTGCTACACATGGCCAGATTTCATTGTTTCTCATTGCCATGTAGTATTCCATGGTATAGATAAACCACATCTTCTTGATCCATTCGTCTGTTGATGGACACGTAGGCTCTTTCCATGATTTGGCTATTGTGGAGAGTGCTGCTATGAACATTGGGGTACATGTGCTCCTATGCATCAGCACTCCTGTATCCCTTGGGTAAATTCCTAGCAGTACTATTGCTGGGTCATAGGGGAGTTCTAGTATTCATTTTTTGAGGAGCTTTAACCTGCAGAAAGACCACATCTTACAGCTCAGCCCAGGCACGCGTGCAGGGACAATGACTGTGCTACTATAGAGGGCTTACTCTGTCCTCTAGCCTGTGTGCTCTCAACACATAACCTGATTTAACTTCCGTCCCATGAGGTCTGTACAATTATTACCATCCTCATTTTACAGATGGGGAAACTGAGGCCCAGAGAGGTCAGCAAAACTGCTCAAGACCACTCCCCTGATCGGGGGGCTGAACTTGGATTTGAACCCAATGTATCCCCAGAGCTCCTCTTGGTGATATGTCCTCACGTCACTTCCGCTTCACCTTCCCCTGGAGAATGCCGCCACGATGCACGGAGCAAGAGACAGAGAAGGCTCTCGGTTTCCAGATGTGATCGCCTGCATGGAGGATAAATGGGAGATAAAGATACACTAAAAAATCTGAGCACATCAGTGACACGAAACTTGCAGAAACTCGATTCAGTGCGAAGCTCTGGATAAACTGCAGAGGCACGGAAAGGGGGAAGTCGTAGCGTGTGAAGTTGTGCCCTCAGCGGTGTCGGAGGGTCTGGAAAGGTTTTAAAGACGATCCAGCCACTGCAGGTACACCTCTAGGAATAGCCTGTGGGTTCCAGGAAAAGGGGTCCTCTCCTCCGCTTGTTCCCACCCGGGTCAGGCACAGTCACTGAAGCAGGCAAGGCTTCGCCGCTGCCTGAGTCCCCCCGGGCTCCCTACAGAATGCCACAGACTGGGGGCTTCAACAGCAGAAACTCATTTTCTTGCAAGTCCGAAGGCCAGAAGTTCAAGATCAAAGCGCCAGCTGGTCTCTGGTGAGATGTCTCATCCTGGCTTGTAGACGGCCACCTTCTCGCTCTGTACTTGTGTGGCCTTTGTACACGCACGCTTCTGGTGTCCCCTCTTCTTATAAGGACACCAGTCCTCCTGGGTTAGGGCCCCACCCTCGTGACCTCATTTAACCTTAATCTCCTTGAAGGTCCCGTCTCCAAATACAGTGATCCTGGGGGTTATGGCTTCAATATGTGAACTGGGGAAGTGGGGGCACAAACCCCAAACCCAGTTCCTACAGGTCAGGACAGAGGAGTGCTGGACAGAGCGGGTCTGACCCCAGTGGTGAGCGGAGGGGCTGGGGAGCCACGCCTACCTCAGACTGGAGGCTCGGTGGCTCCAGACAGTGTCCTCTGCTGCCTCAGTTTCCCCTGCTGCTGAGTGGATCGGTCACTCCTCTCCACAGTCCCTCTGAGCTGCAATACTGTGATTCTCTGAATCACATCTGATTCAGGCATCTGAACGACCAGGGAGGGTAAGCGGGGCTCTGGAGCCAGCATGCATGAGTTCAAATCCAGCTTCACTACTGTGAACTGTGTGGCCCTGGGCAAGTGGCCTGCGCTCTCGAAGCTCATTTCTTTATCTGCCACTACAAAGATAATAGAAAATCCTACCTCTGGGATGGTAGGTCTGGTTAGTCAAGAGGATTCTGTGGAGCACCTGGCTGGCAGCAGGGACTCTGAAGTAGCAGCTGCTACCCTGATGATCAGGAAAGTATGGACGGGGCTGGTAGGAATCTGGTGTCAGAATCAAGGGAACAGGGGCACCTGAGTGGCCCAGTTGGTTGAGCATCCGACTTCAGCTCAGGTGATGATCTCACAGTTCATGAGTTCGAGCCCCACGTTGGGCTCTGTGCTGACAACTCGGAGCCTGGAGCCTGTTTTGGATCCTGTGTCTCCCTCTCTCTCTGCCCCGCCCCCCATTCATGCTTTGTCTCTCTTTCTCAAAAATAAATAAACATTTTTTTTAAAAAAGAAAGAATCGGGGGAACAGAGGAGACTGTGAGCCCTGGGAGCCCAGAGGAGTGTCCTGAGGGGGGACAGTGGCTGAACCCCAAACCCACCTGGGATTCCAATCTCAAAGCTCGTCACGCAGAAGGCTCCAGATTTCTATAACCTCCCAGTCCACTCCAGCCCCTGGCTCCGGAGCAGAAACCTGTGATTGGAAGGTTTCACAGCTGCCCACCGGTAACCCCAAATGATCTCTCTTGAAACCACATATCATTTTCCTCTTAAAGAACCGAAATCTCTAATTAGAGTTTTCTCAGAACATTTTCTCTTTGAAAAAAAAATTAAAAATGTATAAGCCCTCCTGTATCACGTATGTATATTTCATTGCTGCATAATTGGGATCTTTGTCAGTAACCGGGGTAGCGGGCGACAGCCTTTTAACGGACTACAGATGCTAATGTGTACAGAAACGTTTTCCTCTTCCTTGCTCAACTGTTTCAGCCACTGCCTAGAGTTCTCCCTAATAAGTATTTATGTCAAAATCCTTTTTGGGGAGTGGGGGAGAGAAAGAGCAGCTGTACCACAGTTGAAAGACGGGGCTCTGATTACAGTACGCCAGCAAAGGGAGGGGGGACCGTTTTTAGAGTGAAACACTGTTAATCAAGTTAATCACAAAACCCGCGCTATAATTGCTTCTGCTCTCAGACAAAATTTTACTTTTATCTAAATTACGAAAGTGAGGAGAGTGCAATCCACTCTAATTTAGCTTTTGAGCTAAGGAGAAAGCGTGTGTGGAAGGCTGGAGAGGTTTTTAAACATCAGGAGAACTCAGGCTACGGAATTCAACTCTCCTCCTCTCCCCCCTCCCCTCGCCCTGCCTCCCCCTCGCCCTGCCTCCCTCTTTCCACACTCCCTTCCCTCCTTCAAGATAGCTCAGGCCTGAAGTTGAAAGCTCACAGGTAGTCCTGGATCTACTGCTTAAGTTCTGTTAACAAGTTGCTTAACTTTTCAGAGTCCTCAGTTTCCTCATCTGTGAAATGGGGATGATAATGGTACCTACTTCAGAATTCTGGGGCAGATTAAATGAGTTAACAAAGATGAGGTGCTTAGAACAGTGCTTGATGTGTGAACACACACACACACACACACACACACACACCACAAAAAAGTACGAGTTGCTACTCTTACTCCTTGGTTTTCCTTCCTTCCTCTGCCACCTCTACTCCTCCTCCCCCTCCTCCCGTCTCCCGCCTCTCTCCTGGTTTCTGCCTTCTGCTGCTAAGCACTCAGTCTGTGGGAGGCGTGACCTGTCCTCAGGGAACTCATTTCGGTTCTCAGTTAGTTCAAATACAAGGAGGAAAGGGGGCATGAACTCAGGAGTATACAGAGACGTACTGGGTGTTTAGACCAGGGAGGACCATTTCTTCCAACTGGGAAATCAAGAAAAGTCTTCATGGAAAAGGCGACATTAAAGGACACTACAGACGTGGAGTTAGAAGGTGGGGGGCAAGGACTGGGACCCTTACTCCAGACAGAAGGGCCAGCATCAGCAGAGAAGGCTGGAGGGGAAGAGGCAGGCGGCGCCAGTAAGGGGCGCTGTCAGACGGGACTCAGGTGATGCCTGCCCTGCCCTGTGGAGCCCTCTCTGGCGTCTCCTCCAGATCGTCTTCCTTTCAACTTCCAGAAGACCCAGGCTGGCTCCCACGAGCCGTACACAGTCCCGTTGTCTTTGGCTGCCCTTCCCCACCCGCCTGCCAGCAGCCTCGCTTTTCCCCCGCGGAGGCCTCGGCGGGTCTTCCAAATTCACGCTCAGTCCAATGAGGAGCTGATGTCATCCAACTTGCCCGGAAACACAGATTAGAGAAAACACACACAGTCAATTTAACTGGCAATTAAACAGGCTCCCCTATGTAATTAGCGTCAAGACAACTCACAATTACTACGGGCGCACGTTTGCAGCCGAGGCCCCACATTTATATAAGAGCGACAATTACTGGGCGCTAATATCTTAACAGGAAGCAGAGGGAGTTTGTGGAACCGTTTTGAGGAGGCAGGCCATCCTGTCCCCCTGTGCTGTAAATAACTCTTTTGTAAGTGCAACTATAAAATTAAGGAGAGAATGCTGGAAATAAAGTAGCGGAAGAAAAATATTTACTCTGTTGAAAGTAGCTGACTGCTATCTTGAGATGATGGGTGACAGGGGACTAACCAGTTATACCATGTTAGTAATAGCACACGCCACTGATGGAGGGCCTCGCTGGGCCTCGCTGGACCATTACGTACATTACTGCATCTGAGTTTCACATTGACGCTCTTACAGAGGGAAGAACTGAGATCAGAGAGGTGAAGCAGCTTGCCCCAGGTCACACAGCTCACAAAGCCAGCAGTGGGACAGAAAGCCAGGTCTGGCTCCAGCACCGTGGTGCAAAACCACCTTGCGTACAGCTGCTCTGTGCCGGCGGGCAGAGCTCCCGTCCAGTATTGAACGGTAGCTAGCTGTGGGAAGGCCCAGAGAGGGATGGCCTAGCCCAGGGCCGGCAGCAAGCCCATGTAACTTGACCAAAGCAAGAAACATCTGAAAGCCCTCCACTAGGCACACAGAAACCCCCCTCCTTCCTTCTAACCCTTTAGAAATATCCCTGAGAGGAATAGCAACCATCCCCTAAGTTAAAAACCCCGGAATCAGGAACACTTAGGCAGACTTAATGCATAAGCTTCGTTCATCAGACATGTTTAGCAGTAAATCTGCGCATCCACACCGTGGTGGCCAGCTGGTGGATGTATCAGTTAGCTAGAGCTGTGTAACAAACCTCAGATCGCAGGCACTTAAAAATAATTACTTATTAGCACAATTATTTATGAACACCTACCCATCTGTGGGTCAGCAGGGGTTTGGCTGATCAGGCTGGGGTTGTCTGGACACCTCTTCTTCTCACTGCGGGGGTGTGACTTGGCTAGGCAGTTCTGTCTCCCAGGCTACTTGGATTGGCAGGTTGGCCAGGGTAGGCTCTTCTCAAGGGGATGGGAGAGGCTCAAGAGGACGAACAGAAACATGCAAGGAAGGCCTGGGATTGGTTCTGGTACAGACACTTCCATCCGCATGTTATTGGCCAAAGCAAGTCACATGACCAAGCCCAAGTCACAGGGCAGAGGTATGGCTGCAGAGAGCAGTGAAGAATTGGGAGAAAGCCAGGCATTCAACTTACCGCAGTGCAATGAAACCACAATTAAGTTGTCTCTTTGTTTAGAAATCAATATTCTAAGGGGAAGGAGCTGGCGGCTGAAGGGATAGGACCAAGCTCTCCTTTCTGTGCCTGTAAAATGAGATAATGACAACTAGCTCACAGGGCTGGTGTGAGATTGAAGCGAAATAATCTACGTAAATTACCCAGCAACATTCTTAGCAAGTCACCCACACTCAGGAATCACCACCATCCCGAGGGTGACCAACTTGTCCCAGGGCCCCCAGATCTGTCCATCCGGAGCCCCCCTCAGCCCCTGGCAAGCCAAGGTGGCTGGTCACCCTAATTCTGCCCATCACCAAACTAATGCAAGCTGACCTTCCTTTGCCAGGTGTAGAGGCAGGGGTGCAAGTAGACTTTCTCATTTAACCCTTGCAACCATTCTGCTCAGCAAGTGGCACTAGCCACGGCTGCTGGACGTGCGACTCAGGCAGCCCTAGGAAACAGGAAGGATGAAAGATGAGTGGTTTCACGGGCTCTTCCCTCAAGGGGCTGACAATCTAGAAAGAAAGATAAGGAGCACATGTATAGTAACAATCACGACACAAGGGAAAACGTGGTTCTGGCAAATCCAGCTTCCCCAAGGATGGTGAGGGGGCGATTTTTCAAAGTTAACATTCATGTTTTTTTATAGCTGCTCTATCTTGATAGCCAAGGTTAAGAGCCTGGCTTTGGAAATTCAAAGAAAAATATGTCCGACAACAGTTTCCTTGACAAAAGGAATTTGACTTAGTTTTCCCACCGGGTCTTTTTCTAAATATATTTGTTTACAAATTGGAAAACGTTTAAATCAACCAAGGGTTGGTAGGGGCTGGTCAACATTCTATCCCCTGAAATCTTGGGAAAGAAGAAGAATCTGTATTCAGGGTGCTCTGGGTAACGTCAACACTCCCCCATTTACTTAGAAATGGATACTAAATCAAATTTATCAGTCCCGATCATTCATCTTTCTCCTTGTAGCGGGGCCCTTTAATTTTACATTTTCATTGTTTTAAAACGTCATGGGAGAAGCGATATATTCCTGGGAGCCCAGTGAGCAAATGGAGTGTTATTGGAAGAAGCCAATTTTGGCCTCAGCTTTGATGTCTTCTGGAAGAGACAAGCTCAGAAGGTATGACCAGGCACCATGTATGGTTCTTGAGAGCATCTCAAGGTGAGCTTGGGGGCTCAGGGTCCCATGATCTTGACCTTGTTTGCCAGATTTCAATTCACTTTCACTTTACCGAAGTTAGGTAGTGAGTGCTCATTTCCTGCCCCCAAACCAGAACTCCAGTCCAGTCTTTGGGTCTCCAGGTTCATCCACCATCTACCAAACTTTCCCCTAGGTCTCAGCGGCAGAGAGAAACAGATCAGCCTTAGAGAGACTAAACCCGACATGTGCGTAAACAATGGCAAGGCAGTGTCAGCCTGACGGAGGTCCAAAGAGGGGGTCGAGACATGTGTGATCAGGGGAAGAGGGGAGGGGAGAAGTCTAGGAAGACTTCTCAGAGGAGCCGGTATTTAGGCTAAGCCCAGTGCGCCCACAGCACGTTCTTGAAAGCAGACATGGCACAGAGGAAACTTGGACTTGGAATCCCAGGCCTGCTTCTCACAGCTGGGGGGCTCTGGGCAGGTCAGCTCAACTTTCTGCCTACAGAATGGTGGGGAGGTGATGATTGTACCTAATTCACGGAGTTATCATAGAATTAACTAAGATGGCGTGTATTACGCCCTCAAAAACCTCAATTGTGTATTTAATCAGGACATACCAACACCAGTTTGACGCTGGGCACTGTGCTGGGCAGGGGGAGTCTACGGTGGGCAGAGGCAGACCCCACCCCCATGATGATTACACAGCACCTTGGACACAGTTACGCGTCCATTCAATGGTCCCTCATTGCACGCATCTTGACCCACGGAGTTGAAATAGGGCACCGAAGGAATACCATCAGATGGCCAGCTCCGCAAACGCCCGCTGCCCTCAGCTGGGAGGCACTGAGTCGAAGCTTTAGCCCCATCACCTCTCAACGGTAGTGAAGAAAGTGAGCTTCCCGAGGCGGGAAGCTAACCCAGTGTTCGGGCGGCAAAATCCAAACGCAAATCAAGCTCTCAGTGGCAAAGAAGTTTGGGCGCCTGAGGACTCATCGATTCACATTCCTCCCCTGTGATGACAGCAGCGATGGCCACAGGCCACCGAGTGCTCACAGAATGCCAGGTGCTCGCTGGTCTGTTGTGACCTCCTACACCCTGCGGGTACTTTATATCAGTGACTCTTAAACTTAGCAGGCATCAGGGTTTCTGATTCAGTTGGTCTGGTATCGGATGGCAGAATGTGCATTTCCGGCAAGTTCCCAGTCAGTACTCACGCTGCCGGGTCAAGGGCCACCAGCTTATAACATCATCTTCACTGTACAACTGAGGAAGCAGGTCTGAGAGGTGAGGTGACCGGCCCACTCGCGCAGTCAGACGGGTGCGGGACCCGCACTTCGGTGCGTTGGCCTGATTTGCTCGGGCGTGAGGGGTTTTCAGAGACGTGGGACCTTCCGTGTTAAACCAGGAAGTGCCAGGCACACCGGGGAGCTGGCCGCCCTCATCTCAACCCAGACCTGAAAGATTCCATGGTCACGTGCTAGGAGCTCCGAGCAGTTTACGAAGGGTCTTCACGCCCATTAACGCTATTGCCATAATTATTAATAACCACTATTTATTGAAAACTAATTATATATTGTCAGGGAGCATCCTGAGTGCTTTGTATCAGAATAACTCCGGAGCCTCAGAACAGCTCTAAGAAGCTGGAATTATTCCACGTTGCAGTGGTAAACTGGGGCACGGAGAAGAGGTGATTTCTCCAGGTCACGTGGCTACTAACCAGCAAGGAGGAGGCCCACGCTATGCCCCAGGCCGCCCTGGTAGCCTCTCTTGGTAGAAGGGTGAGTCTGAGGGGCTAGAAGGGTGTAGAATGGAGTGTGGTGGTTCCCAGCCCACATTCTGGAACCAGAGTGCCCAAGTTCAAGTCCCAGCACTGGTGCCTGCTGGCAATATGACCTTGTAAGTCACTCACCGCCCCCCCACCCCAGCACTCTGTTTCCCCCTGATTCCCTTTTAAAGTTTATTTATTTTGAGAGAGAGAGAGAGAGAGAAAGCACAGTGGGGAAGATAGAGAGAGAGAGAGAGAGGGAGAGAGAGAGAATCCCAAACAGGCTCCGCACTGTCAGCACAGAGCCCCATGTGGGGCTTGAACTCATGAACTGTGAGATCATGACCTGCGCTGAAGTCGGAGGCTTAACTGACTGGGCCCCCCAGGCGCCCCCTCCCCTGATTTAAAGTGGATATAGTAACATAATGGAGTGTCCCCTGTCAGCTCCCTACACCCTCCTTTTCTGAGGCTGGTTCTAAGGGCCAAGGCCCTTGTGGAGTGTTGGGGTGTGGGGGTTCCCGCGGGGGCAGCCATCAGCTCACCCCGTCCTCAGCCACGCCCCCTGCCAGGGGCTGCGGAGTCAGCGCCATGTCTCCTCTATGAGAAAACCCTCAGGTGCTTCTTCTTTGGGGCCACCTCTGGCATACCTTGCTGGGTACAGGGGCCTCTGGGGTCCCCTCTCTGGGGACCCAACAGTCCTCCAAGGCTCCCCCTGAGTTGTGAAGCCCAGGACCCATTGATTCATGTCCCACATATTTTGAGGGGTTACCACCACCACCATTTTTCTTTTTCTTTTTTATTTCTTTTTTTATGTTTTATTTATTTTCAAGAGGGAGAGAGAGAGAGAGCATGTGAGCAGGGGAGGGGCAGAGAGAGAGGGAAACACAGAATATGAAGCAGGCTCCAGGCTCAGAGCCATCAGCACAGAACCCAATGCAGGGTTTGAACTCACAAGCCGCGAGATCATGACCTGAGCTGAAGTCGGATGCTTCACCTACTGAGCCACCCGGGCGCTCCCTGCTTTATGTTTTTCAATTCAAGTTGTCATCTGTTGTGTTGACTTCATTGCTTGCTGATGGGTCATACCCCACAGAATACTAGCCAAGTTGACTGAAATGAGGGAAAGTCAAGTGGTTAATGGAAATACTATCCTAAAATATTCATTTCTGGGAGCACCTGGGTGGCTCAGTCAGTTGAGCATCCAACTTCTGCTCAGGTCATGATCTCACTGTTCGTGAGTCGGGCTCTGTGTTGCCAGCTCAGAGCCTGGAACCTGCTTCAGATTTTGCATCTCCCTCTCTCTCTGCCTCTCCCTGGCTTACGCTCTGTCTCTTTCTCTCTCTCAAAAATAAATAAACATTAAAAATAAGATAAAATAAAATATTCACTTCTGGGGGTACCCAGATGGCTCAGATGGTTAAGCATCCAACTCTTGACTTCAGCTCAGGTCATGGTCTCACGGTTCGTGAGATCAAACCCCACATCAGGCTCTGCGCTGTCAGCACAGAACCTGCTTGGGATTCTCTTCCTCTCCTTCTGCCCCCCGCCCAAATAAATAAGTAAACTTAAAAAAATAGTCATTTCTGTTTCAGAATATTGTCTCACCCGAAACAAAATAAGCTCTTCGAGACCACAGGCCTGTGGCCACAGCACCGTGAGGCTGGGGGCGGAGGAGTCCCTGTGCTCGTGGCCATCCACAAATTCCCTGCACTAACGCATTCGGATGGGCCTGAGGCTATGTGTCTGAGCGTCTAAGAAAATTCCTGTTTGAGAAGACTTGCCTCTTAAGCCACAGCTGACTTGATAAGATGAAAAGGCCTCCATTTAGAGCGAGCTGGAGAAAAACATGGCCCATTCCTGTGTCCCTATCACTCTGGCTCTCCCATCTAGGGGGATCAACTGAGGCCTGACTAAGGAGGGGAATTAGCCAGCCCAGAGGTGAGGGAACAGTGTGGAGTGAACAGCATGTGCAAGAGCTCTGAGTCAGGGAGGAGTTGACAGAGGCAGAGAAGACAGTCTGGGGTTGTAGGAAGGGAAGAGAAAGCCCAGAGAGGTAGGCGGGCACCGAATCACACAGTCAGTGGTTCTCTGTCAGGACTTGAGATTTTAGCCCAAGGGCAATGGGAGCCGCCAAAGGTTTTTGAGCAGAAGATGATAGGTTTGCTTGAGAGCTGCTTTTTGTCCCCAAGGTACCTGGATGTTACTGGGGCAGAGGATGGGGTCCCTAGAGAAGGGTCCCTGGGTGCCTGCTTTACATGGAGCCAGCTCTCCCCGATGCTCTGGGTGGGGAGACTGAGGCAGCTCCCAGCAGGCAGAGGATGTGCAGCGGCAGAAGGGCATTCGGGTGGGTCGGGGGATCCGGAAAACCAGGAGGCCTCAGATTCCACCGCCTCCCTCCCCCACCCCTCCATCATCGGGCCCGGCCCAGGAATTGAGTTGTGGCATCGGCCCATGCATGGCGAGGTATTATAATTAAAGGTCTGTCAGTGTCTCCTCTGGAAAGGCAATTTTCCGAGGGCATCTGGGTTTTTTTTCTTTTTGCTTTCCTGGGCATAAAGGAGCCTGGGCAAGGCATGCTGATTGTGCATGCGAGGCAGGTCTTGAGGTCGTTATGCGAGTGTTAATGTTCCGTTGCAATATACAGTAATGAATTGGGACTTTCAGAGTAATAGCAGTTTGTGCTATTGGCCAAAATGAGTGTATTCATCTTAATTTTTAACATCTATTGCCTTGGAGAAGTGTTTATAATTAAATGTTTGGTTGCACCAGCAAATAAAAGGAAGGAAGTTTCCTTCACTGGGTAGGAAAGACTTTCCTACCTTCATCCAGCAACAATCCTTGCCCTGTTGCCTTCCCCACGGAAGCAGCAAGAGTGAGATTTCAGTCCATTATAAAGAGGAGCTTGATGATAATGACGATCGTCTGGTAATGGACTGAACTACTTTTTGAGATAGTGAGTCCCCCATTGCTGGTGGTATTCAAGCCTCGATTGTAAACTGCTGAGCTATAAAGGGGATTCCGACATCAGAGATTCACATTTTTGAGGCACAGGGATTTGTGGATGAGACCTGCAGAGGGACATGTTTTAACGAGGGCAGCAAGGAAGGTTATATGGGGAATTTATCACTAATTCACAGGATTTTAATGGCACCTTCCTGCTAACAGAAAATGCCTCCTCTTAGATGACTCACCCACTCTGCTCTTTTCTAGTCACTCATTCCTGCAGGCCTGGCGATGTGGTGGGGTCTTCTGACTCAATGCATAGGCTTCAGAGTAAGAAAACTACGTCTTTTTTTTTTTTAATGTTTATTTTATTTTGGAGAGAAAGCATGAGCAGGGGAGGGGCAGAGAGAGAGGGGCACCGAGGAAGTGGGCTCCGTGCTGAAAGCAGTGAGCCCGATGCGGGGCTCAAACTCATGAACCGTGAGATCATGACCTGAGCCGAAGTCTGATGCTCAACTGCCTGAGCCACCCAGGTGTCCCATGAATCTTTTTTAAATTAAAGTTTATTTGTTTATTTTGAGAGAGAGTGAGAGAGCAAGAGGGTGCATGAGCTGGGGAGGGGCAGAGAGAGAGGGAGAGAGAGAATCCCGAGCAGATAGCTCAGAGCCTGACACCGGGGCTCGAACTCACAAACCACGAGATCATGACCTGAGCAGAAATCAAGAGTCCCACGCTTAACCGACCGAGGCCCCCAGACGCCCCAAAGCTGAATATCCTTGAATGTAATTCTTAACCTCAGACTTGTTGCTTCTCTGATTTGCCTTCTAAAAGAAAGTGGTCGGGAAAGCTAAGAAGGACTCGGTGGAGTAATCCCTTCTGTGTCTACAATAAGGAGTGACCTTGTCACAGGATTGGCATCTCCACCTCCTATACATCAGGAATCAGAATTGAACAAACGGGCTCGTGGTGGGGTGGGGGGTGGAGGGCAGTTTGGAACCACTTCAGGGATTTCTGGAATTCCTCGTAGAGAGTTTCGGACTCTCAGTGGCTTCCAGGCTGCGTGGAGAAACTAAAAGGAAAAGCATGGCTCATCTGGGGAAAAATCTCCATGCCTCTCTGCTGACCTCTGAGGACCCAGGGCCCTCATCCAACATACCCCCACGGAGCGCCGCTGCTGGCAGACCCTGTCCTTGAGTGTCCCACCTCCGTCTTTCCCCCACCAGACTGTGACTTCTCCACTCTCTGTGCCGTAGCTGCCTGGCTCAGTGCCTGGCACGTGGTGAGCGGCCACGTTGGTGGGGTGATGTCAACAGAGGCCGGAGCTCCCTGTCTCCTGGAGTCAGTGTAGATAGAGTTTTCCAGCCCCTTCTCCTCTTGCTCTCTGTTCCCCTTTAAAGGGCACCCGACTGCCCCAAACCACACTTTGTAGCTGACAGAGCTCTTTCACATTCACAGTCATCATTTCATCTGGCCTGCCCATTTTCAGGTGAGGAAACTGAGGCACGGAGTCTCCAGAGCAGGAGGTGTCAGAGGGAGGATTGTAACCCTGGTCGTCTGATTCCAAGACCCAGGCTCTAGCGACGAGGTCTCTGCAGGCCCTACCCTTTCCAGGACGTGTCCTCAGAACACATCTGCCTCCGAGGGCCCGACCCCCGTTTCCGGCTCACACCGACCAGGCACGCTCTGGCCCTGGCCTTCCCCTTCTGATGTCCTCGTCACCGCCCCACGGCTCGTTCATAAGGGCTTTCTCTCGGCAGGCAATTACCTGAGTTCATGTGGTTAATTGAAATATTCCTTTTCCTAGAGTTTTAATTCATCCAGCGTGGTTTCAGGAGCCACAGATAATAAGACCTAATTTATAATTAGGGCTTATCAAGAATCAGCTAATTTCTAGACCCCTCATTCCCAAGGAGGGAGTTGGCAGGGTGGGGGCTCCTCTTCTCTTTCCAGGGAGTTGCTTCCCACGAAGCTCAGAGAGGCACCAGGGAGACGGGACGACTAATTGGGAGCTGGCCCTCCATCTTGGACAATTTATTAATTGGATTATGGGAAATCGCAGGCCCCAGGCAAATCCCACGGAGGCACCGCCGCCGCCCCTGGTTTACTATGAGAATATCCAGCTCAAAGACATGAGCCCTGGGCTCCACTCAGTCTTTCAGGAGACGAGAGTCTTTAACTAAGTCATCGAACCCTGTCTCACCTCAGTTTCCCCATCTATACAATGGCCAGGATCCTATGGTCTCCCGGCCTCTCAGAGCTCCCCTGGGAATTTCATAAGATGATGGGCAGGTGCATTTCAGGAGCTGTCATGATTTCTTCTGGGGCCTTTGTGTCTGAAAAACAGTCAGGAAAAGGTGTCCCATCCTAGGAAATGGTACCTCAGAGAGACTGAGACTGGCCAAGACCTGATGGGAGGGGAGATTTGAGGCCTGCCTTTGACCCCAGCTACCCTTGGCCTGGTTCCCTGGGCCCTTCCTGCCACTTGCATGTCTCAGGGGTCCTGAACTCCAGTCTCTCTGTTTCTTATGTACCACAACCTCCACTTCCCCCTGGAGGTCACTCAAACATCCGCCCAAACAGTTTCAGCGTCAGGAGCGGGCAATGCAGGGAGTGGAGTGAGTGCAACTTTGGAATCATATGGGCCTGGTATCCAGCGCATACTCTGACCTTTCCTGGCTGTGTAAGTCAGGATTCTCTTCACTAAGAGAAGGTGACATGAGACAGAAACCCAATTCAAACGATCTTTTTAAAAAATTTTACTCGAGACAGAGAGAGGGAGAGAGATTGAGAGAGAGAGAGAGAGAGAGAGAGAGAATCCCAAGAAACCTCCATGCTCAGTTCAGTGCCTAATATGGGGCTCAATCTCACAATTCTGGGGCCATGACCTGAGCCGAAACTGAGAGCCGGACACCCAATCAACTGAATCACACAGGCACCCCCACTACAAATGAGCTTAAGCTAAAAAATAAATAAATAAATAGCTAATGAATCTATAAACTCTAGAGGTCTGGCTTTAGGTATGTCTGGATCCAGGTGCTCAATGATGATGACAGAACCCTCTTTGTCTCCCTAACTCTTAGCTGTTATTTCTTCCGTAGTGACTTCATTCCTCAGGATGGCTTCACCAGTGGTGGGAAAAGAGGGACACAGCCCATCCCTGGAATGGGCGAGCGGAGGTAGGATGAGCCTGGTACACAGACTGAGTAGGATTTCCATGCAGCAGGGAAAAGTGGCTTTGCAAAGAAAAAGAGGTTGGGAAGACAAAAAACCATGTAATCTTAAGTCAGTCACTCACCCCAGCTGGTCTTCTGTTTGCTCATCTGTACAATAGCATCGACAGCAATGTTGCAGGATTAATGTACAAGATGAACATACAAAATTCAATTGTATTTCTGTATACCAGCAATAAACAAATCCAAAAAGAAAATTAGGAATACAATTTCATTTATAATAGCTTCAAAAAGAATAAAATACTTAGCAATACATCTAACAAAACAAGTGCAAGACTTGTACACTAAAAACTACAAAAGATGGGGTGCCTGGGTGGCTCAGTCGGTTAAGCCTCCGACTTTGGCTCAGGTCATGATCTCACAGTTCGTGGGTTCGAGCCCCGCATCGGGCTCTGTGCTGACAGCTCAGAGCCTGGAGGCTACTTTGGATTCTGTGTCTCCCTCTTTCTGACCTTCCCCTTCTCACGTTGTCTCTCTCTCAGAAATAAATAAAACATTTTTAAAAAGGGTTAAAAAAACTACAAAAGATGTTTTTGAAAGAAATTAAGGAAGACTTAAATGTAGACACTCTGTGTTCGTGGAAGACTTCATATTGATAAGACAGTAATACTCATCAATTGAGCTACGTCTTTAAGGCAATGTCTGCAAAATCTCACCTGTCTTTGCTTCAGAAATTGACAAGCCAGCCTGAAAATTCGTGTGGAAATGCAAGGAACTGAGAATAGCCAAAACCGTCTGGGAAAAAGAAAAAATAAAAGTGAGAGTGAGAGAGCCTACAGCTTCAACTACAAATTCCCAATGTCAAAACTTTCTATCAAGCTACGGTCATCAGGACAGTGTGGTCCTGGCACAAGGAGAAACATATGAATCAGTAGCATCAACGTGCAAGTGCCTATAGAAATCCATACATCTATGGCCAATGGATTTTTCGCCAAAGGTGCCAAGACAATGAAATGGGGCAAGAATAGTCTTTTGAACTTAAAACACTGGAACAGCTGGTGATCCACATGTAAAAAAAAATGAAGTTGGGGGATGCCTAGGTGGCTCTGCCAGTTAAGGGTCTGACTCTTGATTTTGGCTCAGGTCATGATCTTGTGGTTTGTGAGTTTGAGCCCCATGTAAGGCTCTGTGCTGGCAGCATGGAGCCTGCTTGGGATTCTCTGTCTCCCTTCCTCTCTGCCCCTCCCCCACTCACACGCTCCGTTGCTCCCAAAATAAATAAATAAACTTTTTTTAAAATGGAACTGGACCCTCTACCTCACACAGTATTCAAAAATTAACTCAAAATGGATCATATACTGAAATGCAAGAGCTAAAACTATAAAGCTCTTAGAAGGAAACAGAAATGTAAATTGTCATGACCTTGGATTAAGCGATGATTTCATAGATAGGGCACCAAAAACATGAGTAACAAAAGGAAAGGAATTTGGACTTCATCCAAATTAAAAACTTATGTGCTTCAAAGGACATCACCAAGAAACTTACAGAGAAAATGGGAGAAAATATTTGCAAATCACGTATCTGATAAGGGACGATATAAAGAAATCTCACAGTTCAACAATAAAAAGATAAATAACCCAATTAAAATTGGATTTTTAATCAGATATCAAAAGGTTTGAAATATACATTTCTCAAATGCTCACATCTGCAAAAGAAGGCACAGCAATGGCCATCGAGCGCATAGAAAGATACTCGACATCATTAGTCATCAGAGAAATGCAAATGCCAGCACAGTGAGATGGGATTTCATATCCTCTGGGGTCGCTGCAATCAAAGAGATAAGCGGGGCGCCTGGGTGGCTCAGTGGGTTAAGTGTCCAACTTCAGATCAAGTCATGATCTTGTGGTTCGTGAGTTCGAGCCCCACATTGAGCTCTGTGCTGACATTTCAGAGCCTGGAGCCTGCTTCAGATTCTATGTCTGCCTCTCCCCTGTCTCTCTCTTTCAAAAATAAAATAAACAGTAGAGAAAATCTAAAAGATACGCAATAACCAGCACCGTTGAAGAAGTGAAGGAAAGGGAGGCTTCCACTGTTGCTTGTGGGAAAAATGATGCCGCCTCTTTGGGAAACAACGTGGCAGTTCTCCAGAAGTGAAACCGAGTTACCTTCTGACCCAGCACTTCTGCCCCCAGCAATTTTACTCCCAATTTGAAGAGAACTGAAAGCGCATGTCCACCCCCAAATGTGTCTATGTTCATAACAGCATTACTGGTAACAGGCAAAAAGTGGAAACTGCCCAAATGCCCATTGACTGGAAGTTGGAGGAACAAGTGTGTAGTATCCACACAGTGGAATATTATTCAACCGTAAAAAGGAATGAAGTGCTAACACAAGGTGGGTGAACTCGGGAAACATCACGCTAAGTGAAGGATATCAGTCACTAAGGCCAGGTATGATGTGATTCCATTTACACGCAACGCCTAGATTTGACAGATGCATGTGGACAGAGGGTAGATCAGTGGTCCCCAGGCACCAGGGGAAGGGGGAAGGCTGCGGCTGCACAACTTGGAAAATATACGAAAGCCGCTGACCTGTCTACTTCAAAAAGGTGACTTGATGGTGTGATGCCTAATGGTGTGTGTCAACGTGACTAGGACACGGTGCCCAGATAATAATAAACATTATTCTGGCGTATCTGTGAGGGGGTTTCTGGCAGAGATTAGCATTTGATTCAGTGGACGGAGGGAGTGAGGCAGACTGGCCTCCCCGGTGTGGGTGGAAATCATCGAATCCACTGAGGGTCTGAATGCAGCGAAAAGGCCGAAGAAGGTTGAATTCTGTCTCTCTCTCTCTCTGCCTGGCTGCTTGAACCACATCCATCCTCTCCTGCCCAGGACATACACCGTTGATGCTCCTGGTTCTCAGGCCTTGGCAATGGGATCGCAACTGCATCACTGGCTCTCCAGGCTCTGCCGCCGGCAAGTAACAGATTGCAGGACTCGGCCTCCATGATCATGGGAGCCAATTCCTTATAATAAATCTTTTTTTTTCCTATTTCTCTGAGAAAAAAAAAATATATCCTACTGGTTTTGTTTTTCTGGAGACCCCTGACTAGTGCAGATGGTATGTGAATGATCCTTCAATAAAGCTGTTATTTTAAAAACAAGTATCAAAACATCCACCATAGAGGGGCGCCTGGGTGGCTTAGTCGGTTGAGCGTCCGACTTTCGCTCAGGTCATGATCTCGCGGTTCGTGGGTTCGAGCCCTGCATCGGGCTCTGTGCTGACTGCCAGCTNACGAACTGTCGTTTCTAAAGCTCCTGGCACAGGGCTAGGCCCCACACTAAGTGTTAAGTGTTCATTTTCTTTCCTTTTCAAATAAACGCTCCCCACCCTCCCCCCATCAGCGCCCCTAACCCTCTCTAAGTAGTTCCGCCCCAGCTCCTAAGGTAGAACTTCGAGGCATTCCACAAAGAAGCCTGTGCTATGCTTGGCTACTCACAGAACAGCCAAGGTGGTTATTAAGATGGTTGGGCAGGTCTTCTCTGATATTAATGAATAAGATATTCATTTCCCTAAGAACGTGTCAAGTTCTCTAGCAATCCCGGGCACATCGGGGGACGCAGACACAGCTCTATTAATCCAAGCAGGCCTCACATCCACTTGAACTCAAAGGTTTCATTCCGGTCGATTTCCACCAGGGGGATGGTTTATTAGTTGGCAGCGACAGGCTAAGTGAACTCAGGTACGGGGTGTTTGGCTAAGGATGATGGCGAGGCTATTTTAAGTCACTGGAGTTCAAGGGTACCTGCCTCAGCGCTTTTGTTTAAATTGATTTGTAGGCCTGCTCGCTTGACCTTGCTGCATAAAATAGTTCCAAGGGGGAAAAATAGAAGAGCGTAATTCTAGCCAAGGGAGCAGATGTGTCCCAGCCCGCCTGCCCCTCCTACACACCAGCCAGCGAACCCACCACCAAGCTGACCTTGAGTGTGGGCTTCGACTGTGACGTGGTCAGCACACGGCAGTCTTGGGAGCCAGAGAAGGGCCCGGCAGGGTGGTCCAGGTGGAGAAGACCCAGAAAGGGGGGAGGGCCGTACAAGGTTGCAAACTGAGTGAGAAAGTGGGATTTTAATCCAAGTCAGTGTAACTCAAACTCCTCCTTGCAACTCTTATAAAAATATTTAATATTCATTAAGTGCCTACCACAGACCAATTAGTTTCTAATGCTTTGTCTGCATTCGCTCCTTTAATTCGTACAACAGCCGGTGAGCTAACGTACTATTGGTGTCCCCATTTTACAGGTGAAGAAACTGAGTAATTTGCCCAAGGTCACGTGGCGAGTAAAACGGTAGAGACGGGATTTGAACCTAGGGACTAGGATGCTACCACCAGCCCCTTAGCCATCACACCATGCTGCCTCTATTTGCTTATTCCACTGTGAAAAAAAATGAAATCACACTCTGCCAGTGTCTAAGCTAGACAGTTCAGCTATCCACATGGACCAAATTAACCTGAAGTTGTCGCATTCCCAAAACACCTCAAACAGAATGAAGCTAGGTGACATTGCTTTGGAATCACGCCTCTGTCCAGGTTTTTGGAGAGCGCAAAGCAAGACTGGCCAACCAGTATGAGATGCGCTGAATTTGACAGTATTTCCTGGCACTGCCCAAACAAGCTGGTCTGTTCCCCCCGCCCCTCTCTGATCAGTCAGAAATCTGCACCTCTGCTCCCCTCTTTAGCCCTTTAGCTAGCCACCATGCTGGGGTTTGTTACTCGGTATGAGCTGAAGGTGCCCTGAATTGGGGATCAGGGCATCCGTGTGGAAATCCTGTGTGTCCTTGAGTGAGTCACTTAACCTCTCTGGCCCCCAAATTCCTTGAATGTAAGATAATTATAAGGCTATCAGGTTTTCTCAGAAAGTCTCTCTGAGGATTCAGAGAACTTTCGTGACACCCGTGGTTTTGGAAAGGACCAAGCATTTCAAGGTAGAGCCCTCAGGAAGGGATGGGGTGTAATGAGAGAGAGTGACCAGTAGGTGGCAGTGCTTCAAAGCAGCCTTGGGAGGCCTGAAGGAACTTCTTTTAACCCTTCCTCATCAAGTATATGGAACCCCGCCCCCCAACCCCATACACACATCCAGAAAGGGAAAGGTGAACCCCAGAGAGCAGAAGTGCCAGTTCAAAGGATCCACCACAAGACAGTGTTAGAACCAGGATCATACCCCAGGCCGAGGTGGTCTGTGAATGCCTCCTGTCCCTCCCTTTCACCTCAAACTTGCTATGTGACCTTGACCAACTCCCTCATTAGTAGGTCATGAAATCCATTTAGTGAGTGTTTAATTGGAAAAGAAGAGAAATTTTTTAAATACTAGCAAATATCTGCAAATACAGCTAAACATTCTATTAATGGTTCCAATTTTACAAACACAGACACGCACATGGAAATCCCGTGTGTGTGTGTGTGTGTGTGTGTGTGTGTGTGTGTCTACTACCCAAAATGCTTGCTGTAAAAGGTGTTTTGTCTTATGCATCATAGTCTCACAGTTCCGAGAACCCCATAAGAAGGGGATTCCAACTCCATATTCTGCAGTTTAGTAACCCCTGCGCTTTGCCACCTTCACAACTGCAAGCTGACCCCCACGCTGCCCAGGCATCCCTACCCAGGTAGATTTGAACTTCCAGCAATCTGCTTCCTCGGAAGCACAGTCTACTAAACCCATACCTTCCATCATGTAAGAGTCTGACAGCACGCCCGACACCATTTTATCCGTAACGCAATCTGACGTGGCAGACAGTAGCCCACCTACAGTCGAGAAGGTGGAGGCTCAGGGAGGGGATGTGACTTTCCCGCCCCCCCACCTCCCCTCAGGTCTCACAGCTAGCACGTGCCGAGGTGAGACTTGAACCAGCTGGAGCCTCACCCTGACACTTCCCTGACTCCACTGCCTGGAGCCCAGGGCCTTGGACCCCTTCTCCGCACAAAAGTAACAACCGCTTACCAGTGCTTCCATTTCTCTTCTTCTGAGTCACTTTTATTTTCTCTCGCACTCTCAAGTTTGATTGAATTTGCACTTAATGAATCCAACTTTGTCATTTAGGGGATGTCGGAGCAGTAAGACCTGACAAGGGGTGAGTGATGATGCAATCAGCCGCTCTGGGAGCCCTGGCAGGCGCGGCCGAGCTGGGAGCCGGCCCGCTGCTGCCCTGGAGTACTGGCTGCGCGCTCAGGCTTCGGGGAGGCAGCTGCCCCCCCTGCAAGAAGCAAGACTGGGGGTGCGGGTGAGTCATTTTGTTTAGGCGGAAACAAGAGCAACCTCCTGGATTCGGAAGAGGCGGTCAGCAAGATGGGAGCAGGGGATGCCAGTCTGCCACTGACCTGCTTGCTCCGAGCCCTCGGGCAGTCTCTTCGCTCTCTGATCCTCTACTCCTCCCTCTGTAAAATGGGACAGCCGCCCAAGGTTGTTGCTTTGTAGATTGCACGGTGGGGGCTCAGGCTCTCATCCAAATTTCAAAGGTAGTTTTTTGACGGCAAGTTAAGCAACTTGGAAGTCCGTCTCAGGCCCATTTGTTTTTAATGTTTTTTTTTTTTTTCTGAGAGAGAGAGAGAGAGAGAGAGACAGTGTGAACAGGGGAGGGTCAGAGAGAGAGGGAGATACAGAATCTGAAACAGGCTCCAGGCTCTGAGCTAGCTGTCACCACAGAGCCTGACACGGGGCTCGAACCCACGAACCCTGAGATCATGACCTGAGTCTAAGTCAGACGTTTAACCGACTGAACCACCCAGGCGCCCCAGGCCCTTTTACTTGCCTGATAAAGGCCAGCTCCACCATCCAGGGCATGCCCATGTGCTAGGCTGGCCGGAGGGCCCATGGAGGGAAGGGCAGGTAACAATCTTTGATAAAGGAACAAAATGAAAACTCAAAATTTTATTACAGTGTGATCTCATGTTTGTTATGAAAAACAATATATGCACAGAAAAAAGTGACTGGGAGAATAGACCCAAAATGTTCACAGTCAGGGGTAGAATCTTGTGGATTTTCCCCCTTGTTTTTTGTTTTTCTTGTTGTTGTTGTTGGCCTTTATTTTATTTTATTTTACTTTTCCCCCTTCTTCTTATCTGAAATTTTAAACCTTTTTTTTTTTAGTGAAATAACGCATACATACAGAAAACTGCATGAAACAGAAATGTGGAGTTGAAGAAGTATTTATAAAGTGAACATATATGGAACAACTTCTATTGCCACCCCTTAGACCTTGCAAGTGCTCTGCCCTGCAAACCATTCCTGCTTCCTGACAGGCAGCTGTTTGCCAATTGTCTCTCCATTTTTATTTTTCATAGTTTCACTCCCAGAGCAGACGTCCCAAAATAATAGCCAGTTCTTTTTCTATTTTTGAAATTTATAAAAATGGAATTACACAGTCTGTACTTTGTGGGTATGTGTCTATCTCCTTTACATCAAGATTATGTCTTTAAAATGTATCCTTGTTTTGCAGGGGGCTATAGTTAGTGGATTTTTATTCTGGGCAGTAGTAAATTCTGTTTCTCTATTACAATTCACCTACCCATTCCAATGCTGGTGGACATCTCACTGTCTTCTCTGTATTTCTACACTTTTGGATGTGTCATTACAGGTAAGGGGCTTGGTGCATAGTAGGTGTTCAATGAAAATTTTTGAACAAATGCATGAAGCATGATAAGTTTCTTTTTCTTTCAATTGAAGAAAAGCTTTGGTGGTACTACAAGGGTTGAGACTGTGAACAAAGATAGATCAAAGGGAGAATTTTCCAGATTTGTAGATTTTCCCTGGAGCTCAGAAGAGACATATCAGGTTAAAGCAGAAGATTGGTGAGTGTCATCTCCGTTACCTAGAAAAGCCTCAAGCATAGTTGGGCGTCCCATTTAAACTACAAATAGAGCAATATTGAAAATGAAGAAAAACTCCCACAATCACGGTGTTACATGTATGAGCAGAGAAAATTAAAACTTACAGAAAGCATTGCAGCAAAGCAGGCAAAGCAGTTCACCGGGAATCAGAGGAGATGAGTCTAACTCTCAACACTTTCATCAACAAGCGATGTGGCCTTGAAGAGTCCTTACATCTCAGAGCCTCAGTTCCCCCATCTGTAAAATGGGACCTATCCCTCAGAAGGTGTAAGTGATTGAGTTTTGTAAAGGTTTCCTATGAAACCAGAGGACAGAAAGCAAATCTTTCAGGAGGTCTGTTTCCTGACACATTTCCTCACCACCTCCTCCACACCACCACTACTTGGGGTACCGAAGACACAGCCTGCCTGTAAAACTGGAAGAAGAGACCAAGTTGAAATAGAAGTCACTGCCATGGCTATTAGAGATCTGGGAAGGCCGGGGCCAGGGGCAGGTGCAGGGGCTCCCTGGGAGTCCCCGCCATCCTGTTCATGCTAGCGGGGGAGGGGTTCGAGCTCTGACACACATCGCCGGCACTGCATTTTGAAAGAAAGAATAAAAGAGACAATATTTTTAAATCAAATTTTGGAAGAACTCCCCCCCCACCCCCTTGGG
>NW_027530971.1:7581434-7645755 GCF_008692635.1 Crocuta crocuta
ATTTTTTTTTTAGAGAGAGAAAGAGAGACAGTGTGGTGGAGAGAGAGGGGCAGAAGGAGACAGAGAGAGAATCTCAAGCAGTCTCCACCCTCAGTGTGAAGCCTGACTCGGACCTGATCCCACAACCCCAGGATCATGACCCGAGCCGAAACCAAGACTCCTATGCCCAACCGGCTGAGCCACTCAGGTGCCCCCTTTGCCATTTTTTTGAGCCATTGGCATCTTTTACACTCTGGGGGAGCCCATAGGTCTCTTCTTAGAATAATGTTTAAAATTTTTTTTAAAGTCTATTTATTTTGAGAGAGAGAGAATATGAGTAGGGGAGGGGCAGAGAGAGAGGGAGACATAGAATCTGGAGCAGGCTCCAGGCTCCCAGCTGTCAGCACAGAGCCTGAGGTGGGGCTCAATCATGACCTGAACTTAAGTCGGATGCTTAACCGACGGAACTACCCAGGAGTCCCAGAATAATGTTTTTAAATGGAAATAGTGTATATATGTCTAAGTGCATATGCATTTTTGATAAAAATATTTTATAAGATAGCAAAGAAAATCAATGATATTGAAATACAGTTTTCAACATAATAAAAAAACAAATATGGAAAATAGTAATAGATAGGTTGCCTTATTAGCACATTAAATAACAAGCTATAGCAACAGGCCTAACAACTAATACGATTCTGAAATAACGATGGCCCTACGTGGTATGTCAAGATGCGTGCAGCCACTATATTGTGCTAGACAGGGCTTCTGTGATTTTTATTGGTGGCACATCCTAGCTCTGCTAATGTGACTGGTTTGTTGCCTGCCTACTTTCCAAGGGGAAGAAAGTGCTACAGTTAACAAAATTAGTGAAAGTAAAGAAAAATAAACATGGGTTTTTCCCCCCTTTCCAAGTTTAGAGACCTTCTGAATTCTCTTTCTTTAAAATGTTTTATTCATTTTTTGAGAGAGAGAGAGAGAGACGAATGTGAGTAGGGAAGGGGCAGAGAGAGAGGGAAACACAGAATCTGAAGCAGGCTCCAGGCTCTGAGCTGTCAGCACAGAGCCTGACGTGGGGCTCGAACCCACGAACGGTGAGATCATGACCTGAGCTCAAGTTGGACACTAAACCTACGGAGCCAACCTGGTGCCCCTGGACCTCCTGAGTTCTAACTGTACATCTCAGGTTAAGAGCCCTTGCAGGTGTTAGAAACTGTTTTTATTAACGAAGTGTCCCAAACTTCATCACTCTGACTTTTTGGAAAAGATTTCTCCGTTTACAAACACGTGAACACAAGGAGTTAGCCACCTATGGAGCCCAAGATGATGAAGGGGACACAGGGTGGGAATGAAAGAGTCCCGATGAGGGTACCTGTTTGCTTGGGTCAGATACCACTCTGGCTGTGACACCACAACCTACCACAAGTCGGTACCACAGTTATACATGGTACCACGTTATACATGGGACCAACAGACTATGGGTCCAAAACACGGCATTTTAAGATCATGAGAAGCAGCTAGCTGGTATAGGGGGTAAATTCTGTTTTAAGTGCTATTTAGATTAAAAAGACAAAAAGACCTGAGCTTACTGCTTTAGATCTTGGAAGACAGATTTCCTTGCCCCACCCCCACCACACGCACGACTCCAAGGACAGCAGTAGGCAGAAAAGAAAGCAGGTCACAGGAATAAACGAATTAGGGAACACAAAACACAGTAGAATCAGTAAATAAAACCAAAAGCGGATTCTTTGAGGCAGCTAACAGAAAAGACCAACTTCCGGCAAATACAATCACGAAAAAGGCACAAATGAAATCAGAAATGAGGGAGTGATTATAATGACAGGTCTAAGAGATTAAAAATGGTGAGAGGGGACGATGTACAGAATTCTCTAGTAAATGCATTTTAAGTTATCAAGGAAACAGACAATGGGTGACAAAACTATAAAATAATCTGATTGCTACAACAAGAATTGTTAAGTTAGATCAGCAAACAAGGAAGCCTCTGAGAGAATGCGCATTTTATTAAAGAAGGACCCTCCCCACCTCTGCCCAGGGCAGTTTTTTACCAATGCTGAAGTCTCTAGAGAAATCTATCCAAATTTTACAGGAGAGTGCATTTCCATGTTACATAAATTATTCTTTACCATAGGAAAAATAGGTTAAAAAAAAACCTGCTAATTCATTTTGCAAGGCATATGCAGTTCTGATTTTAAGCCCTGATACAGAAATTGTTTTAAAGGAAACAGGATCCAATATCATTTGAGAGTATAGGCCCAGAAAATAGCGTTCAGCAGCACATTATGGGACTAAAACACCATAACCGCAGAGGATTTCTCCAGCAATTCAAAGAAAGTTCAGCACAAGGGTATCTATTAATACAACACATCAGATCAATAGATTAAATAATAAGAACCATATGCTCATCCTAATGGATGCCAAAAAATGCATTTCAATAGATGTCAAAACATTTTTAAAAATAGTAATAGAGTGACACTTCCTTAACATAATAAGGATCTATTTAAAACAAAGCCAGCATCCTTTCTAATGGAAAAACATTAGAGATTTTCCCATTAGAAAAGGGAACAAAATAAATAAGCTCTCTATCACCATTATTATTTCATATGTATTGATGAATCTGGCTGATGTAATAAGACATGAAAAAGAAACCCTAAGAATAGTTATTAGAAAGAGAGAAAGCTTCATTCGCAGATGATATAATTATAGCCTTTAAAATTCTGATGTTCTCATCTAAATTATCATTAGCATAAATCCAAAAGCTCAATAACTAGCTAGCTATGGACACATGATAAGTATTTTAAAAATCAATACCTTTCTTAAGTAAATGTGAAAACAAGATAGGAAACAAATTAAAGATTGAGATCCAATTCATAATCAAAGGTAACTGGGGAGCCTGGGTGGCTCAATCAGTTAAGCATCTGACTCTTAATCTGAGTACAGGTCTTGATCTCAGGGTCATGAGTTCAAACTCCACATTGGGCTCCATGCTGGGCATGAAGCCTACTTAAAAAAAAAATGAAGCATAATCAAATATAACTAATTACAGACACAGCCATAATCACAGGATACAAAAACTTCAAACTTTTCCTGGAAAGCATAGTAGAGAATATGAGTAATAGAAAAACATCACATTTCTCAACAGAAAATCTAACTATTCCAATTTTCCGATTTAGTGATTCAGGATAATCTGAAAATGATACAAAAGGATTTCTTATAGAATTTGACTACATGCATTTAAAAACAATTTTGAAAACTACAGACAAAATGGCAAAGGATGTTCTGAAAAAAGAACAGTGATGATAAATGACATGTAAATAAGTCATTGAAGGGGGCATGTGGGTGGCTCAGTTGGTTAAGTGTCCAACTCTTTTTTTTTTTTAATGTTTTATTTCTTTCTAGGAGAGAGAGAGAAAGGCAGCGTGAGCAGGGGAGGGTCAGAGAGAGAGCGAGTCACAGACTGAAACAGGCTCCAGGCTCTGAGTTGGCAGTCAGCACAGAGCCCGACGTGGGGCTCGAACCCACGAACCGCGAGATCGTGACCTAAGCGAAAGTCGGACACTTAACCGACTAAGCCACCCAGGCACCCCTAAGTGTCCAACTCTTGATTGTGGCTCAGGTCATGATCTCACAGGTCATGGGATCGAGCCCTGCATTGGGCTCTGTGCTGACAGCATAGAAACACACCCCATCCTTCTTGGGATTCTCTCTGTCTCTCTGTCTCTGTCCCTTCCCTGCTCTCTCTCTCTCTCTACACACACACACACACACACACACACACACACACACTCTCCCTCTCTTTCTCTCAAATAATAAATAAATAAACTTTAAAAATAAATAAATAAGTCCCTAAAGAACAATAACTGAAATAAGGACATACTAGAGCAAAATTAGATCTAGAACTTGATGAAATAAAAAGTCCAAAAGCAGACAATGACAAGAAGAGAATTTAACATATAAAAAAGATGTCACAAAGTGATAGGGAAAGGAAATACCATGGAATAAAAAGGGTTGGACAGCAGACAAGCAGAGAAATTAGTTTAGGCATATACTTAAAAATAAATTCCAGATTTAGAAGGGAACAACTAAAAATTAAAGAAGACCTGGTGAAATACACAATGGCATATTTATCTTACCTAAGACCAAGGATAGAAGAAATAGAGATTCAAAGAGGAAAAATTGATAAAGTAAACCATATCACAATGCTAACTGTATGCAAACACAAACTAAAAGAAAAAGAAAAGGAATACGTTAGGGAAAAGATTGCAATCAAATGGGCTCTGAACTATTTTTAAAAATTTGATGTTTTTGAGAATCTAAAGAAAGCTGGGACCCTCTCACATATATATCAGACATGTATACATACACATACATGCAAAGACACACAGTAATACACACATTCATACTGACACATGCAGACCTACATACTTATAGACACACATGTAGGTATGCTTGTACGGGGCTGGCAGACTTCCTAAGACTCCCCAGAGACCCAAGATTAAGAATACCTCATCTAGAGGCCCCTGGATGACCTAGTTTGTTAAATGACCAACTCTTGATTTCGGCTCAGGTGGTGATCTCACAGTTTCGTGAGTTTCCACAGACAGCGCAAAGACTGTTTGGGATTCTCTTCCCTCCATCCCTCTCTCTCTGCCACCCCCCCTGCTCACACACATGCACACACACACTCTCTCTCTCAAAATAGATTAACTTTTTTTAAAAAAGAGAATACCTCACCTAGACTGAATAGAGTACATTAAAATATGTAAGAACACTCCTAAGCCAAATAAACACGCAGATGACATGACCAAACAATTCACTTAAAGGGAGATGGAAATAGTAAACTCAAGGACAAATGATCAATAGGCATAAAATATGCTCCAATTTTTGTCTACTAAATTATCAGATTGGTACAAAACTGATTTTTAAAAGCAAACTAATGTTGATGAGGTTTCAGGAAAATTGCCACATTGCTGGTCCCTTTTGAAAAGTAATTTAAAATGTCTAACAAGAGCCCCACAACATCAATACTTTGTGACCTAACTGTCCTTTTTCTGGGAATTCATGAAATAAATTTCAGGAACAAATCTCCTCAAAGACTTTCATTGCACCATTTATGAATTGTGGGAGTGCAAAAGTAGAACTCTCCGAATAGTAAAAGAAAGGACAGCAGACAGCTAAACAATGTGGAGACTCAACATAATGGAATGATATGGTCATTAAAATAAAAATGTTGAAAATATAAAAATGATTATGATATGTTAAACTAAAAAGTAAAATAAAGTTGTATAATTTTTATTACAAAAATGATGGTGGATGATACATTTATGTTTTTAATTGCCCTTAATGTTATACATGAAAAGTTTTATTTATGCTAAAGATGGAGAGAACATCATGCTACAGTAGAAAGGGAGAAAGGGAGGGATTGTAGAGACAAGTGGGGCTGTCACGCAAATCTGGGACCTCCAACATCATCTAAGTGTACGCATGAGCTATCTGAGTAAGTAGGGCCCTAGGAACTTCTATGACGAACTTTTGGCTCCTTATCCTCCTTTCTCTTTCTGTTTACCGCTTTCTTCTTTCTTTCAAGTGGGTGATTCTTTTACTTCGTAAACATGGTTTGAGCTTGCTGCCTCTCCCAATCCTGTCAAACTCATAAAGCATTCAAAACATCTGTTTCAGTGCTAGAATACCAAGGTATTTTAAAGTAATATGATATACATGAGTGCAAATCGAGGGAGATAAAAGTCCCCACATCATATAATGCAGCCCTCCTCCAGGACACAAACTCCATATCTGTCTTCTTCCACCGCTGAATCTTAAGTAAGCCTCCAGAACATATTTGGTGCATCGTAACAGCTCAAAAAAAAAAACCAGATAATTGGATGGCTGGATGGCTGGATGGGTGATGGATGGATGGATGGGACAAAAAAAGACCCACCTAAGAAGCAAAGACAAACAAGCTTGAAAATCCTAAAACCGAGAAAATCATGGTTATGGAGGACCACATGGTGGTCAAGAGGGGCAAGTCAAAAGATAATTCGGACCTGCTGCAGGCCACACTCAGGGCACTTGGCTGCAGCCTTTGCTCCATTTTCCCTGTAAGGCACACTAAAAGGTGATTCACTAAGTCGAGGTGGATAGTCAGAGTGGTTAGAGAAGAAGCCCATGTTCCCCACTAACTCAAATAGTAAAAGCAAAATATGCTGAAACGAACACTGAATGTCCCTGATCTATAAGGCTTTTTAGTAGAGACCTTTTCCAATCCCCACTGGCATCTGGACTTAAGACTTCCTCCAGATGCATAGAATTAGGGGCTTGCATTGAGAGTGAGCTAAGAGGCAGTGAAAAGAGAGCTAAACTCACTCCCAAGAATGACTTGGGTTACTGTGTCTGCCTGTGTCCGCACTCAGAGAGGAGGGAAGGACATGCTCCACAGAGACGTGAACTTCATTTAGTAGGAAGCTATTTGTCTTACAAATAGTCACAACCTAAACCATGTGGTAAATCGAATACCCTGACTAACCAACCAGACTTCCAGAAACATACAATTTTTCTTTCTCTTTGTCTGAGATCAAAAGAACTGAACTTGCTCCTCTGGCAAACCTTCTCTGCAAACCCAGACCTGCCTCCAAAGGGTAAGTAAAACAAAGGCTAGTATCAAATTTTTACTTTCACCCAGAATTAAACCAGATACATAAGCTGAATAAATGTTTCCCTGTGAAACAGATTTACTCCAAGAAACAGAAGGGGAAAATTTTAATATAAATTTATATTTTCCATGAGATTAGAGAGTATATTGCATTTATGAAAAGGTAACCATCTAAGATAAGACAATTTTACTTTAAGATGAAAACCATGATTACAGAATTTTTAAGTGTAGTAGGGGCAGAGAAGAGCCTATTAAACATTGAAGAAAACGGAATCAATAATTTAAATTGTCTGTTAAAAAAAGAAAATCTCCTAGATTTCTGAGAGAAGCATAGCGAAATGAAGGAAGATGAAAAAAGAACATCAGAGCAAATCTGTAAGTGGTGATAAAGGTTTGAGAGAAAAGCACCCACCAACAGCAGGTACAATTAATTAAGAGTATACACATCCTGGTGAAATTTCCAAATGTCAAACAGACAAGAAAGGAGTCAAAGATGAATAGAATTTGAATTTTAAGAATAGGATCCACCAAAATAAAAATAAGAGAATACCCATAACTTCAGAAGGAGAGAAAACGAGGAAGTGAAAATTATGAACAATAATACCAAAGACTGGGAAAGAAAAGAAGAAATGCCATAAAAAAACAATGATAGAATTAAGAGTATATTAGTCATCACAATAAATAGATCAACAGACCAAACTTCTCTATCAAAAGACAAAGATTATCATATTGAGTCTAGAAGCAAACTCAAAATGATAATGTTTAAAATAAAAGAAATGATAAAAAGATCTAAGGCAGCTGTTGGTCTGCAAAAGAAATACAGGGACAACATTACTATAAAAAGTTAAATTCAAACCAAAATTTTAAAGAAGATAGGGCTAAACTGCTTTGATAAAAGTCAAATTCTCATTGATGATGTCAGGAACTTTAGGTGCTAAATAACATGACATTACGACATACAAAGCAAATATTCATAATGAGAGGCTGTACAGACACTGCTCCACTCACACTTTCATTTCTGATCGTGATGGAGTAACTGGAATTAGACCAGCCTTCCTGCCATAAACATCCAGAAAAGTGAACAGAATACATGAGGACAGAGAGCTTAGACTTCTATCCTTGTCAAGCTGTCATGAGGCACCCCAATATTTCCTCTAGAGTGGTGTCAGAAAAGGCTCAGATGGGTTTTCATCCCTGCTAGGTGGTAGAGGCACTCCTAGACTGGACTCCCTCCCCTACCTGGAGGTAATGAGGTGCCCTCTCCTAGTAGCATGGTGTCAGAAGAAGCTGAGTGGGAAGCAAAGACTTTCACCACTACTCAGTAATAACAGGGCCGTCCTTTCCTATAGGGCCAACAGAGGCCATGTGGGGAGCAGGAAGAAGGCATTCCTAACTCTTCCAACCAGGAAGGTATTAGTGGAGGCCTAGTGGGAATCTGGAATTCCCATACAGCTTAACAGTAATGAAAAGTGCCCCACCTTGGGTGTCAACAGAAGCTGAGTAGGGAAATTTGGATTACTACAATTACCTGACACTATCAAAGCAGAATTGGAGTAAACCAGGTAAAACATAAAGCATAAGTAAAATACAAGTCTCATAATATGCCTAAAATGTCCAGCTTTTAATAAAAAATCACTCATCATACCAGGGACCAGGAAGCTTTCCAACTGAATGAAAAATCACAATCAGTCTATCCCTAAACTGAGATGCCAAAGATGCTAGAAATATCTGACAAAAATTTTAATTTTTTTTAAAATTTTATTTCTAGGAGAGAGAGAGAGAGACAGCGTGAGCAGGGGAGGGTCAGAGAGAGAGGGAGTCACAGACTTAAACAGGCTCCAGGCTCTGAGCTGGCAGTCAGCACAGAGCCCGACGTGGGGCTCGAACCCACGAACCGCGAGATCATGACCTAAGCGAAAGTCGTCAGACGCTTAACCGACTAAGCCACCCAGGCGCCCCAATCTGACAAAAATTTTAAAGTAGTCAAAAGAAGAAAGCTCCAATGAGGAATTACAAATATGTTTGAAACAAATGCAAAGCTAGGGATTTCCAGCAAAGAAACAGAAAGTCTCAGCAAGGAAACAGAATAGGGGCACCTGGGTGGCTCAGTTGGTTAAGCATCTAACTTTGGCTCGCATCATGATCTCACAGCTTGTGAGTTCGAGCCCCACGTCAGGCTCTATGCTGACAGCTCAGGGCCTGGAGCCTGCTTCAGATTCTGTGCCTCTTCTCTCTGCCCCTCATCCATTCACACTCTGTCTCTCTCTCTCTCTCTCTCAAAAATAAATAAACATTTAAAAAAATAGAAGATATAAAGAAGACCAAATGGAAATGTTCAAACTGAAAAATTAAAAAACCAAAATAAAGGACTCAAAGGATGGGTTCAAGAATGGAATGGAGAGGATACAGGAAAGAAGTCAGTAAATTGGAAGGCACACCAATGGAAATTATCCAATCTGAATAACAGAGAGAAAATATACTGAAAAAAGAAAATGAACAAAGCCTAAAGAAACTGTGAGGCCTTAACAAAAAATTATAATATTTGTGTCATCAAAGTGACAGAAGGGGAAGAAAAAGAGGTCAGAGCTGAAAAAGTACTAAAAAAAATAGTTGAACAGTTTGGTAAAAGATATAAACTTTAAGAGTCAAAAAACCTTAATGAACCCTAACCAAAACTCAAAGAAATCTATGCCAAGAGTTTCATAGTCAACTTTCTGAAAACTAAAGACAAAACAAACAAAAAACAGCTTGAAAGCAGTAAAAGAGAAATAGCACCTTATCTAGGGACAATACACTTAAGACGACAAAGGAGTTATCGGAAACTAAAGAGGCCAAAAGGAAGTGACACAATATTTTCCAAGTGTTCAAAGAAAAGAAATATCAACTCAGGATCCTATATCCAGAGAAAATCCTTCAGGAATGAAAAATAAATCAAGACATTCTCAGATGAAGGAAAACCAAAAAACAATTTGCTCCCAGAAAATGTACTCCGAAAGAAAGACTAAAGAAATTTCTCTAAACAGAAAGGAAATAATAAAAAAAGAAATCTTGGAACATCTGGACAGAATAAAGAGCACAGTAGGCAAAATTATGGGTAAATACAAGAGACATTCCTTCTGTTGAATCTTCTAGATTGTACTTGATGGTAGAAGAAATATTATAGCACTGTTTGAAATGCTTTGAATTTTCTGTGGAGGAAATATATCTGAAAATGATATATAAAGAAGGGAGAATAAAGGGACATAAAGGTAAGTAAGATTTTGAACCAGTAAAATGAGAATACCAGTACACTGTGATAAGTTATGTATATAAAATACCTAGAGATAACTAAGTAATGCTTAGTGCAGCCACTAAAAATCTATGCAATACTATAGACAGCACTATAGATAAGTCAAGGTGGAATTCCAAAAATGTTCAAGTAACCCATAGGTGATAGGAAATAAAAAACAGAGATATGAAAAACAGAGCAAACAGCAAACAATAAAGTAAAATGGAAAAACTTAAGCCCTAATATATCCATAATTCCATTACATGTAAACGATCTAAATATATCAATTAAGGGACAGATATTGACAAAACCGATTAAAAGATGTGACCGAACTACAAGAAACCCATTTTAAATACAGTGATATAGATAAGTTGAAAGCAAAAAGATATAAAAAGATATATCATGCAAACATTAATCAAAACAGACCAGGAATGGCTATATTAATATCAAGTAAAGTAGACTTTAGAGGAATGAAAATTATTAGAGACAGAGAGAGACATTATATAATGATAAAAAAATTAATCCACAAAAACAACACAGCAATCCTTAATCTGCATGAACTAAAATATAAAGCTTAAAAATGTGGGGTGCCTGGGTGGCTCAGTTGGTTGTGTCTAACTCTTGATTTCAGGTCAGGTCTTGATCTCAGAATTGTGAGTTCCAGCCTTGTGTTGGGCTCTGCACTGGGCATGGAGCCTACTTACAAAAAAGCAAAGCTGCAAAATGTGAAGCAAAAACTGGTAGAATTTAAAGATGAAATAAGAAAAATCTCACAATTGGGGTGCCTGGGTGTCTCAGTTTAGCTTCTGACTCTTGGTTTCAGCTCAGGTCAGAGTCTCACGATTCCTGGGTGTGAGCCCCACATCGGGCTCTGCACTGACAGTGTGGAGCCTGCTTGGAATTCCCTCTCTCTCTCTCTCTCTCTCTCTCTCTCTCTCTCCCCCCCGCCCACCCCTTGCTCTTTCTCTCTAAATAAATAAATAAACTAATAAAAGATTCTTTTTGGAAAAAGAAAAAAGAAAAACCCACAATTATGCTTGGAGACTTCCACACTCCTCTCTTAACAATTGGTAGAACAGCTAGACAGAAAATCACAATGTGTACACAGTGCCACCACCAACCAACAGTATTTAATCAACATTTATAGAACATTCTACCCAAAAAAAAAAAGAACACACATTCTCTTCAAGTGCTGACAGGACATATGCCAAGATAGACCACATTTGGAACCATAAAAGAAATATCAACAAACTTAAAAGAATTGGAATAATAGTGTGTTCTTCAAGCACATGGAATCAAACTAGATTTCTATAACACAGAGATAATAGGAAGATCTCCAAAATCTTGGAAACTAAACAACACTAAATGAGTTCTGAATAGTCCCTGAATCGGAAAGGAAGTCTCAAGGAAAATTTAAAGAATAAATACATTGAAGTGAATGAAGGTGAAAATACAACACATCAGAATTTGAAAGACACAACTAGAGAATGGCTAAGAGGAGAATTTATAACAGTAAATGCATATACATTAGAAAAGAGGAAAGGTCCTAAATCAATATAAACTCCCATATCAAAATCTAGTAAAAGAGAGAAATAAACCTAAAGCAAGAAGGAGAGAGATAATAAATATAAGAACAGAAATCAATGAAATTTTAAATTGAAAAACAATAGAAATAATAAATGAAACTAAGTTCTCATTCTTTGAAAATACCAATTTGGTTGAGAAATATTTAGCAATATTAACAAAAAAGAGAGAGGGAGAGGGAGAGAAGGCATTTTATTACCAATATCAGCAATAAAACAAGAGGAATCACTACAGACTGCAGACATCAAAAGTTTTAGGGAATATTAAAACAGCTCTACACTCATAAATTTGAAAACATAGATGAAATGGACTAACTTCCTTGAAAAACACAAACTGTCACAAACCAATATTAAATAGATAATTTGAAAATGCCTATAACTTATAAGAAATTAAATTTGAAACTTAAAAAAATTCCTCCCAAGAAAATCATCAGGCCCAGCAAGCTTCACTGGAGAATTCTACCAAACATATAAAGATTTAGCACAAATTTCGTACAATCTCTTCTCGAAAAGAGAAACGAAGGGGACACTTAAAATCCATTTTATGAAGATAGTTTTACTCTTCAACCAAAACCAGAGAAAGAAAGACAAAAAAAATAAAGAAAACTGCAAACTGATACCACTCATCACTACAGAATTTTAAAAACCCTTAACATATATTAACCAATAAAATTTAGCAATGTATTAAAAGAATGATTCACCATGATCAAGAGAAGTTTGTTTTTAAAATAAAGGCTGATGAGATAGTTAAAATCTAATCAAGGGGCACCTGGGGGGCTCAGTCAGATAAGCGTCTGACTTTGGCTCAGGTCATGATCTCACAGTTCCTGTGTTCAAGCTCCATGTCAGACTCTGTGCTGACAGCTCAGAGCCTGGAGCCTGCTTCCGATTCTGTGTCTCCCTCTCTCTGCCCCTCCCTCATTCATTCTCTCTTTCTCAAAAATAAATAAATATTAAAAAAAATTTTTTTAAGTCAATCAACGTGCTTCACCCTATTTACAAGCTAAAGAAAAAAAAATCACATGATCATATCAAGGGATGCGTAAAAAGTATTTGACAAAATTCAACACCAATCCATGATTAAAACTTTCAGAAAAATAGTAATACAGGGAGCTTCCTCAGGTTGATATAGCACATATACAAAAAATCTGCTGCTAACATTATACTTGACGGTAAAAGAATGAATGCTTTTTGCCTAAGCCTGGAGAAAAGATGTCTGCTATGTCACTCTTATTCAACTTAGTGCTGGAAGGCCTAGCCAGTGCAATAAGACAAGAAAAAAATAAAAAGGATATCACTCAGAAAGAAAGAAATAAAACTGTCCCTCATTACAGATGACATAATTGTTTATGTAGAAAATCCCAAGGAATCTACAAAAACATCCTGGAACTAATAAGTGAGTTCAGCAAGGTCACAGTTTCTAAGATAAGAAAAAAAATTGTTAATCAGTTGCATTTTTAAATATTAGCAATAAAAATGTGGCACAAAAATTGTAAATGCAATACCATGTACAATTGCTCAAAACAAAATTAAAAACTTAGGTGTAAATCTAAGGAACCCATATGCAAGACTTGTATCCTGCAAATTATAAAATTCTAATGAAAGAAATCAAAGAAGATCTAAATAAATAGAGAGACATATTATGTTCATGTTTTGGAAGACTCAACATGGTAAAATATTAATTCTCCCTGAAACTGATATGTAGGTTTAATGCAATTTCTGTCAAAATGCCAAGATTTTTCATAGATATACACGTGATTTTTAAAAATTTATATGAACAGGGAAAGAAAGTAGAATAGCTGAAAAATATTTGAAATAAAATAAATGGAAGGAATCAATCTATTGAATTTAAAGACATAGTAATCAAGATCTATATCAGACAAGAAACTTGTGTCAAGAATACATAAAGTGGAGTGCCTGCCTGGCTCAATCAGTGGAGAATGTGCTTAATCTTAACCTCAGGGTCATGAGTTCATGCCCCATGTTGGATGTGAAGCCTACTTAAAAAACAAAGAGAGAATATATAAAGAATTCCCACAGCCCAAATTTAAGAAGGAAAACAACCCAACTTTTAAAATTGGCAAATGTTGAAACACATAATTTCACAAAAGAAGATATAAACCGACCATACACAAACATCATCAATCATCTGGGAAATGGAAATCAAAACCACAATGAGGTATCATTACACATTCACTTCAATGACCAATTTTTTTTTTTGTCTTTAAAAGTGTGCATTCTTTATTAGCTTATTTCCTGGTTATGTTATAGATTTTGTTACTGTTGTGAATCATGTCTTTTTTTTCTTTTTCTTTTTTCTTTTGCATTTCTTTATTTTTTTAAATATAATTTATTGTCAAAGTGGCTAACATACAGTGTATAACGTGTGATCTTGGTTTTGGGGGTAGATTCCCATGGTTCATCACTTACATACAACACCCAGTGCTCATCCCAACAAGTGCTCTCCTCAATTCTCGTCACCCATTTTCCCCCTCTCCCCATCCCCCCATCAACCCTCAGTTTGTTCTCTGTATTTAAGAGTCTCTTATGGTTTGCCTCCCTCCCTCTCTGTTTGTAACTATTTTTTCCCTTTCCCTTTCCCTATGGTCTTCTGTTAAGTTTCTTAGGTTCCACATATGTGTGATACCTCTCCTTCTCTGACTGACTTACTTCACTTAGCATAATACCTTACAATTCCATCCACGTTGCTGCAAATGGCATGATTCCATTTTCTCATTGCCAAGTAGTATTCTAATGGCCAAAATTTAGAACACTGATATCAGTGAGAATGCAGAACCACTGATATTTTATGTTGCTGAAGAGAATGTAAAATGCATAACCACTACAGAAAAAAAAAAGTTTAGCAGTTTCTTATAAAATTAAATGTACCCTTAAAGCACAACCCAAAGAAATGAAACTATATGTCACATGAAGACTTATATACAAATATTTACAGCAGCTTTAATCGTAGTAGCTGAAACTGGAAAAAATCGCAATGCCCCTTAACTGAGTGGATAAACAAATGCGATATATCCATACAGTGAAGCACAACTCAGTAACAAAGAGTGAACTAGTGATACTAGCAACTACTTGGATGAATCTCAAAATATTATGCCAACCAAGAAATCAGACACAAAAGAGTACAATGTCTATTAATCCCTTTATATGAAATTCTAAAGAGGCAAACCCAATTCCTGGTAACAGGAAACAAAAGAGTGGTTGTTTTGGACCAGCATTGAGGGAGAGGGAAGAGGTTGGATTGGAAAGGCCATAAGGGAACTTTTTGAAATGATGGAGATGTTCTCTATCTTGACTGGAGCCTGGGTCATGCTAAACAAAATGCACACTTAAAATGAGTACTTTTTAATGTATGTTTTTATTTTATACACACATTAGGTTTTGTTTAAATCAATAAAATTGACTTAAAAGAAACAATTCTCAGCCTTTGATAGATCAAAGAAGGAAATAGAGGAACTGAGTAATATATTTAATTATGATAGATGAGAGAGACAGAGAAATGAATAGAATATTCTATGCATATATTATTCTCAGAACAGTTTTAAATTGATGATCTCATAGGTTACCAAGAAAAAAATTAATCCAATACAAGTAGGATTTCATTGATACATTCACATACTGAAGTACAATAAAATAAGAAATGGATTGCAAAACAATAAATAAACATCACTTGGAAAATTAAAAATGCCCTCATAAATAAAGTTTAAGTCAAAAACAAAATAAGATTGCAACTACAGCCTGGAAAATAATTATGATAACACTGTACCAGACTTATGATATGCTAAGGTAATACTCAGAGGATAATTCATAATTTTAATGTTATTTACTGTGAAACAAAGAAGACTAGAAATAAATGAACTAAATATTCACTTCGAGAATTAAAAAAGGAAACTTTACTAGATTTTCCTAAAGAAAGAGAAAATAATAAGGTGAAAGTTGATGAATTGGAAAAAAAGGAAACCAAGAATTAATGAAGCCTACACTGTGTTTTAAAAGATAGTAACAATAAGACAAAGTTCTGGCAAAACTAATCAAAAACTAGAGAGTGATAAGAAAGAAAAACTAAATTAACATTATTTGGGTTATGTCAATGAAAATGGCAAGGCAAGGCCATCCAGAAATTCTTTTCTCCATAAAAACAATGAGAAAACTGGCAAAAGAGGTCAGAATCAACTTTTTCAGACCTCTGGAAACTTACCAAAGGCTTGAAGTTATGTGCGAAGTGTTTGTTCAAGGAAAACAGCTGAATTGCAGTAAGAACAGAAAACCTTGTGATATTTTAATTGATTTAATCCAATCTACCATTTTCCAGCTCTGCAGTACACTTGGAAACTAAGAGTCTACCTTTGGAGTGAAAACCAGTAGCCTGGTGGCTAATAGACTGAGCAGAACAGTACTGTATCTCCTTCAAAGTTTTATTTCCAGGCACTTTTTATGATCTGGCCTATCTTTTGCATCCTTGGAAGGATTGAACCATGTTCAATGCTATCTTCATTTGACCTGGTTGAGTGCTTGCCCAATGCAAGAAACCTCTTCACTAGAGGTGCTTGTCAAAAACTATTACCAGCAATTGTTTAACTTCCTGGCTCCCTGAAATGGTGGAAAATAGTTGGACCAAACAATAGACAAAACAAAAAAGCTTAATGAAAGAATCTGGGGGAGCACCTGGATGGCTCAGCTGGTTGAGCATCCAACTCTTGATTTCAGCTCAGGTCATGATCTCAGGGTCATAAGCTTGAGCCCCATGTAGGGCTCTGTGCTCACAGTGCGGAGCTTGCTTGGGATTCTCTCTGTCTCTGTCTCTGTCTCTGTCTCTGTCTCTCTCTCTCTCTGCCCCTGCCCTATTTGTGTTCTCTCTCTCTCTCTCTCTGTCAGCCACATTCTACCATCAGGAAGGATGTTAGGGTTGATCAAGAATGGGAAAAAAAACACAGCCTTTGTACCCACTTATGATTGTTTGAATTTTATTGAGGAAGATCATGAAGTTCTGTTTGCTGGATTTGATCACAAAGGTCATGCTGTCAGTGATGTTTCTGGAGTTCACTTTAAGGTTGTCAAAGTAGCCAGTGTCTCTGCTGGCCTTATACAAAGGCAAGAAGGAAAGACCAAGATCATAAGTTTTGATGGTGAAAACATGATAGTAATAAATCTTCATGTTCCAAAAAAATTTTTTAAGCTTGAATGCCTTAAGAGAGACTATCAGAGCACCTGGGTGGCTCAGTTGGTTGAGAGTCCAACTTTGGCTCAGGTCATGACCTTGTGGTTCATGAGTTCGAGCCCTGGAGCCTGCTTCAGATTCTGTGTCTCCCTCTCTCTCTCTCTGCCCCTCCCCTGCTCACACTCTGTGTTTCTCTCTCTCAAAAATAAATAAACATTAAAAAATAATAATAAAAATAAAAGAGACTATCAAGAAATTGAAGCATTATCAATAATAACCAAACTGTGGAAAGAACCCAAGTGTCCATCAACTGATGAATAGATAAATACACACACACACACACACACACACACACACGTATACACAGACATATATAATATACACATATATATAATATATACAAATGTATACATATAAACATACATATATACACACACACAATGGAATATAATAATAAATACACACACATGACTATTACTCAGCCATCAAAAAGAATGATATCTTGCCATTTGCAATGACGTGGATGGAGCTGGAGTATATTATGCTAAGCAAAATAAGTCAGTCAGAGAAAGACAAATGCCATATGATTTCATTCATATGTGGAATTTAAGAAACAAAACAGATGAACATATGGGAAGTGGGAAGGAAAGAGAGGGAAACAAACCATAAGAGACTCTTGAGGATAGAGAACAAACTGAGGGTTGATGGAGGAAGGTGGGTGGTGAATGGGCTAGATGGGTGATGGGTATGAAGGACAACACTTGTTATGATGAGCACTGGATGTTGTATATAAGTGATGAATCACTGAATTCTACTCCTGAAACCATTATTACAGTATACGTTAACTAACTAGAATTTAAATAAAAATTTTTTAAAAAGAAATTTTAAAAATTGAAAAGACAACCTATAAGATGGAAGAACATATTTTCAAATTATATGATAATCATGTGTCTGATAACTGACTTGTATCCAGAATATATAAAGACCTTCTACAACTTAACAATGAAAAACAAATAATTTAAGATAACCCAATAGGCAAAGGATATGAATATATGCTTTAGGGAAATGTAAATAAAAACCACAATGAGATACCACTCCACACCCACTAGGATGACCATAATTTAGAAGACAGACAATAAAGACTGTTAACAAAGGTGTCTAGAAGTTGGAACTCTCTCTCACACACTGTAGGAAGTAATGTATAATGGTAAAGCCATTTGGAAAATCAGTTCAGTAGCTCCTCAAAATGGTAAACATAGAGTTACTCTATGACCCAGCAATTCCACCTCTAGGTATATGCCCACAAAAATTGAAAATGTGCATTCACACAAAAACCTGTACCTGAATGTTCAGCATTATTCATAATAGCCAGAAAAATGGAAACAACCCAAACACTCATCAAGGGTGAATATTATTCAGCCATGAAAAGAAATGAAATACTGATACATTTTATAGAATGGATGAATCTTGAAAATATTACACTAAATGAAAGAAGCCAGACATGAAAGGCTGCATGTTGTGTGATCCCATTTATATGAAATGTCCAGATTAGGCAAATCCATGGAGACAGAGAGTATGTCAATATGGCCAAGGGCTGAGAGGGAAGGGACAGTGGGGAGTGACAGTTTAATGGGTGCCGGATCTCTTCTTGGAGTGATGAAAATATTCCAGGATTAGACGGTGGTGGTGATTGTAAAACCTCAGAATATATTAAAAATCGGTGAATGATTCACTTTAAAAGGATGAGCTTTATGATATGTGAATTATATCTCAATACGAAAGTTTACAGTATTGGGAATAATAAGGCAGTTTTAACCAAAGATCTAGACAGAAAAATGTTATTTGTAAGCACATATTACATAGAAATTACAAAAATGCTCTATGCTCCAAAAACTTTTAAAAAATTTCTTTGTGAGAGAGAGAGAAAGAATCCCAAGTTGGCTCCATGCCCAGCATGGAGCCTGACGTGGGGCTCAATCTCACAACCATGAGATCATGACCTAAGCCAAAATCAAGAGTCGGTTTGCTTAACTGACGAAGACACACAGGTACCCTCCAAAATTAAATATTTGAATGAACTGGATTATTTTATGAGCATATATATTCCCACAGTGGACTCAAAAAGAAATAGAGAATGTGTATAGACTATAAATCATAGCTGAATTCAAGATGATTGTCAGAGAATTGTACCAAAAAGGTATTAAATCTGTATTATTTCATCAGTAGATCTCTCAAACGCAGGTCTGAGAGCACTTATATACACACACAGAAAAGAAAGCTAATAACCAGTCATGCTTTGGGTTATGGATATAAAATTTCTTTTAAAAAAATAAAAGAATGATTGGATCCAGATGTACATTAAAAAAATAATACACCACCACCAAATAGGGCTCATTATGAGAATAGAAGGTCAATTCAATATTAAAAATCCACAATTATAACTAATCATATTAATGTCAAAAATGGGAAACCATATTAAGCTCTTTACATACCAAAGATAATAGTTACACAATTTTATTTGTTTTAACCTACATCAAATCAAATGTCTGCATTATGCCTAATGGCAAAAGCACTGGAAACATCGTAATTAAAATCAGAAAGAAGACAAGACCCTCAACCATCAATGTTACTTAACTTCATTATTTAAGTGCTTGCCAACATGATTAGATAAGAAACTTTACCAAAACCATGGGCAACATTTAAAATATTTAACAAGAAGTTAGTGATATAAACTAATGCATTCATTAAAAACATTAAAATTTAGTCTCTTTAGCTTTCTAAGGAAACTAAGACATATCATAATATTGCCAATTAATAAAGGTTATAGTTAAAAATTTTTAATAGATCACTCTAAAATTTTTTCAATGTTTACTTATTTTTGAGAGAGACAGAGCACGAGGGGGGTGGGGGACAGAGAGAGAAGGAGACACAGACAAAGCACGCTCCAGGCTCTGAGTTGTCAGCACAGAGCCCAACATGGGGCTCAGTTACGAACCGCGAGACCATGACCTGAGCCAAAGTTGGGCGCTCAACCGACTGAGCCACCCAGGTGTCCCTCAGGTAGATTATTCTAATAATTTTCAAACCATTTGTTGATTTTTAGAAATTATTGGTGCAGTTTTGTAAAGCATAGGGATGCTAATTAAATGATGCTCTCTCTGAGCTATAACCTAACATATGAATTGCATCAGATTCTTTGAACAATTTACCATTACTTGGTAGTCAGTGAGTGACTTGGTTAAATGCATGTCACTTAATGTCCAAAGTATCGTTCACAGTGCTGACTCATCTCAGCTTCTGCTGAAATTTTTTGGCCTTTAAAATATTTGGGATTTTATATATTTAATTTCTATTATTAAATACAACAAAATTATTTACTGTAATGTATCTAATTTTAAAAGTCATTTGTTAATCTTCATTTACTTTCAATGGGGCTTCATAAACACTATTTTTGGACAAATGATGGCCAAAGCGACATTATTTAATAAATTAAAGAACACAATTTATTAAAGAAAAATAAGTTAAAAGATATTTGAGAATTATTACTTTTTACTTTTGTCATTAAACAACAAATATATTTCTGATAGTTTACCAATTTAATGTACTTTCCTTTTGAATCAGTACTTTATCTTATTTAAAAGGGTATACTNATTTATTATATGTTACATATTATATATATATTATATAAATTTTATTTAGCAGAGGGAGAGAGAGAATCTTAAGCAGGAGCCTGTTGGAGGCTCAATCTCATGACCCAGAGATCGTGACCTGAACCAAAATCAAAAGTTCTTAACAGACTGGGCCACCCAAGCACCCCTATCATTGATATTTAAATTAACGAATTAGTTTAAGGTACAATGACACAATTTTTGTTCGATTGATAAACTTGAAATGAATTTCAAACTGCTTTTGTAATTCTGACATTACAACCAAGCATTCTAATTTTCACGGTCTCAATTCCCAACTCCTCAGATATATTATAAACGTTTCCTGACGTTACATGATGTATGGTAATAAATTAAGAAAACATTTACAATTACTTACTTCATTTATATGTTTTATTGCATCATTCAAGGGTAATTGAATTCAGTGACTTGGACGGTGCCAAATTAAAACATTCAAAAATTCCCCTAAATTTTGGCTGAAACTGCAGCCTCTCTCCCTTGCTAATCACAGGCGCTGTGTGTGTAAAATCCAATAAGGTTTTCATGAAAATATTTCTCATTGAAACCATTTTTCTCCTGTGTCAACAATAAATTTTGATAAATTATTTCAGATGTTGTTCCTTCCTGCTTCATGAGATCAACAAAAACCATTAAATTATCCTCAAAGTCTTGAATTTCACATTTTAAGTAAATTATTAAAAACTAGTTTATATGAAACAGTTGAAGCTTCATCAATAATGATTGAAATTTTACTGCCTTGATTTATACATTTTCCAAAAAGTTGTTTTCTCATATGAGCAGATAAATATTTTGTAACAAACAAGTCCATAAATTTAGATTGCTACAATAAGCCCATATTGATATTGCTCTTTTTTAAAGTTCTATTAAATATTTTATGTTTGACAATGTTCAATTATTTTTTAACCATACAGATGGTATTTTCTGGATGTTTTTCATTTGCTTTATCAATACTGTGATGCATTTTTTCAGAAGCTTTTATTATTGCGGATGTCTTTTATATGAAACTGATTTATAACCTTTTTTATAATTTTCCTCATTGGTGAGAGAAATTTTTCTTTATTTAAACTACGAGTTTTGGGGCACCTGGGTTGCTCAGTCAGTCAAGCATCCAACTCTTGATTTCAGCTCAGGTCATGATTTCACAGTTGTGAGATTGAGCCCCATATCAGGCTCTGCATTGGGTGTGGAGCCTGTTGAAGAGTCTCTCTCCCTCTCCCCATGTCCCTCCCCTGCTTCCACACTCTCTCTCTTAAACAAACAAACAAACAAATCATGAGTAATAATGGAACATGAAACATCTGATGGAAGTATAGCACTTTCAACATTTAATTGTAAGCAAGTTTTCCAGCCTGATCATTTGTGCAATATTTACACACTAACTATAGGGAGTCACTCATTACTTTTATTCGAATGACTGAGTTGTTTTCATTCCACTTACACGACTTCTTTATTTTATTTTGCTTTGTTTCTTACATGGCATCAATAGATGTCCAGGGTTTTGGTTTCTGCTTAGTATCAGAAGCTATCCCAGAGACGTTTCAATATTAGTATCATTTCTTCCTTGTTCTTCCACAGTTAGAAGATTCATGTTTATAATATTTATTTATTTTTATTCATTTATTTTTCTTTTAGAGCGGGAGAGGGAGAACGCATGTACACACTCGTGTGAGCGAGGGAGAGGCAGAGGGAGAGAGAGTATCTTAAGCATCTTGGCCTCACGCTCAGCACGGAGCCAGACTTGGGGCTTGATCCCACAACCCTGGCTGGGATCATGAGCTGGAATCAAGAGTTAGATGCTCAGGGCGCCTGGGTGGCTTAGTCGGTTAAGTGTCCGACTTTCGCTTAAGTCATGATCTAGCGGTTCGTGGGTTTGAGCCCTGCATTGGGCTCTGTGCTGACTGCCAGCTCAGAGCCTGGAGCCTGTTTCAGTCTGTGACTCCCTCTCTCTCTGACCCTCCCCTGCTCACGCTGTCNTTATTAAGTTTAGAAACCTCAGAACACTGTAGCATGACACAAAAAATTATAGCATACTAACAGTAAAATGAAGTAAAAACTGAAATATGTAGAGGCAGGGGCAATTCCATAATTTGGGCGTAATAATAAATATTGAATTCTCCCCACACAGTGGTTCTCAAACTTTTTAGTCTCAGAATTCTTTTACAGAGTTAGAAATTAGTCAGGGCAGCCTTAAATCTTTTGTTTATGTGGCTTACATCTATCAATACTTATAATATTAGAAGTTACAATTGAGAACTTTTCATATGTGTATTTATTCAGGAAAAAATAACAATAATAGCCTGGGGAAGGCTAACATAGAATTTTTTATGAAAATAATTGTTTTCCAAAATAGTGAGGAGAGCACCATTGTTATACGTTTTTGCAAATCTCTTTAATGTCTGGCTTAATAGAATTCAGCTGGATGCTGAAGTCCACTTCTGCATTCAATCTGTTGTGGTATCATTCATCATGTAGCTTCTGGAAAACTCCACCTAGACTCATGGGGAAGAGTGAAAAAGGCAAATGATATGTTAGTTTTGTCCTCAGAGATTACAGAAGGGGTCTCAGAGAACTTCAGAGGTCAGTAACCCACAGGCTGAGAGCCACTGTCCCAAAGTATGGAGTGCATCTGAGAGCATGTGTCATGAGGCCATGCTGTCTTCCACGAAACAGGCCAAACTGGCAGGGAATGCTAGAAAATTGCTCAGATGTCACTGTGTTGGGTGACCCACGTATGGCCAGTTATTACGTGTTACAGCCATCAGCTTGAATTCATGGATTTATACTGGAATCTATATCACTAAATGATATTGCTGTATCTTGCTGTTACTGATATGCTATTTACCTGGTAATAACTGGTAGGGATGGATTTCAAAATTTGAAGATGAGTAGATCATACCTATACCTCCCATGGAATATCAGCTCTGCTAAGAATTATACATGTTAAAAAATGTTTTTTTCTTAACGTTTATTTATTTGTGAGAGAGAGGGAGAGCGTGGGCAGGGGAGGGGCAGGGAGAGAGGGAGACACAGAATCTGAAGCACGTTCCAGGCTCTGAGCTGTCAGCACAGAACCCGACGCGGGGCTCGAACGCATGAACCGTGAGATCATGACCTGAGCCGAAGTTGTACGCTTAGCTGACTGAGCCACCGAGGCGCCCCATGAATTATACATACCTTAGATGGGGAATTATAACTGTTACTCTTGGTCAATGGTGTATTTTATTTTTTTAATGTTTTATTTATTTTTTGAGAGAGAGAGAGTGTGAGCAGGGGAGGGGCAGGGAGAGAGGAGACAGAGGATCTGAAGCGGGCTCCACGCTGACAGGGTGACAGCAGTGAGCCCAATGTGGGACTCGAATCCAGGAGCCACAAGATCATGACCTGAGCCAAAGTTGGCCACTCAACTGACTGAGCCACCCAGGTGCCCAGTTGGTGATGTACTGACATCTGAAAGCCAAGAAGATTAAAAAAAGCCAAAAACACTGAAAGTAATTAGGGCAATCCATAAGAAAACCTATTGCAAAATAAAAATGCATACGTATCTCTGAGTGTGTGAATCAATGTGTATATCAATTTACATCTATATCTACCTTTCCTATACAGCAAGGACCCTTCAAACTTACCAAATATATGTAGAACATATATGAAGAACAGAATTTGACTGGGGACATAAAAGAAGCTATGTCATTACCCTAAATGAGAAGGTCGATATTGCAACTCTTCCCAAGTTAACGTATATATTTAACATACCTCTATCAAAACAATACTATTTACTCTGAACTTGGTAGAATTATTTTTAAAGTGTTTATGTAAGATTAAATTTGATAAAAAAAATAAATAAATATGCAAGAAGAGCCAAACAAAATCTGGAGGAAAAGAACGGTGTGGGGGGTGTTTGATTGAATGTTAATAATACATTAAAAATAGACAGTATGGGGCGCCTGACTGATTCAGTTGGTAGAGCATGCAACTCTTGATTTCAGGGTTGTGATTTTAAGCCCCATGTTGGGTCTAGTAGAGCTTACTTTTAAAAGTTTGCCGGATGAAACAATGTAGTTTTGAGGCTAGAATAAATAAGCACATTACTGAAACAATACAACGTCCCCAAAACACCCAAGGTGTATACTAACTTAGTACATAATAAGGGAGATATCTCAAATTCATTGGAAAAAGAGGGTTAGTAAGTAAATGGTGGTACACTTGGCTAGTCATTTCGGGGAGGAAAGGTTAGATGCCTAACTCACATCACACACTGAGATAAATCCCAGTAGCATTAAAGATTTAAATATCAAGGAGATATATTTAGAGCAGTTAGACAAAAATGCAGAGAAATATTTGTATAATCTTGAAGCAGAAAAAGCTCTTCTAAGCATAGAAAAAAAAAAAAGATTTGGCCACACAATAACTTAAAAATTGCACTAAAATAATGAATAAAAAGGAAATACCAAAAAAAAAAAATCAGAAAATGTTGACTATTCCAGTAGAATCATGGGCAGCTCTAGCAGATTTGTGAATAAACAGGAGTGGCCAGGAAAGCACAAGAAAAGATGCTCAACCTGCTTGTAATCAAAGACGGAACAGAAAAACAGGGTATCAGTTTCACCTCTCACATGGATCAAGAGTTCAAATAAAACATGCTATCTACTGGTTGGGGTGGGGAGGGGAGGCTGTCGGCTAAGTGCTTGACTTTGGCTCAGGTCATGATCTCACAGGTTCATGAGTTCGAGCTCCGCATCAGGCTCTGTGCTGATGTCTCAGAGCCTGGAGCCTGCTTCGGAATCTGTGTCTCCCTCTCTCTCTCTGCTTCTCCCATGTTTGTGATCTGTCTCTCTCCCTCTCAAAAATAAATAAACATTAAAAAAAATTATTCAGAAAGGTTCTTAACCAGGAATGTTCAAGAAGCTCTTCACAACATTGTCTCTATCAATGAAAAGATCAGAAACAACCTAAATGGTCAATAATAAAGGTTTGGAGTATTTGTATATGCCATATAATAAGGGTTTGGCATATTCTGATATACCATACATTATATCATATGTACCATAAAATAAGGGTACAGTGTATTCATGTGATGAAATTTTATGCTATCATTAAAACGGTATAAATACTGACTTGGAAAAAGGTTCACGATACAGTTGTAAAAGTACCATCCCCGGCAGCACATAGAATCTCACTTCATTATTTGTAAAAGCTTATTATTTACATACCTGGATTAATATATAAATGTAGAAAATATTTGTTAGGCTGTACGATAAAACACTAACACTCGTTCGCTTTAGTGGGAGGCTTAAAAACGATTTTACTCTTTTGCTGTTTTTGCTGATTTTTCTCAACACCAGACACGACGGCTTTTGCCAATAGTATTTCTTTTAAATCATGCTTCGGCTGCCGCCCAAATAAGTGTGGCCCTTAAATACTTTCGATAGCACGCTCTGTCAGCTCCACGTGGAGGGAAATCCACGGGATTGGTCGTGAAGGGCTGGCCCAGACTCTGAAAGTCTGTTATTGGCCAATACAAAGAGTAAAAATGCACGACGAGAGAAGACTGCCAAGCTGTGTGGGTGTCCGGAGAGCTGGAGTCCATGTGCATCTTCCTCGGGCTGGAGGAAAAGCTCCTGCGAAAGCCCCAGACTCCCAGACAGTCAGGGCGTCTGGGTGTTGAGTTGCCCCATGTGACGAATCTACAGCTTCCATCCCCTCTGCCCGGGGAACAGACACCAGTCTTGAGAGCGTGGGCTCCACGCCCCCCAGTCGGTTCCACTCTCTGTTTCCCTGATGACCGATCACCCCTCTTCCTTAGATCTCGCAGTGCCACTGAGAAGGGCAAACATGGCCACATCTGGTTTACTGGTCACATCCGTCCCCACCCACCCCATTGCTCAGAACGCAGCCAAGTGATTGGTCACCCACATAACTGAGTGCTTAGGGACCTGTATCTTCCGTCGACTCTGGCTTCCACCAGCCCAGCCACCTCTCTGGCTTGTCGCGGAGGCCCCGGCACTTGGCCAGATGCAATCAATAAACCCCTTACTGACCTGTGAACATCTGGGATGAGATCTCATTTTGCCGGCTGTGCCTCATACTCTTCACTCCTTCAACAAGTGCTCATGGAGGAACATCTCTGTGCGTAGCCTACGCCTGCTTTTCCGCCCAAGTAGTGCCCACCGGCAGCTAGCAAAAACCTTCTCAGTGGCTGGTGAGGAGCCAGAGGGACTGAGGTTTTGGCATGGGGCGAGAAAGAGCTGGCTGCCTTCTTCCTTCTCCTTCCACCTGGCTCCCTTGCCGAGACAGGCGAGCCAAGGATTTGGACAGAGTACTCCAAGAGCACAGGATTTGGGGATCAAGTAACAATTCAACCACTTAGAGGCTGTGTGACCTTGGGCAACTGACTTTACCTCTCTGAACCTGTTTACTCACCTGTAAATTTGGGGCTAATAATAATGCATGCCCCCCAGAATGGTTTTGATTTTATGTGAAATAATGTATACGGAGGTCATAGACTTGGGCTCCATCATGGAGTCCTCATCATTGCTGTTATTTTCCTCGTGGTTATTCTATTCAGTAGATGGGTCAGCTCTGGCGGGACTGGAGAACTTCCTGGGACCCCACCACGACCTGCCATTCCTACAGACTTGCGTCAAGGTGAGGCCTGAGACCTCTTGTATGACAGACAGGGCTACTGAGGTGCAAACGAGATGGGAGTTGCCTAAGATCACCCAGGAAGCCCGCTGTGGCCGTCAAGACTCTCACGCCTCTCTTCTGCCGAGCCCCATGTTTCCTCTGGAGAAGAGGGGAGGCTTTAAGAAAAAACTAAGTTCCCAGCAGAAGGGACGCTCCCCATTCTCTGGCCTTACGTTTCCCTGGCACAGCTATCTTTCCACCCGTGGTGGGTGGTGAAGGTCTGGTCTTTACTGACGCGTGTCTTACGTTTGCCAACCTCAATGCCACCGCCCTACCCTGGTACACCCTGCAGGGGCTCACCATAGAACTGGAAGAGGCGGGCTCCCCTTCCCTCCCGGAAACAGGTGCATCTTGGCTGGACGCCTGCCAGCACCCTCGTGGGGCCCATGAACCCAGAGCACAGCGTGCTGGGGGGTGAGAACACCAGCGCCCGCTTCCAGCGAAACCACACCACCAGCTGGCAAGGATCATGGCTCCCCATCCGCCGAGTCTCCTGGTCCAGCACTTCCCTGCTCGGTGGAATGTGGGTCTGCAGGAGACTCCGGGACAGAGATTGGCTGTGGGAGAGACACTGGGAAGCACGAGCTGGCTTCCCCTCACAGAGGTGGTCGCGGTAAACAGGCACAATAATACCCCTGAGAAACACTGGGGAGTGAACCTGTCAACTCACATTGAGTTTGTATCTTCCAAATGTATTTGATCATGGAAGACAACTTTATAAAAATGAAAATAACCATTAAGGTGGTTGGTTCCCTGACTTCTATCTGGTCTCTGATGAAATGTTGTCTCCTCAGAGGACTTTCCTGGTCTCTCTGGCTAAAATAGCACTCCATACCTCTCTGTATCTTCACTCTGCCTTGTGTTTCTCCATAACACTTATCACACATTTGCTTTCATGGTTATATATTATATTTATATAATGATATTTTAATACATATCTGTTTATCATTTGTCTGCCTCTCTAGACTATGAGCTCCACAGTGGAAAATGGCTTTTTCACAGCTATACTTTCAGTCTTTGGCACACAGTAGGTGCTCAATAGATGCTGTTGAATAAATGAATGTTCCTGCAAGAGAATTCAGTGCTGGGGGGTGGCTCAGTTGGTTAAGCACCTGACCACAGCTCAGGCCATGATCTCGTGGTTTATGAGTTTGAGCCCCATGTCAGGCTCTGTGCTGACAGCTTGGAGCCTGAGGCCTGCTTCGGATTCTGTGACTTCCTCTCTCTCTGCCTGTCTCCCGCTCATGCCATGTCTTTCTCTGTCTCTCAACAAATAAATAAATATTTAAAAAAGTTTTTTTAAAAGAGAATTCAGTGCTTCAACCTCTCAGTAAAAAAGTTTTCTCAGATGTCAACCAAAAAGTGGTCTGAGATAGTATCTTTGTCTCAGACGTGAACTTCTTAGCCAATCAGTGTACCTTCAACTTGGTTGTACAGATTATGATGGGCTCTGTGAAATGGGAAATGAAAATCATCTGATAAAATTTAGCAAAAGCAAAAGTCATGATGAAGATTGAAACGGAAATGCAGACAACTCCTTAAAATAGCTCATACCTCCATTAGAAGTACCATCTGGATATCCCTGTCTTTCCCCTTCCATCTAATTGAGTTCTTATTCTGTGCCAGATACCATGCTAATCCCCTGACATACGTTATCTCATTTAATCTGCACAACTACTTATTGAAGAAGGAATTATTGGGTCCATTTTGCAGATGAGGAAAGAGAACGGATTTATAGATAAATTTGGGGAGAATTGATGACAATGGTGAGTTTCCTAATCCATGAACATTGGATATTTCCCAATTTTAGCCCTTTTTTGAATTTCTCTCAGAAATGATTTTTTAAAAATGTTTATTTACTTATTTTGGGAGAGAGAGAGAGAAAGAGAGCAAGCAGGGGAGGGACAAAGAGAGAGGGAGAGAGAATTTCAAGTAGGCTCTGCACTGTCAGTGTGGAGTGACACAGAATTCGATCCCATGAACCATGAGATCATGACCTGAGCCAAAATCAAGAGTCGTGACTTAACCAAGTGAGGCCCCCAGGTATCCAGCTCAGAAATGTTTTGTAGTTTGTAGTCTCCATGTCTAACACTTCTTTTGTTAAATTTATCACTAAGTATTTTATTCTTTTTCACTGTGAATGAAATAACTTAATTGGATGGTTCATTTCTAGTATATGGAAATATAATTAATGTTTGCACATTGAACTTGCATCCTGTGACTTTTCTCAACTTGTTTCTTAGCTGTTGCAGCTCCTTTGTGGGTTCCCTGGGATTGTATACATAAAGGATGGTGTCATCTGTGATTTTATTTTTTCTTTTCAATTTGTATGTTGTTGTTGGTTTTGTTTGTTGTTGTTTTTGCCTTATTGCACTTGGCAGAAACTTCCTTTACACTGCTGAAGACTTGTGAGGAAGTAGATATCCTTCCCTTGTTCCTGATTTTTTTAAAAAATTTTTTTAATGTTTTATTTATTTCTAGGAGAGAGAGAGACAGCGTGAGCAGGGGAGGCTCAGAGAGAGAGGGAGTGACAGACTCTGAAACAGGCTCCAGGCTCTGAGCTGGCAGTCAGCACAGAGCCCGACGCGGGGCTCGAACCCACGAACCGCGAGATCATGACCTAAGCGAAAGTCAGATGCTTAACCGACTAAGCCACCCAGGTGCCCCGCCTTGTTCCTGATTTTAAGGGTAAAGCATTTAGTCTTTCACCATTACGTGCGATGTTAACAGTGGGTTTTTTGTAGATGCCTCTCTCTTCCTAGTTTGTTGGGTTTTTATCACAAACAGTTGTTAGATTTTTGTCAAGTGATTTTCTATGTCTACGGAGATGGTTAAGGGCAGAGGGAAGAAGAGAGACTCCCAAGCAAGCTCGGTGCCATCAACTCAGGGTCCGATATAGGGCTCAAACTCAAAAACCACGAGGTTGTGACCTGAGAGCTGAGACTGAGATCAAGAGTTGGACCACCCAGGCACCTCACCAACCTTACGTTTTCTGAAATAAAACTCACTTAGTCATGGTGTTTAATACTTTTAAAGCACTGTTCAATTCGCTTTGCTCATATTTCGTTGAGGATTTTTGCATTTGAATCTGACGATGCCACACATGTACCAGCAAGGAAAAGGTTTATTACTCACATAATGAAGCTTTCCAGAGAGATTGGGGAAGGTTCCCAAGTGGCATATAAAATAACTTGAGAGGGGCAAGGGAAGGAGTCTGGTTTGGGGGGTCGTGGTGGTTAGGAGATGGGGCGGGGGTAAAGGCTTCCAAGTGAATGGATTGGGCCTTGCATGGTATTGAATTCTCCCACTATCGTTGCTGAACTGTCTGTTTTTACTTTAAACCCCATCAGTTTTGTGCCATGTATTATGAGGCTGTGTCACAAGGTACATATGGAGCTGTTGCATTTTCCTAATGTATTTACCCTTATGTCATTATGAAATGTCCTTCTTTGTCTCTAGTAATATTTCTTATCTTAAAGTCTACGTCTATGACATTAATAATAGCCACTCCAGCTCTCTTTTGGTTACTGTGTGAATGTCCTATTTTCGTATGTTTCCTTTAGAGAGCATGTAGTTGGATCATGATCTGACAACCTCTTCCTTTAATTGAAGTGACTGGACCATTTGCATTTATTATTGCCATTCTGTAATTTGTTTTCTATGGGTCTCTTATCTTTTCTGTTCTTCTGTTTCTCCTTTAGTTCACATCTTGTATTAAATATTTCCGTGTGCTACTTGAACTCTTATTTTTATACTTATTTTCCTTTGGTTGCTTTAGGAATAGAGTACACACGTTAACTTATCATAGTGTACTTAAAATGTTAATATGAGCTTAATTTTGATGAAATACAGAAACTTTGCTCCATTCCTTTATGTTGTTGTCATATATATGTTATTATATACATAACAATACAGTGTTTGTATTATTTTATGTAATTTCATGTCTATTTGAAACATTAAGAGGATAAAACAAAATAGATTCTTATATTAACTCTCTTATTGCAACTTATTACATATTTATCATTTCTGGTAGTTTTCATTTCTTCCTGTAGATTCAGATTGCCATTTGGTATCAAGTCCTTTGGGCCTAAAGGACTTTTTATAGTATCTGGTAAGGCAATCTGATAGCCATGAATTCTTTTAGCTTTTTTGTTGTTGTTGTTCTTAATCTAGGAATGTCTTTATTTAGCTTTCATTTAAAAAAAATTTTTTAAGCGTTTATTTTTGAGAGAGAGAGAGAGACAGAGTGCAAGTGGGGGAGGAACAGAGAGAGAGGGAGATATGGAATTCGAAGCTGTCAGCACAGAGCCTGACATGGGGCTTGAACTCACAAACCGTGAGATCATGACCTGAGCCGAAGTCGGACGCTTAATCAACTGAGCCACCCAGGGCCCCTAGCTTTCATTTTTGAAAGATAGTTTTGTTTAACATAGCATTCTTGGTTGGCAGGGTTTTTTTTTTTTTCAGTGTTTTTCATATGCCCTTTTAGTCTCCATTATTTTACATGGAAAGTCAGTAATTGAAGGTATTGATGCTTCTCTGTCTGTGCTGAATCATTTTTCTCACCACTTTCAAGATGCTCTTTTTGTCTTCATCTTTCTACAGTTTGACTATGACGTGTCTAGGTGTGGATCTTTCGTATTTATTCTATTGGGGGTTTGTTTAGTCTCTAGGATGTCTAGGTTAATATTTGGAGTTTACTCCTATTTGGAGTTTACTGCTATTATTTCTTCAAATATATATATTTCTTCATCTCTTTATGTGACTGTAGCCAAAAGCCTAAATTTGAGGCTGTAGTGTTAAATCTGTTAACTGATCCAGGGGCCCCTGGGTGGCTCAGTCGGTTAAGCATCCAGCTTTGGCTCAGGTCATGATCTCACGGTTCATGAGTTCGAGCCTCGTGTTGGGCTCTGTGCTGACAGCTCTGAGCCTAGAGCCTGCTTCCAATTCTGTGTCTCCCTCTCTCTCTACCCCTCCCCCACTCATTATCTCTCTCTCTCTCTCAAAAATAAATAAAACACTAAAATTTTTTTTTAAACCCTGTTAACTGATCTTGGGCATGTGTTTTCACCATGTGATATGTGGTACAATGTTGGTTCAGCCCATGATGAGTTTTTTGTCCACAAGTATTAACTGTATTTAGCACCCAAGACTATCTTATAAACAGTTTATTTTTATTATTCTAGTTTTACAGCTAATGTAATTGAGGTATAAGAGATACTGGAGATGAATATTTACAAGTGATTGAAGTTGGACTCAGAGAGAGAGAAGGACATTGGCCAAGGGTATATCATCAGTCAACAACTACCTGAACGAGAACCTGGATTTTATGTTTCCTAATCTTTGTGCATCACCCAGCTGCTTTCCTTTAGGGGAGAACTGGGGATAAGAGTACTCCTCCCCCCTCCCCCACACGTCTCACCTTATCTGCCTCACCTCCTTTTTAAAATAAAAACATTTTTTAATGTTTATTTTTGAGAGAGAGTGAGAGACAGAGACAGAGTGCAAGCAGAGGAGGGGTAGAGAGAAAGAGGGAGACAGAGAATCCGAAGCAGGCTCCAGGCTCTGAGCTGTCAGCAAAGAGCCCAACATGGGGCTCGAACCCACTAACAGTGAGATCGTGACATGAGGCAAAGTGGGCATTTAACCAACTGAGCCACCCAGGTGCTCCAACACACCCTCTTTAAACAAATTTTTTTTTATTTATTCTGAGAGAGAGAGAGAGAGAGTACCCACACGTGAGCAGTAGAGGGGCAGAAAGAGAAGGAGAGACAGAATCCCAAGGAGGCACCATGCTGTCAGTGCACACCTCGTTGTGGGGCTCGATCTCATGAACCGAACCGTGAGATCATGACCTGAGCATAACCCGAGCCGAAAACAAGAGTCAGACAGACGCTGAACCACCCAGGCGCCCCTCCACTACACCCTCTTTGAGGGCCTTGCTTGAGTATGGAAAAAGCACAGGTCAAAGGGCATTAAGTCATTGAAACTCCCTGCCCCTAGATGGCGCTGCCCTTTCTAGCCCAAGACCACAGGTTGTCTAGAAAGGTGATTTAAATTTATAGCATTTTGGATTATGGCAATTGCATGCATTCTTTCAATCTGATTATAGAGGGATTAATCTATCTAATAGATGGCTATTAATAATTTACATTGTTATCTTTAATAATATAATTCTGTTTAAAATGTCCATTTATGTTACTTTTCTCAGGGACTTTCCCTCAACTCCTGGGTTTTAGTTGGAGCTAGTAGCAGTCTCTGAAAGCATCGCTGAATGGAGATTTAACAAGGCAATTGTTAGAGAAATAAAGATCGGTTTCAAATGAAAAGAGATGCCAAAAAATTATTGTATTAAAATAAGATATCAGTGTGTATCATAGTTACAAAATGAAAAATACAAATCCTTCTAAACGTCCCTGAAATTCCTCCTACCTCATAAACATAGGTTTTGGGATCTTCTGGGGACAGATCTCTATTTTACTGTGGCCGACCTTGACCAGAAAGCCTAATCTTTTTGTTTAAATACAAATGTCAAGCTCAAAGTGGAAAGCGTGATGGAAATTTTCTGGTTGCCCCTCCAGACCCACACTCTGCTCTTCTCTGTTTTGCTCTGTGCCCAGGAGGTTGACCTCTAAGGAATGTGTCAACCAGCTCCCTTGCCTTCTTGTTCTGACAGATTCGACCAATGAGAGGGTCCAGCAGGGAAGCTATGCAGGAGGAGAGAGAGCATCGCATCTGTCCCTCCAGCTCCCCCGCTGCTTAGCTGCAGCGTGCCCGAGATCCTCTTCTTCCATCCAAGACATGTTCTCCCTCTTGGTAGCCTTCTCCTCCACCTCCAGATCTCACACGGTCCAGGCAAGTTCTCTTCTTCTCTGCTCCTTCAGCCCAGGGGTGGCAATGGCTTTGCACTTTTGCCGGTCCTATTTCCTTCGCCTGCCCCTGTGGCTTTCCCTTGACTCTGCTCTCATCTCTGTAAAAAGACGCCTGGTCAACTTTTCCTGCCTTTCATTTGCTTTCATGTTCAGGGATCTGCTGGGGCTCTGAATGACGCAGAAAGTCAGCATGGATAAGGAAAAGAGGGAGGGATTGGGAGTCCTGAGGTCCTACTGTCTGGTCCTAACTCAGGTGTTGTTCTTCCACGTGAACTTGGGTAAATCCTTTTTACTCTCTGGATTACAAATGCCTCATCCACAAAAAGAGTGGTTAGACAAAATCAGAGGACTGCTTTCTTCTTCTTCTTCTTCTTCTTCTTCTTCTTCTTCTTCTTCTTCTTCTTCTTCTTCTTCTTGCTCATGTACCTCCAGAAGAATTCCAAAAATTCACATCACCACATAATAAAAAAATTTGTCCTCATGGTTTTAAATAGTTGTAAAGGATGTGATGTCTTGCATATTGTAAATATTAGCATTTAAAATAGTGATTTTACACCTGCTGTCATCCATTTAAAAAACAGACACACACTCTTAACATCTAGAAATATTGCAATGTTCCTTTTTCTCCTTTAAATCACTTTTCCCATTCTGCTTCCCCACAGAATTTTACAGGAATGTGATACATTTTTCTGCTTGTGAGTCTCATATGGATCATCTTGCTGTAGTCTCTAAATCGAAAATATCATTATAGGTGGAAATTTAAAAATGCTTCTATTTCCAGTGATCATAAGACACTATGGGTTAATAAGCATGTTTCTGGATTAATTTTAGGATACAGTCAATCAAAATTTCTATGATTGTTAAACATAAAAGGTAAGAGTAATAAAAGTTTGTCTCTCTCTCTTTTTTAAAATTTTTAAAGTTTATTCATTTATTTATTTTGAGAGACACAGAGACAGTGTGAGTGGGGAAGAGACAGAGAAAGAGGGAGAGAGAGCATCCCAAGCAGGCTCCACGCTGTCAGTGCAGAGCCCAATGCGGGGCTTGAACCCACTAACCATGAGATCATGACCTGAGCTGAAACCGAGAGTCAGACGCTTAACCGACTGAACCACCCAGGCGCCCCTAGAGTTTTTCTCTTAATGAGATGGATGGGAGAAGGTTGTGGTGTCTTGATCAAAGCAACTTCTGTTCCCCAATATTTGGAAACTTCCCTCCGTCCGGTGCCCTCTCCTCCCTGCCCCTGACCCAAAGTTGTGTATGCAAGGAAATAATACATATGGTAGTTAAGAGCCTCGAAACAGATTTCATAAAACTCTGCATCGATAGTGGATGTGCCTCCCAATTTGAAGGCACAGGCTTGACATGTCTGAAGAGCACCAGATGAGAGCTTTCACAGGGTCATATCTACAAGGGCTGGTTCTGGGGTCTGAGTGCCTCAACGCTAATGTTCCGTAGGACTTGGGCAACTTTCTGAAGCTTTGTGCCTCTGTTTCCTCATCTGCAAAACAGAGCTGTGTATAGCTCTTTAAGAATCACTTGAGGTAATGTGGGAAAAACACCCGGCGTATGGCAAACAGTATATCCAGAATAGATTCCTCCCAGCTCTGACATGGTCTGGGAAGGGGGAACCTGCTGGGGTGTGATCTGCTTCCCTCCATTAAGCCCATCTTAAGGCCATTGTAAATGTCCTGAAGTCTCTGTAATGGAAAGTGGGACGCTCCAGACTCTTTGGGTCTGTTCTTTTTGGTAAGCTTTACTGTCCACTGAATCTTCTCAGATATTTCCAAACAAAACATCTGTTGGTATCTGTCCACAGGCCTTGACCTTTGCCGCCTGAGGGAGGCTGGTATTCCCGGGCACTCCTGCGGTAGAAGAAAGGGGCCGTGGAATGGTAGGTGTGGAGACCAGTGCAAATGTCTACCAAGAGCTCCCCCGTTTCTCAGAGAAAGAATTATACCCAGGCTCTGTGAAGGCTGTGTGAGCCCAGAAAATGACAGCTCCTGCTTTCCAGGAATGGAAATCCAGTATACATTCATTTATATGCTCTTGGAAAAAACTGGGGTGGCCTCTGGGCCAATTTTGAATCCGGCAAGCCAATATTTGAGCTCTCTGCCTGAGAAACAAAATAAGACATTGATATGCTAAGAAGTTGCTAACGGAGTCAATGTTGCTGTAGGCCTGCTCTGATGTGACTTTTGTGCTCACATTATTGCTCAGACACCAGGCCCGCACAATGCCCACCCTGCCGACTGCCACTTTGCCAATAGAATGCGGTCCTCCCCCCTCCTGGCTGAGTTCTGAATCCTGTTTCATTTCCTATTGATACAGAGGAATGCCGCTGTTTTCCCTTCATAAAGAAACCATTTGTGCACATTGCCCCTGGTTTGGTTCCCTTCTTTACCACCTCCCGGAGCCCAAGTTTAATTTTATGGAGTCTCGGACAGCTTCGTTGAAATGGTTTTTTGCGTTTGAAATTTAATTCTGTTCTGACAGTTTTGGAGAAGAGAGAAAACCGGTGCCGAGTGTGGTGCGTTGATGGCCTTCATGACCCAGTTCTTTATCCTTCCGTGTATCCGGGCCCTGTGCCACACAACTGGGCTGTGTTCTCCTGCTTGAGCTTGGGGCCCAGCTGCATGACTTGCTCTGGCCAATGGGATACTCAATGTGGGGTTTAAACAGAAGCTGGAAATGTGCTTGCACACTTGAGCTTATCCGCTCTTATTCCCCGGTGTTGCCAAATGAAGGTGCCTCGGGCTGACCTGCTGGAGGATGAGAAATGGGGGGACCGGCATCGGGTGGCCCCGGGTGGCCCAGCCAACACAGATCAGCTAAAAGCCAGCCAACACCAGCCTTACGAACAAGCCCAGCCATGATCAGAAGAACCTTTCTGCTTGACGTGCAGACTTGTGTACTAACTTTATGCTTACTGTTTGAAGAGCGGGGCTATTTGTTACATAGTGCTGTGGGAATTGATAGCTGATACATTAAGCTTGTGGCAGACTGGCCCTCGAGGAACAGTATCCAAAGGAACGCCAAGCCCACATGCAACACCTCCCATGGCCTATGGAAACGGATAGAGGAAGACAGGAGCTTTACTGTGGAGTGTCAAATGCTGCCACCATGCAGGTGGGGGATCAAACCCAGGGAGATTCAGGACAAGGGGGTAAACACAAGTACAGGCTCTGGAGTCAGACTCCTGAGCCCAAAGCCCAAATGCACTTAGGAGCTCTATGTTCCTTGGCACCTTACTTTACCTCTTCATGCCTCAGTTTCCTCATTGGTAAAACAGATCGGATAATAAATAGTACCTACCTCATCAAGTTGTCACGGAGGCCTGGTGGTTTTAATGCACTTAGAATAGCTCATTACAAGCCCTAGGAAAGTATTTGTTAAATAAATAAATAAAGCGTGACCTCATTTATGCCCACAGGCTAGTGAGTCCTGGGGGACTTCAGGGATTACATTTGTCTTTTGGTAGGAAGGATACATTTGGATTGTAGCTGGCTGTTTCTCATTTCTTATAGTCGACTAATAACTTCTAAAGAACTGAATGCATACTCAACGGGTCTCAAAAATCTGGAAAATACTGATTTCCTTTGGAAAACTCTCTCTATTGTGCAAATATATCTTCGGCTCAGTTAGTTGATCTTAGTAGGGTTTGGTCAGCGCTTGATGTGAGATTTCAGGAAAGAAGGCAGGAATGATGTTATCCATTGTTTAAGAGGTTGGGAGGATTTCCATTTCAAATTATTGGAATTAAAACTTTGCCACACAGGGAGGCAATTCTTCACATACATTTATTGTCTCATAATTTTTGTGGGTCAGGGATCTGCTTTTGCATCTCTTGTGAGGCTGCAAGGGAGGACTGGCATTTCGGTGAAGGCTCAACTGGGGACAGATCCACTTCCAAGTTCACGTACAAGGTTGTTGGCAGGATTCCATTCTTTTTGGGTCATTGGACTGAGGGCTAAGGTTCCTAAGTGGCTGTTGGCTAATGGCTGTCCTCAGATTTTTGCCATATGGGATTCCCTAACACGGCAACATGCTTCGTCGAGGCCAGTGAGGTGGAAAGTCAGCCAGACAGACAGAAGCTACAGTCCTCTGTAACAAAATCATTTCTGTAACCCATCGCCTAATAGGTATTCTGATTAGAAGCAAGCTTCACCCTTACTCAAGGGGAAGAGATTATGCAAGGGTGTGAATACCAAGAGGTGGGTCCCAACTCAGAGTCTGTCTACCAAGTTGCCTACTAGAGTGGCTACACATGGCCTCTCAGTGTGGCTTAGTTTCTTCACAACATGGCAGCCCCAAGGAAGTTGGACTACTTACATGATGGCTCAGGGCTCCAAGTAGAAACACTCTTGTGAAGACGATGGAAGCTACTTTGTTTTTTGTGCAGCAACTCAACATCACTTCCACTGTGGACTGCTAGTTGAAGCCATCACAAGTCCAAATCCACAGGGAAGAGAATTCTATTGCAGCTCGAGACAGGGAGAGGTAAGATCACATTGTAGAAGAGCATCGGGATGGCAGACATTGTAGCCATCTTTGGATTCTACCACACCTCCTGTGCTATTATTTCAAGCTTTTGGTAAAGTCTGAAACTACTGTTCAGCTTTATATGGGGGGCAGTGGAGAATCAAGGCATGACACAATAGAAGAGAGGTGTGACCTGCTAAAGGGAACCATCTAATTTATTATCCAAACGATGACACTATCAACAGCACAAGGATGTGCTCTTAGTAATCATGCTGGGACCACAGGCATAAAGCAGAGCTGTTCAGGGAAAGGAGGGTGCCAGGTCAGCCCAGACCTGCCTTCATTCTCCCTGCTCCTGGAGCCCGTTTGGAAGAAATATCATTGTACTGGGTAGACTTTTTCTGGAGTCCCAGGTGGTGACCAGCAGTGATAAACCCAGTGGTTCTTCACAGCAGGTGGCTAAGAGAACTGTAGAGGAGCCCATGGTGATCAGGAACATTACAGTCAGCGAGGTGAGCCAGGAGAAATCCAAGAAAAATCATTTTTTTTTAGCTACAAGGGACAGAGTCCTTTCTCAAATTAACAAAACAAACAAGGATATTGTTGACTCATGTGACTAAAAATTCAAATGAAGACAGCTTCAGGCATGGCTGGATCTAGGGGTTCTAACCCTGTCATTAAGGATCTGTTTTTCCCCATCTCTGGATTTTGCTTTTCCATGTGCTAGCTATATTTAGGCAAGCTTTTTCCACGTGGTATTCCTCAGCTCCTCTAGATCTAACCTGTATCCTCTCAGTAATCTCAATGGAAAAGGAAACTTTGCTTTCGCATTTGCATATTCTAGCAACTGAATCTCATTGTCTTGGCCTGCCATGTGACCATCCCTGAATCAATAGGGGACCAAGGGGATGGCATACATTGATTGGCCAGGCCTGGGTCATTTGTTGATGGCACTCAGGGGTGATTAGGGCAACTCTAACCAGAATACACAGATTAAGCGTGGCGGAAGTCTTGTTCTCCAAGGAACACTGAGATCCAATCACTAGAATGAGGGGCCATGGAAAACAGATGCTCTCCGTGGCTCTCTTTCCCAATAAACTAGAGGAGGGTAATCTTCAAGAGGGAAGAGAAGTCAGACTTTAGATTGTAACTGTCAGATTCTAGACCTTACAATTCTGGCATTTACCTCTTATGTGAGTTCTGTGAAGTCAGGGAACTCGGTCATTTCATCACCCTTTGACGATGCAGAACCTGCAGCAGGTTGACAGAGGAGGAGGGGAGATGTATCAGTTACCTGTTGCCACAATACTGCTGTGTAACAAAATGCCCCAAAACTCCATGATATGAAGCCCTATGCATCTATTGAGCTCATCAGTCTGTGGCTGGTGGGGTTTACTCTGGATAACTCTGCTAATCTCCTCTGAGCTCCCTCACATTCTACAGGGTGGGAAGGATGCAGTAATTAGCTGTTGGCTTGGAACTCATACATCTGGTGGTCAGATGGAATGACCATTCTCTCCTATTCTTCTAGCAGGCTACCTTGGGCACGTTCCCACGGTGAAGGCAGGAGTGTAAGAACAAGTGCAAACTCAGTTCATAAACACTTTTAAGGCCTCCACTTACGTGAAATTTGCCAACATCCCACTGGCCAGAGCAAGTCACACAATCAGATCCAGACTCAAGGGATCAGAAAATAGACCTCCGCTTTGGGGTGGGAAAAACTGCAAAGTCACATGATGAAGAGGGATAGATGTAGAGAGATGTGCCGAGTTGAGGCTTTTACCGTAATCAGCCTACCACAGAACAAAAGGGGAAATGGAGCATCCCATGATCCTTTGAGGTTGCTAAAGATAGATGTATGGATTTTGTTTCTCCATAGACTTGGGATAAATGGCAGAAAGGATTAATCATTGTTCTACCTTGATTAAAGCAGCTTTAAAAATGTTTAGCTGCTGCAGACACCATTATGGCAGTTCCTCAAAAAATTAATGTAGAGTGGCAATATAATGATTCCTCTTCAGGACATACGACCAAAAGATATGAAAGCAAGGACTTGAACAGATAGATGAAAACCCACATAGCAGCATTATTCGCAACAGCCCAAAGGTAGAAATCACCCAGCTGTCCACCAAAATGTGAACAGATAGACAAGAATGGTCATCCATTCGATGGAATAGTCTCCAACCTGAAAAAGAAACGCAATTCTGACACCTGCGATATATGTCAGACGCAAAAAGACAAATACTGTATGATGCTGCTTACATGCAGGAATGAGAATTATCAAATTCACAGAGACAGAAAGTTGAATGGCGGTTATCTGAGGCTGGGGGGCAGGCCAAGGCGGGATAGAGTGTTTACCAGATACAGAACTGCAGTGTGGGAAGACGAGAAATTCTGGAGAGGGACAATGGTGAGCGATGGTTCCACAACAATGTGAATGCACATGATGTCACAGAACTGTACACTTAGAAATGGTTGAAATGGTAAGTTTTATGTTATATACATTTACTACAATAAGAAAAAGAAGTTCCTTGTCTCTTGTTGCTGATAGTCAAGGCTTGGGTTGAGGCAGCAATAATTCAGTTAAAGTTTTTGCTGCCTAACCTAATGAGTAATGGGCCATTCCGAAACCATCAGCCTGTTCCCTCTCTTCAAGAACCTCATAGTCAAGTTAGGGAAGTGGGATTATGTAATGCGGTTAGCCAGGCCCAGAGAGTTTAATTATTATACTACCAAAAATACAAGGTAAGCGGGGTCCCACAATAAAGCAATGGGCCACTGATGGCTAAAATCTTGAGAGGTGGGGGGGACAGTTAAAAATACAGATATCTGGGTCCCATCCCAGACCCACTGATTCAGAATCTTGGGGTTTCCGGGGTTAGAGGCTGGGAAACCTGTCTTGTTCACAAAGCCCCGGAGGTGAGACAGATGCCCAGCCAGGATTGAGAATCCCACTAAACCATACAGAGTAAAACTAATTTTTGGGGTGGGGGGGGGAATCTGTTTGAAGAATTAAATCTTTTTGCTAACACTGACAATCTCAGAACTTGGAAAAATTTTTACTTAGTAGAAATAAGCAACAGGAAAAAAACTGACAAAGATTGATGCCGCACATGGTAAAAATTGTTATTGACTCAAAACTGATGGAAGACCCTAAATCTGCCTGACAAAATTTAGATCACAAAATTTGCCTGGGAAAATTGGACCTGGTAGGAATAATGGTCACAAAAGAAAACACATGTTGTTAGAAAAAAAATAATCAGCAGATCTTGATGTGGACAAACCAGTGATCAATGAGTGAAATTTTGTCGTTGAGCTCTTTTTGAGTTCTTTCTGGTGAAAGTAATTTCAATGTAGGCTTCTGGCTTTCTCAAGCACTTCAGATACATGACTTTTCTTTCTTTCTTTTTTTTTAAATGTGTATTTTTGAGAGAGAGAGAGAGAGAGAGCGAGCAGGGGAGAGGCAGAGAGAAAGGGAGACAGAGGATCCGAAGCAGGCTCTGTGCTGACAGCAGAAAGCCTGATGTGGCGCTCAAGCCCACGAAACGTGAGATCATGACCTAAGCTGAAGTCGGGCGCTCAATTGACTGAGCCACCCAGATGCCCCGATATATGACTTTTCTTAATTTTTTATTTTGAAATAATTTCAAAGTTATATGGAATGGTTGCAAGAATTATACAAAGAACTCTTTCATTGTCTTTACCCAGATTCACTAATGTGGTAATATATTAGTGCCTTATCTCATAAGTATATGACATATTTGCATGTAGGCATAGACAGATGATAGGTAGATAGATAGATAGACAGATGGATGGATAGATAGAAAATTTGTTTTCTTGAACTATGAGAGTTGCAGACATCATGCCCTTTACAACAAAAGTGTGTACGTCCTAAGGGCAAAAACATCCTCTTACACAATCATAGGACATTTATCAATCCAGAAATTTAGCACAAATATTATCTAATATCCTACCGTATTCAGATTTCACCAGTTGCCTCCACAATGTCCTTTGTAGCAGTGTTTTTCACTCTGCCCTGGGGTCCAATTCCAGATTGCTCTTTGTATTTAGTTGTCATATTTCCTTAGGCTCCCTTAATTTGAAACAGTCCCTCAGCCTTTCTTTGTCTTTCAGAACATTGACATTATTGAAAAATGCAGGCCAGTTATTCTGTAGAAGGCCCCTCGATCTGGGTTTGTCTGACGTTTCCTCATGATTAGGTTTGGGTTATGCATTTTTGGCAGGAATTCGATGTAAGCACTGTTGGCTCTTCCCAGTGTCTCACATCAGGAGGTACATCGTATCCGTTTGTCCATCTACTGGTAAAAGTATATTCCACTTACCTTCCGTGCCTCACTGTCCTCATCTGTCAATGGAGCCAAAATGAGGAGCAGAACTGGGGTCATGGCTGAGCTGTTATTTCAGACCTGCCCCACCCACTGGACATTTGTGCAGATACAAGCCATTGGTTGAGGTCTTACCGTGATGAATCATCGTCCCTAACATCCAGGACACCTACCTTGTGCTGGCATTCATTGTTTTTTCCTAATCTTCATAGAAAGCATGGGTGTATCTGTTGTTACTCCCGTTTGGCAGAAAGGGAAACTGAGGCTCAGAGATAGTCGTGCGAGGCGCTACGGCTCACATGGCTGGAAAGGAACTGAGCTGGGATATGAGCCCAGTGCGATCTGAGCCCAGAGCCTGACTGTCACTGTCAGCTAATCTCCTAACAGCAGAAAGGACAGATTAAAGCCTCCTTTGGGGGCCCCCAGACGGCATTAAGACAAAACAAGATGAACCAGCTTCTGCCATCTTCATTCCCCTCCCTGCCTTCCCTTGGCCTGGGTCTTTCTCCTTTCTGAGATCCAGCAAACTGCAATCAGGATTGGTATCGTATTTGGGGGCAAAGCCTGTTGGCCTTGGGACAGCTGCCTCCAAAACGGACTTTGCTCTCCTCTTGGCCGGATACCAATAAGCTCTCGTACGGTGACTTTGCCCTCCCTCCCACCTGGCGCCTGCGTTTCCTTATATGTGTTAGAATGGAAATGGGCTGGGACTAGAGAAAAGAACTACCATGTGGTTAGTGCATAGCATGAGTTAATCCTTTAAATAAACCTCCATGTGAGGTCCCTTATTTTACCCATTTTGCAGATGAAGAAACTGAGGCTTTTATGGTGGCTAAGGTCACAATCTGTTGAGTGTAGAACAGGGATTCCTATAGGTCTAACAGCAGGGGTGAGGCAAGACCTTCCCTAAGATGCTAGGCTACTTCTAGGCTTTGCGTGAGGACCGCCTCAATGGAACAGGTCTATGAAACGTGCCTTACATTGTAGATACATAACAAACATTTGGTATTGAATCCAGGGTCGGACTGCTCATATTTGGCTCCAATGTGGATTCTTGGTCTGAGCCTTCAGCACGTCTCTCTCTTTCGATGCGCTGGTCTCCTGTCCTGGGTCCTCCTTCTGTCTGACTTTTCCTCCTGGACCCACCACCCTAGGGGGCTGCCAAGACCCCAAATACCTGCCTCTCTGGGGACTTCACCCTGGTCTGCAAGGCCCTCTCTTGAGAAAGCAGATCACTGCCCCGGCTTCCCAACTTGAGGGACAGGTGAGAGAGGTATGAAAGGAAGGAGAAGAGGAAAATTCCAGAGCCAAGGCAAGACGATTTAAAGAATCTGTTGATTTTGATCCCATTATGCCAGAAAGTTCCACAGACAGCAGCCAGAGCACAGTGGGGAGGACACTGCATGAGAATCAGACCAGGCTGCCACTGGCTGGCTGATTTGGCCAAGGACTTGAGACTCAAATTCCTTATCTTTAAAATGGGGGTGGGGCCCTGGGTGGCTCAGTTGATTAAGTGTCTGACTTTTTTTTTTTCAAAAATTTTAATGTTTATTTATTTTTGAGAGAGAGACAGAGCGCAGGGTGGGGAGGGGCAGAGAGAGAGGGAGACACAGAATCCAAAGCAGGCTCCAGGCTCTGAGCTATCAGCACAGAGCCTGAGGTGGGGCTCGAACCTATGAATTGCAAGATCATGACCTGAGCCTAAGTCGGACACTTAACCAACTGAGCCACCCAGGCGCCCCAAGAGTCCGATTCTTGATCTCAGCCAAGGGTCTTGAAGTCAAGCCCCGCACTGGGCTCTGAGCAGAGCATGAAGCATACTTAAAAAATAAATAAAATTCTTTAAAATGGGGGTGATTGTACCTTCCTTACCCACTCCAGAGAAGTAGCAGGTCAAGTAAGAAAGTGCTGCCATCTTGTTTGATAAATTGCTAAGACATTTTATAAGACTAGATTGTGTGGTTCTCTCCCACTGAGTAGAAACTCAGGGAGCCCGAGTCTCCGTGGCTGGGCTGTTAACAAAAGAGCACTTCCTCCATTGCTTAAGCTTTGGGGAAGAAGACACCGCTTTGTGAAGTCCTTGCCTTCCTTCTGTTCCACACCCCTGAGAACCTACTGTTTCACTCTAAAATCATCTTTTCCACCAGAATCTGTCCACAAAACTTTAGCCAAGCATCAGGTTCTGTTTGGGACCCAAAGGTCACGTCTAGGACAATTCTCATCTCCTTGTTCCCTTCAGCTGCCTGTAACAAAAGCTGGGCAGCTGACAATGTGTCACTATCCCCAACCCTTGATCTTCCCAAATGTCTCCAGATTCCAGCAGGAGGAAGCGTGCCTTTTGAGTGTCTGTCTGTCCGGCCCTGTGCTGGGCACTGTCACACTCCTGATCTCAGCAGATCCTCACAGCCCTCTGAGATCAACATCCGAGGAGTCTGCTCACCCACCATGCCTTCTTCCGTCAGGGATGGGTCTCAGAAGGTTACGGGCATTATGTGATTCCTCTCCTTTTGGTCATAGACGCTTGGTTTCCTGTGGCTTCTGAGCCAAAATGGGCCAATCGCATTCTCTGCCCTGAGAATTTGGATTGGAGCACAGAGATACCGGTCAGCACCTGCTGGCACCTAGTTGCCATTTGTGTGCTCCGAGAAGCCGAGAATACCTACCTGGAGAAAGGTGGGGAGGAGGGGAGGGAAGGAGAGAGACAGAGAGAATGAATTAGGGCAGGGGTGCCTGGGTGGCTCAGTTGGTTAAACATCCGACTTCAGCTCAAGTCATGATCTCATGGTTCCGTGGGTTCGAGCCCCGCATCGGGCTCTGTGCTGACGGCTCAGAACCTGGAGCCTGTTTCAGATTCTGTGTCTCCCTCTCTCTCTGACCCTCCCCTGCTCACGCTGTCTCTCTCTCTCTCTCAGAAATAAATAAAACATTAAAAAAGAGAGAGAGAGAGAATGAATTAGGGCCGAGAAGCCTGTGGCCTAGAGTGAGGGAGAAAGCAAACCCAGTCTCTGATGACTTTTTAGATCATTCCTGGCTCCAAATCCTCTCGAGGCTTCATTTCATTTCCTGCCCTTGGGTGCCATGATCTACCTCCCAACTTAATAAAATAATCCCCCATACCCTTTTTAAGCTTAGCATTATTTCATTACTGTTGGTTATAACTAAAAGAGTGTGTTAGGCTGGTAGGCTTGGGGAGCCCCATTTTATAGAGATGGAAACTAAGATGTAGCGATTAAGCCACGAGCCCAGGGCCACAGAGCTTGTCAGCGGCATAGGTGGGAAGCACGGCTGTGTGATTCCAATGTCGGAAGTGTGTGGGGTGCTGTCTTTATATCAGGCACTTTCTAAAAGCTTTACGTATCTTCTCTCATTTCAACGTCAGAGCGCCTCTATAGGGCAGGCACTATTGTCAACGCCATTTGAAGGATGGGGACTTAGAGGCCAGGAGAGGCTGAGTTGTCTGCTCAAGGTCATGTAGCCTGTGAGGGCCAGAGTCTGGCTCAGAACTCAGGCGGCTGACTCCACAGGCTGGGCTTTTAATAATTATGCCGTATCGCTGTTGTTTGTGGCAATGCTGAGTCTGGAGGCAGAGGGCTGGACACGGATGGGGTCAGAAGTGTTCAGAAATTGAGGAACACATGATTTTAATTGAATGACGGACGCTTAGATCCTTAGAGGACGGGTAAGCCTTTGCAGATCCCACTGGACTAAGTTGCCACCTACCGTATGTGTCTGGTTTTCAGCAGCTCTGACCAACGTTCATTCCATTCCTTCTCCGTGATATCGCGCTGCCTGTTCCATCATGGAGCAGGTTTGGTTTTGCCCCCTGGGATCTCACTCCATTCTTTGGCTCCTATCCCTGTCCTTCCCTCTTCTTAGACCCTTGCTGGTGGTGAGCCTACCCTTAATGAACCTCCAGAGCGAGGATAAATCAGAGCTCTGGGTGACTGAGTAGTTTCCACGAAGGGTTGGGAAAAGCGTGCGTTCATTTAGAAACTGGATTTTGTCAGGAAGGCATCGGGCTCAATCTCCGTGTTCTCAGCATGCCCTTCATGGCCCAGCAGAGACAGAGTGAAGAAGGGACAGACCCTCTAGACCTGGGGCCCCAGCTGAGGACGAGCCTCTCGAGGCGATGTTCGATGCACTCTGGGCTCTCTGTCGGGATGTGCTAATGGAAGAGGAAGCCCAGCTCCTGGGGTCTGTGGGTAGTAGAGAAGCAGAAAGGGCTTCCACTGATTCCAGAAAGAGAAGGTTGAGAAAGGCCCAGGAGGATTTTCTAGGCATTTCTACCTGGAAATCATTCTAGGTTTGCAGATCATTCTAGGTTGGGGTCACCGACCCTTCTGAGAAATTGGTGAAGGACAGAGGTTTTCTCCCCCCAAATGCACATGGAGACATAAATGTGCTTAAGACATAACCTTGCGTAGTTATGGATGCCCAAAGCTATCCAATGATTAGGAATCCTTGATCCGAAGAGACAATCCCATCTGATTAAGAGCCTGAGAGGAAGGATGCTTCTACCCACCCTTCCAGTAGGATGTTAATTTCTCCTGGAATCTTTGCTGACCCCCTTCCCTCCTCTCCTCTCCCTGCACCCCTGCCTCTGCCCTGGCTGGTTTGAGCCCTTCCTCTTTCTCTTGTGCCCGTTGGCACCACTTTGCAGGGGTTAGGAAATGTGGTCCTTAGACCAACAGCATCCGCATCACCTAGGAACTTCCCTCTGGTACCCTACGACTTTGAGCCACGGTGACTGACACTCCATGTTCTTTGGGACCCATTCCTTTCTACTCCAGGGCCCGCAGTCAGCCTGGGTTCCGCTAGGCAGAGAAGGCAGCTTAGGCGTGAGGTATGTGCCGGGAGACCCTTACACAGAGATGGGGACAGAGAGACATCAAACCTGGAGCAACCCTCTGGGTAGCAAGGCCTCAACCACACGGCGAATGAGGGGCGGGCAGGCAGGGACTGCCTGCCCCTCACCTATGTCCAGGGGCCCAATTCTGCCAGACTTCACAGGCTGCCCGGCTCCCCTCCATGCCTGCCTGAGAGCAACCTTGGCAGAGGATGGCGAATGTCTGCCAGGAAGATGCTTGCCAGGCTGGCTGGGAGGGATACGGCCACTTTGTATTTTTAATGATTCCAACTTTCCATGGAGGAGAGGATGGGTGGAAGACCCCTCTTAACTTCAGCTGTGCATTTGGTCTGGGGGAGGGTGGAATCAACCCTTAATTCCCTGCCTCCTCTGTAGGGTCACGTTTCCCTAGTTTCCTTCTTAGGGGAGAGAAAGCGTCTTCCTATACAGTTTCTTAGTTTCTCACATGAAAAAAAAAATAGCTTTGGGGGTGCAGGGAAAAAAAATTCTGTAACTCTTCCTATCTCCTATCGACTCAACTCTTTAAACATTAGAACAAAGTTTTTGATTTTTTTAAAGGTAGGGACAGAGGAAAGATACCTGTTTACTATCAATTTCCCGTGCTTTTAGTTTTTAAAAAGAATCCTTGTATATTTTTCTCTTAGGAGGGGTAAAGAAAGGTTTCTCTCATCTCGTATATGGGCACTTCTTCAATTTTTATTGTAAAAAATCAATCATCTGTGGAAGATGTAGGTTGAATCCAGTAATCCTTCTTGTCCTGTTATGGGCTGGGTCCTTCATACTTTTAATTAAAAAAAAAATCAGAATTTTTGGGGGTGTGGTGAGGGGAAAAAAATCCCTTCTAGACCTTCCCAAGTCATAAGGAGGCAGTTCCTCAAATTAAAAAAAAATCTGATATTTTAGATTGTTGGACAGAAATATTCTTGGTCACCATCGATTTCACATAGAATTTCTCCCATTTTTCTTCTTAAAATCAACTTGAGTAGGGGATATGGGAGGGGGGCTAGCCCCCCTGAACCTTTAACCCTAGTGTCTCTCCTAGGGCCAGTTCCTCAAACTTTGATTTTTAAAATAAATCTGTTCTTTAAAAAGATGTTGACAAAGGTAGACAGAGGCATTCGCTTCATCCTGCATTACACATAAAAGCAGCTCCTCAAATATTTATTTTTAAAATCCATCTGACTGGGGGGGCTAGAAAGACTCCCCTTAACCTCCCTGGTCTGACCCAGGGCCAGTTCTTCAAACTTTTATTTTTAAATGACATTAGCTGTTTTTTTTGGGGTGGGGGGCAGGCAGCGGCAAGAAGAGCATCCCCGATGAGCCTCGCGATTCTTCCATAAGGCCAGCTCTTCAAACTTTATTTAAAAAATCAATCTGATTTTTGTGGGGTGGGTGGGGGGAGCAGCAGAGCTNTCCAGCCCCGGGCTCGGACCGGAGCCCAGAAAACAAAGCGGCGAGAGAACAGAGCAGCCATTTCAGTTTGGACAATTCACATTTTGCAAAAATGCAACCCCTTCCAGCTCTCCCCCCTCCTCCCCCCAAATTCCCAATTTCCCCCTNCCCTGATGACCCCCCGGGAGGTCTTTCCCCTCTGGCACCCCATCTTTGCAACAGTCTTTTTTTTTTTAGGCCATATTTCCCTTTCTCAATTTTTTTTTTCTAATTTTTCTTCAAACGGTAGTTTTTTCCCATTAAAACGACGCCACCTAGAGGATACTATTTTGTAAATAAAAAAAGAAATTAAAATTGAAAAGAAATATTTTTTATTTCTTATTTTTTCAAAAGTTTGCACTCCAAGGCAGTGGAGGGGTAAAGGATTCTTTTTTTTTCTTTTTTGGGGTGAAAATTTACACTTTGATCTTTCTGGGAGCATGGAGACAATTTTTATTTCTGAAGCCAAATCCAGATAATATGTAAATGAAAATTAAGCTAGAATTTGAATGAATTCAGGTTTTGAGAGGGAGAAAGGAGAAAGCCTCCTAAAACCGAAGTCATTTTGGCTTTCCAACTCTTTTAGTTTGAGAAAAAAACTAATTGGAATTAGGAAAGGAGGGAAATTGTTGAGTTTAGAGAAAACTGGGAGAATTGGCTTTATGAAGCAATTAGAAATTGTACTTCATTGTAATTTGGAACTTGTTTAGCCCAGCGGGCAGAAAAGACTAATTTTACCATTTGGCAATATTTAAAGTTTTTCTATTTTCGAGAGGGAAGGATTTCAAAGAGAAAATAGACCCTAAAATGTTGGCTTTGGACACACCCAAAAATTGTAGTTTTTTTTTTTTTTAAATTTCGTATTTACATTTTATTGCATTTAAATCCCAAGGTTCTAAAGAAAAACAGAAACTGGGAAAGTTAGAGTGAAATCCTGCCTTTTTTTCCTGATTTGTTGGGTTTTGTGGTGGTGGTGGGGTTTTTTTGGTTGTTTTTTTGTTTTGATGGAATAATTAAGACTATTTTCTGATTTTGTTTCCTGAAAGGTCTAGGCATTTCGTTTTTTGTTGTTGTTTTATCCAGAAAATGTCAGGAACCTTTTTTTGAGCAATATTCAGTGGGAAAAAAATGTAAATTCATTACATTATACAAATTGAGTAGCCCACAGATTTGTAGGAGAGACCGCCATTAAAATAAGATATGCATAATTAACATTATTATGAAAAAACTAACAGTGGATTCACAGAAGCTCATTTTTTATGACATGCAACTGAATCAGTTGATAAAGACAAGGGTTGAAGAATCTTTGGTAGGAGATAATTTTTCTTTTTCTGTGCTTGCTTACTCTTCCAATTTGAAAAATTTTTTATTTAAAAAAAAAAAATCCAGATTGGTTTTAGGCCTCTTTGATTGTGATGTGGGGTTGGTAGTTTATTAGCATTTGGTATTTGTCACAAATTTGATTACTTTCAAAAGGGAAAAGAAAATCCATTAGCTTTGATCATTTTTGGGGGGGTTGTGATTTACAAAAAAGCACAAATTTAGGAAAGATAAAAGAAGGGAAGGACAGAGAGGAGACCAAAATTCTGATTCTTACCCATCTTCTCTAGTGGAACACTTAAGTTTGCTTGAAAAATGGTGTAAAACACCAATTCAGCTGATTCTAGCTGCAAAATTTAATTTTTTTAAAAGAAAAAAAAAAAGAAAATACACACAAAAGCTAAACCCAGACGTACCTGCCTCTGGAACATGGGAGCACAAATGCAAACAGTATAGTTTCGTGGCCTTAAAATGAAATCAAATGAAGGTGGAAAAAAAAAATTTTTTTTTAGAAGACAAATATTGACTAAATTAAAATTTAACAGATGAAAATAAGGTACCCACCCAAAGTTGAAGGGTTATTTGTGATGAATTTGTATCTGGTTGAATTTGCTAGGGATTTTGAATCCAAAAAAAAAGTTTAATTTTTTCTTGAAAGAAGGGGGGAATGCTGTTCGCATCTGCAGGGTGGAATCTTGGCGGGACCTTGTGTGGGGGCCGATGGTGGGTCATACAGGGCTGGGACAGGAAGCCCTGTGTCCCTTTCGCCAGCCACCAGCTGGTCTTGGAAAAAATGGTGGCCTCAGTTCATGCATCCCTACCCCGTTTTGTGGAGATTCAAATTTCTGAGGGGATTCGAATTCTCTGAAATCTGTTTGACAGTGGAAGAGGTTCGACGTTTTCCATCATCGCCATTGCATTTGGGAGATTTTATTTTTTTAGTAACGAAATCCTTCAGGCCTGCTGGTCACATTCTGACATATTTGGAATGAGCTTTTTTTTTTTTTTAAGTAACATAATTAAAAAATTTTTTTTCTGTTGAATTATTTAGGCCGATGTCTAGGACAATCAAAGAATTTATAATTTCCAAGGGCTCTGGAGGCCTCATGAGACAGTAGGCCTGAGTTCAGCAAGTGTTGGAGGGGAGCTGTACCCCAGGCTGGGAGGGCTAGGTGGGCACCCCTACTGGGCATCTGAGAACACGTCAGGGTTGTAGATAACAGGTTCGTTCTGGTGCAAGGAATAAAAATATTGCGGCATGGCCCTTTGTGTGTCCTGGTCTCCTGATACCCAACTCAGATTCTTTTAATTCCATTCTGCTGAAATTTCGATGTGTTGTCTCTGGTTTAAAGGGAACCCCTGGCGAGGACTTGAAAAATCATTTCTGTTTTGTAGACTTGTTTTTTCCTTTTTGTAAAAAATTGGTTATTCTGATCGTGTTTGTTGTAAAGGAAATAGAGGTGCATGATGGTACTGTTGGGGGCGGAGTCAGTTCTCTTTTGTTTCTATTGGCATCTCCCAGGCCTGAGATCTGACCCAGGCCTTGCCTCTCTCACCTCCTATTTTAGATGGAAGTGTGACCAGAATGGATATACGAGCTAATTTTTATGAGCTGTTCACCAAACTCTGTTGTAATATTGGGCAAAAAATCTGGCAAATTGGACTTGAGGGGTGGTAATTTGATGATGGGCTGAGTTATTTTGGTGAAAGATCATTTATACTGTTTCACAGTACAGACTCTTATTACTTAATGTTTTGCTTTTCTGCCTAAGGAGGTTTTTTTTTTTTTTCTAATAAGGTTTGAAATTTCAAGGGCCTGCTTTATAGCTTGACTTTGGACCAAGCTAGGAAAAAGGGTTTGCTTATACTTTCAGCCCTGCACAGAGGTGAACTTGAACAAGGGCTCTTGCTTTTGCAGAAGAAAAGCAACAAAGATGGCTGGTCAGTGTAAGGCTGACCTCTCCCTGGTTCTAGAAAATAAACAGCCGATGGTTTGTTTCATTTGCGAAACAGAGTTTAAAAACTCCTCCTTTGTCACATACAATTTTTTTCCCCCAACTTTTGACTCAGCTCTTGGCATGTTGCTTCCTCTGGCCTCAGAATCCACGTATCTTCTTCTTGGTAGGGTGGTAAGACCTTCCCTGCCATGTTTTAGTGGATGTGTAAGCTGACTTTTCATAGTCGTGGTGAAAATTTAGATTTTTTCCATGTTCTCGTAATGCTTTGTATCAGTTGTGTCTCCTCCCTGGTGATGTGAAGTGAAGTGGCTTTGTGGGTCCGCAGGAGCCGTAGCTCACCCAGGGTCTTGCCGTATGACCTTGGAGAAGACACTTTTTCCTTTTGAGCCTCAGTTTTTGAGAGTTTTGGATCAGAACAAGGATAATCAAAGATAGGTTGCCTCTCTGATTCGGACTTGAGGTGATTGGCCGCAGCTGCCTGGAGCGCTCACTGTGTTGGGAAGGATCCCGAGGTCACATCTGGATGCGCCTCTGCTGGAGAGAGAGGTGCAGCATCCACCCCAGAGTGAAGAGTACACTTGTTATTCGCCACACCCAGTTTAGGTCATGCATCGTGACTGTGACATCTGTTTAGTGGCTTGCGATCAGCAGAAACCTAGAAAAAGGGGTGAAGAGAGTAGAGGAGCACACAGAAGAGCAGAGGCATAGCCCAGTGTGGAAGGCTAGTGTAGTCTTACGAAGCGTCCGTTTGATTTGTCTTTGCCGATAAGTGTGTGTAGGATACATGTAATTTCCTACCGAGAGTCACAGTTGAGGGAGTCAGCAAGGTACTGAACTAATGCTCCAGACCCACCTGGATACACTGCACGCACCCCACACTTCCCTGCTTCCGCTTTACTCACTTGTTACCACCGTTGACTTACCGTGAACCCAGTGCAGTAGGTACATGGTTTGTCCCCTGGCCGAGCCTGCCTTATGCTCTCCCCCGCCCCTTCCCGTGAAGAAGTCTCAGCTGCCCGGTGATCGGGCGCACCCCCCAGCTTGTTGGCCCTGGAAGAGCCTAGAAAGACACGTGCTAGGGTGAAGGCGGCATGGCTGGCACTGTCTCTTGCTGGAAAGTTGTCTTTAAAGACGTGTGGAATGTCTTGGTACCGGGGAGAGCATCCACACGTGGTTTTATTCCACACTTTTACTTCAAATTGCCAGAAGAATTTTTCTGGAGTTGGAGACTTAGTGTTTGCTCCGTATTTAAATTTTAAATCAAACTCTGGGAGTATCTTTTTGTGTATGCGCTTCCTAGAAACTCCAGAATTTGCTGTCTTTGTCTTCTCATCTTTTAACATGTATCAGACCAGCACTGTCCAATAGAAATATAACTTGAGCCACAAATGTGGGCCACACTCATAATTTTAAGCTTTCTAGTGATCCCCCCCCCAAAAAAAGTAAAAGGAAACAGGTGGAATTCATTTTAATAGTATAGTATATTTAACCCACTCTATCCCCCAGACCATCATTTCAGCAAGAATTGTGATGGTATTTTATATTCTTTCTTTGGGAGGTATTAAGTCTTTATTAACTAGCCACATTTCAGGTGTCAGTAGCCACTTGTGGCTAGTGGCTTCCGTCTTGGACAGCACAGGGCCGGACCAGTGTTCCATCTAGGTGTGGTTACAGGGTGGCCTTAGAAGGTTAGTGACACATCTTTCAAAGCTCTTAGTTTTTCTGGTGGGACTTCCTTCCTGAGCCCTAGATGCTTTGCGGTATTTCAGCCTATAGTGGTGATGACTTCCACCGTTCAGTCTCTTCTGGCTGAAGTGGTCCACACCTCTCTTTTATTTGTCCCTTAGCAGTCTTCTGCCAGGATTATGCCAGAGTGCTTTAGTTAAAAATGGCAAATGATGGCTAGGAACCCCGGGATGATGTGTCTCAGCATGTGTGCCCTTGACGTTGAGAAGTCCAAGTGCAGGGGGCAGCTGTGGGAGGTGGGTTTTAAATAAAGTATTGCCTGAAAGAAAGATGAAGGTACCAGAAGAGAGCAGGTGCGTAGGACCACGGTTGGGATCCTAGAGGAGGGAGATTAGGGGCAAGATGGTCTGTCAGTGGGGTCTGTTTCTGGACGGAGCATGGGCCCCCCTGGGGAACTGCCCCGGCTAGGCCTTGGGGCCTTAGGTCAGAAGCATAGACATTTTCTGACATCCACCCAGTTGGTGAAATGGAAGTTGGGATTTGAGGTCAACTAGACCAGAGTTTGGAATCCAGTCTTGTGGCATGGTTAGCTCTGTGTCACTTTGGGAAAGTCATTTCTGGGTTTGGAACCCCAACTTCTGCCTCTGGAAAAAGGGAGTAATTATCTTGACCTTGAAGGGCTGTTTTACAAGGAAATGAAACAGCTCATGTGAAAACACCCACCAGTCCTTAGAAGGTGGTCAGTACATGTCAGCTACCTGTTGACCCAGTGGCCAGTGGGTCTCCATATGGGGAGACTGAGTCGCAGTGACAGCAGTTTTGGTAGTTCTGGAAACCTGGGGCCTTGTCTTCACGGCGCAGAGTTAGGTAACAACAGAAAAGGTCCGCTCTTTTGGTTGTTGCTCTCACACACGGGCATGACACATCTCCTTGACCTTATGTGTCTTTCCTGTCAAAGGTGTTCTTCATGTGTTCATCCCAGGGATGCTGTGGCTTCTCTGAACGTTTCTGGATTTGTGTCAAAGCCTGTGACACAGTCTTTAAAAGGGATGGATCTTGGGGTGCCTGGGTGGCTCAGTCAACTAAGCGTCCGACTTCGGCTCAGGTCATGATCTCACGGTTCGTGGGTTCAAGCCCCATGTCGGNTGGGTGAACTGTGTCCTTTCCAGCTTCCGTTCCTGCTGGGCCTCCTGTCTCTAGTGCCCTTCCCCTCATTCATCTCCCCTCTGGGGAACCGGCCCCCCAACCTCCACCCAAGACCACTGGCATGTCCTCTTCTGCGGCGCCCCCCACGCCACCCCAGGGGGGTTCATCTGTGCCCACCCGGCAGTACAGGTCCCAGATACTACAGGTCCACAGATGAGAGTTAATTGTTGGCAGGTCTGTTTCTCCAGCCAGCTTGGGAATTCCTCGAGGGCAGAGAGCATGGGTTATTCATTTTAGGGTCTGGCACAGAGCAGCAGCTCAATAGAGATTTGGTGACTTAATTTGATTTTTTTGGAAATAGATCAGTCGGATTTGAGTCTAGAGAAGAGTGGTGAAGAGTGTGTGACCAGGTTGGGTCTGGCCGTTGGGTCGGGAGCCCTGTGGTACGAGGAAACGTACTGGGCACGTGTACCTAGAGCTGTTCTGAAGCCCATGCCGTCTTTGGAGTGATCCATTGGAGGAGGCTCTGGATGGTGGTAACACTCCTTTGACTTTACACGTTTTGGGGAGTTTTTAAAGCGTCTCCACCCCCTTCACTCCTCCCGGAGGAACTATTTCTTGAAAATGGATAGGGAGCCAGGGAGGGCCATCACCCAGATGGCTGGTGGGCAAGTAGGGCGACTGGACGCAGCGGTCCTGAGGCGGGGGGCGTGGGGAAAGCCGTGAGGCAGGAGGGCCGGGTGGGAGGACTCTGGCACCCTGTGTTTGTGCTAGGAGCTGGTTGTCTGGGTCCTGGGCGCAGGATGGGGCACCGGGGGGCTGTGGGTAGCACACCTGGAACACCTTAAATGTGTGGCGGCTAAATGTGTGATTTGATGTTCAGTCACATCTTCTCCGTGGTGGGATGATGGCTTGCAGATGGCCAAAGATTCAAGGGAAACTTAACAGGAGAAACTTGAGAAGATTCTGTGTATTTGCCTATTTTTTCCTGTAAGCTTTATAAAACACTGTCACTTTTTAAAAATATTTATTTATTTATTTCTGTATTTTGGGGAGAGTGCACGTGGGGGAGGGGCAGAGAGAGGGGGACAGAGGATCCGAAGCAGGCTCTGTGCTGCCCGGGTGACAGCAGCAAGCCTAATGCGGGGTTTGAACTCATGAGCTGCAAGATCATGACTTGAGCCAAAGTCAGACACCTTAACCAGCTCAGCCATCCAGGTGCCCCCAAAACACTGTCACTTTTAACACTGGTGGCCCACCCCAGCAAGTGAGCCCAGGATCCCAGTTTGAAGGACACCATATTTCCTCGATGGTCATGTTTGCACATTTTCATGTTTTCTGAAATTGGGGTGGTCTTAACAGTACCTGTTTTGTTAGTGCGTTCCCTTTCGTTGTCTTCAACCCCAAAAGCTGTTGTCAAAGCAGTGGTGGACTGAACAGTCAAAGGCATCTTGGAGTTGAGATAGAGTGTCCTGTTCTTGGTGGGGTGGACTGTGGCCTTAGGGATTCCCAATTCTGCTCTTGCTTACCTCACTTAGCTCTGAGCTTGGCTTCTCCACTTGTGCGGTGAGGGCGGGACTTGGCCTTGGGAAGAAGCATCTGGAACTTGGAATTGCACCCCTTCCCTTCCACGTCTGGAGGGGTTTCATGACTTTGCCATGCACCTTTCTCTAAAGGATGGAAGTAGCCTGTGGGAGGAAGCTCAGTACCTTCTACTCACAGCCAGATACCACTTAGACATTTCCAGGGGTAGAATGAACAGGCCCAAACTGGAGGGATAAGGCTTGGGTTCCCTGCCTGCCCTGCTGCTTAATCATTTTGTCATCTTTGCCAAAGTTCTTCACGTCCCTGCGCTTTTCCCTTATGTTTGAAGTGGGGATGATGGGGATGATACCCATAGTACTGGGCTCTTATAAAAAGTTGTGAGGGGTTGTGAGAAGAAGCTTTGTAAAGGGCAGAGTTTTTCACTTGCAACATGTTACTGGTGGTCATCTAGTCCGGGGATGGTAAATAAGCAATATACATACCGTTGCCTCCCATTTTCAAGCCTGTGGCAGACATTACTAATCGATCTTGGCACCCTTTTCCATGGAAGTCTGGCCAGTGACCTCACAATCCTTCTTTCTTAGTATGATGCAGCCAGCCATTGAGTTTAGCATGGGATGTGAAGCCAGTTTGTCATTTCTGATTTGTTTCCTCAGTGANTGCCCAGAACCTCAGTGAATAGGCAGAGGTGAAATTTCAGGCCTTAGATTTCCAACTCCTCAACCATTGCTTTTCCTACTAGCACATACACTGTGTCAAATGAAATTAAAGTTAATTTGGCCTTGAGAAAGCGAGGATTCTGACTCCTCCCTTTCCTCCTTGTTATAATTAGACACCCTTGGGGTTTTCATCAAAGCAGGGCTGGGTGACCTGCTTCTCTGCCTGATCCCGGAGTGATCGGATTTCAGAGGGGGAGATGCTGGTGGTTGGGCCGCTGGGTTGGGCGGTATTGGTGTCCCCCATTCGTGTAGCATAGATGACATGGCGGAGGGGCAAGGCAGGCCCCCGGGTTGCTGGACGATGGCCTGGGTGTGCAACACGTTTGCTGTTTGCACACACTTAAGACCACAGGCAAATTTCTCAGCCTTGAGGAATCTTAATTTCTCCATCTGGGGAATGGGATGAAAATAATCCTGCACAAGAATCAAATGAAAGGGCTTATTTGAAAATGCTATCTCCATTTATTTTTGAAAATAGTTTCTATTTTTTTATTTTTAAAGTATCCTTTTTAAAGGTTATTTCTTTGTTTTTGAGATGGGGTGGGGAGGGAGCGGGGGAGGGGCAGAGAGTGATGGGGAGAGAGAATCCCAAGCAGGTTCCGCACCATCATCACAGAGCCTGATGCGGGTCTCGAACTCATGAGCTGTGAGATCATGACCTGAAGTGAAGTCGGATGCTTAACTGACTGAGCCAGCCAGGCGCCCCTTGAAAATGCTCTTTAGACCGAAGCCCTACATATGTGTTATTTATTTTTTTTTACACGTGGATTTTTATAACTAGCACTAGTCACTATTTGCAGGTGCCCTGTTGGGAAATTTTGGAAACCCAGAGTGACAGATGGGTGTCTACAGAGGTCCCTTATCTTATTTTATATGCCGGCTGCAGGTTTAAAAAGTTTGGAATTTGTAGGCCTTGGACAGAGTATGTACTCTGCCGTTCCAGACAGTTCCCACGTATGTGACCTGCCCAGCCCCGGAAGGCACTGGGCGCTGAGCCTCTGTTTGTTTATCTGTTAAGTGGGAGAACAGTCCACTTGTATATTCCTGACGGGCTTCCTGCAAGCATCATGTGAGTTAATGGATTCAAAAGTGCTTTATAAACAGTGAAGAACTAGAGAAACATGTTGGCGACAACTCCTTTCTTTTCTTGAAAAGAGGGAGAAAGAAAAAGGAAGGGAGAGAGGCCAAGGTGAGGATGGTTTTGAGTCGACAGAAACATGATACAAATATTTTAGCTGACAAAGCACAAGGAGGCTTCGTATATGAGCTAAAGAGAATAAATGGAGTCAGGTGATGCTTGGTTCCCTAGTCTGCTGTAGAAAACCCAGAAAAACCTGCTTTCTAGTGAAGTGAGTTGCGTGTCAGGGACAGAGTCTTGAATTTCCTAGGGCTAGCTCTACCCTTGAGGGAGTCGGGGTATCCAAGGAGGAAGAAATCTGACATCTCTACCCCATGGGTGGAAATGACTCTTGCAAAGCGGAGGAGGCTGGAGTATCCTTGGGCAAGCCCCTGGCTTGGGGTTTACTGGTAACATTCAGAGTCAGAAGCTGTTTTGGCTAGTGTACTTGGATGTGTTATTGTCCGAGACAGCATGCCCGGGGGACTAGCCATTCCATCACTCAGACTGGAGCCTCTGCTGGACAAATTCCCACTAGCTCCAGCATTTTTGTAGAGAACTAAGGATGGGAGTTTTTATCAGGTGAAATTTTGTGGAGAGAGTGCATTTCTTTTATTCTGGGCTCAGAGTTTTGTGAGCTAAGTGGACATAGCCAGGGTTATACCCAGAGAGAATAGATAGCATTTTTGGATGCTGGAGATTTTTTCTTTTTAATTTCATCAACGGAAAAATAACTAAAAAATTAAGTGTGTTTATGTGGGCTTTTCTTACAATGCATAGTGGAAAAGCAGAAAGTGAAACTGATCTGAAATAAAACTGAAACTGGCCTGGAAGAGGCCCCAGGGAAGGGTAACTTCCCTGGAGGGCTACTGGCTAGAAGTGGAATTTGTTGTGAGGGTGGTCATCTTTTCGGATCTGGGGAGTCTAGGGCTTAAAGGGTTTGTAGAGATGATCTATGTCTCTGCCATCCAGAGTGTGTTGGTAACCATTGGCCACCTATGGCTGTTGAGCAGTTGAAATGTGGCCAGCTCTAAGTGTAAAATCCACCCCGGGTTTTGAAGTGTTCACAGAGAAGAAACGATTGTAAAAGACTTCAATAATAATTTAAAAATTTTTAAGTTTATTTATTTTGAGAGGGAGAGAGAGAGCGTACATGCGCCAGCAGGTGAGGAGCCGAGAGAGAGGGAGAGAATCCTAGGCAGGCTCCATGCTGTCAGTGCAGAGCCTGATGTGGGGCTTAAACTCATGAACTCAGGATCATGACCTGAGCTGAAGTCAAGAGTCAGATGCTTAACTGACTGAGCCACCCAGGCGCCCCTCAGTAATAATTTTTAAAATATCGATTGCAAGTTAAAATGATGGCACTTTATATACTGGGTTAAAGAGTATATATTAATCAAATTAATTTCACTTTTTCAGATAAAATAAGGTCGCTACTAGAAAAATTGAAATTGCCTGTGTGGTCTATGTGTTCTTTTGGACAATGCTGATCTAAAATTCTAAAATTCTGCCCCCACCCCCACCCCCCAGCTTCATCAGGTAACTGGTGAAGAATGCAGAGCTTGGGATTGAGAAGAAGGGTGATGTAGTGGTGGAAGCATCAGTATAACTAGGTGGTTAAATGGAGGGAACTTACGACAGGGAGTGAAAGAGATTGGTAATTTAGGAAGGAAAAATTAAGCTGTTTTCCACTTTGCTTATCCATTCCCCTAAACATTAATTAAATGCTTTGGAAGAAAGTATATCTAACAAGACAAGCAAAAACAAATCTAAAAGATTACCCCTGGCAATCTCTCCACTTGCCAAAAAATTCCAGCCTATTTAGTCTTTGGGGTTGAACCAGGGTTTATGAATCAGACTGTGGTTCAGGGCTGGTTTGGGCACGGAAACCCAGGTCACATCAGGGGCTGTGGATTTAGGGTCCTGAGTGGCCACAAGTCATTCTCCTGCTAAGTCATGTGTGCTCCGTGGTAGGGAAGCAAGACTTCCGGGAAGCCGGAGGGCACTCTGTTGGAGTGGATGGGGCTGGCAGCACGTGGAGGCCATCCGGCTCGCCTCATTTCCAGCCTGGATCCCAGGGCGGGGGTGGGGGGAGCCGAGGGGCGCAGAACCGCAAATTTGGCTAGACTCCAACACAAGTTTCGAACTTTGTATCTTTGTTCTCTGGCTACTAGCGCTTTGAAAGGAATAGAGCCATGTGTTGGAAATTCAACCTTACAAATTAAAAAAAAATTTTTTTTAATGTTTATTTATTTTTGAGAGAGAGAGAGAGAAATAGGGCACGAGTAGGGGAGGGGCAGAGAGAGAGGGAGACACAGAATCTGAAACAAGCTCCAGGCTCTGAGCTGTCAGCACAGAGCCCAATGCGGGGCGAGCTCACAGACTGAGATCACGACCTGAGCCAAGGTTGGACATTTAACCGACTGAGCCGCCCAGGTGCCCCACAGATTTTTTTATTTTAATCAGGACGTGTTTCTGTTAAAAGGCCGAAGTTGAGCATTCTTACTTATCTCACTTGATTTTTGCAAAATAGAATTTTTCTCCCTCAAAATATAGTCATCGTTGCACATTTTCCAGGTGCTTCTTACATGCCAGGCACTGGACTTATTTAACATCTATTGTCTCAGTTAATACAGTCACCCTGGAGAGCAAGTTTTTTTTTGTTTTGTTTTGTTTTTTTAATATTGGGGAATTGAGAATCAAAGGTGAAAAGGTATACGGCTGGTAAGGGTGGTTGGCTCCAGATTAAGTTGGTTGTCAGAAGTGAGGCTCCCAATAGCCCTTTAAGGTTCTGAGTCTTAAACATTCTTGCGTCCAGTTGAGGAAGGTGAAGTTACTTGTCCAATTTGTGGCATTGGTGATTGGCTAGGACTTGAACCCAGTCCGTTGGATGCCCTCCCCTTCGCAGGGGGGCTGAATTGGACCCGGAGGTTTCAAGAACTTGCCCTTCCTGCTCAATGGGACCTGGATCTGGGGCTCCCAGTCCCCCAGTCCCCAGCTCCCCATGCTCCTCGGCGAGCTCGTGGCTTGTGTGTTTCATGCTCACAGAGCCTTTAATACTGCGTTTGAAAACAGTTGCAGAAGGTTTGCTGTAATTAATTACATTTGACATACTTGGAACCGAGGCCTCCTGGATTCAGAATGCAAATTTATGCCCAGACAGATGTAAGGTATGCTTGGAGCCAAGAGCTCTGGCACGTCCCAGCCAGGGCCTGTAGCGATGCTGGCTGCCCGATGAGACTACCATCGCTGACAGTAGGCAGCCGAGGCACAGCTCAAACTTGGGGTACCTGGAGCCCATGGGGCTGTTGGAGGAGAAATAACTCTGGGCTTCACGATAGGAGCCATAGTCTTAAGTCTGAGCCCTGCTTCTAACTCAGCCAGAGCCTGGGGTAATTTCTCTTCCCTCTTTGGGCCTCCGTTTCCCCTGTTATACAGTCAGGGCTTGGATTTAGTTGCTCAGAAAGCATGTTCTGCTTGTTCCAGGGCAGGAGGGCAGTTAATCCAAGTCAGAGCTTGGAGGGCTGGCTTTTGGAAGTATAAATAGTGGAGGTGAGAAAAGCTCGGAATAGAAGGGTAATAAGCAGGAGGCTATTGGAACAGAAAAGAGAAGTGTACAAGGCCTGATATTTAGTGCAAGACGTGGCTGATTTCCAGGGCTCCACATCGAGAGGTCATGCGTTCAGCCTCAGTCTCCTCTCACCATCTGTCTCAGATTGCCATGTAACAAATCACCCCAAAACTTAGTGGCTTAATACAACATGATCTGTTGTCTCTCTTGGTTTCTGTGGGTTGGGAATTCGGGAGTAGCTCCATGGGTTGGTCTGGTTTAGGGTTTCTCTGTGATGGTGGTCATATGGTGGCCAGGGTCATCTTCACGCCTTCTTTACTCTCATATCTGGTGCCAGGGTTTAGAAGATTTAAGCAGTTGGGAGTTCCTTAGGCATCCATCTGTCTGTCCATCCATCAATCCATCCATCCATCCAGCTCATGGGGTCTTTCTAGCATGGAGGCTTTTACACATGGCCTGACCTCTATATGGTGCCTTGCGTCTCCCAAAGCACATGTCCTAACAGAGATAGAGTCAGGCAGACTCAGTCTCTCCTTTTATGATTTGGTGTCAGAAGTCATAAAATGTAACTTCTACCTCAGTCTGTTGGTTGAAATAGTTACAAAGATATGTCCATTTCAGGAGGAGAGATGTGAACCCCGCTTCTCTGTGGACTTGGGACAACATCACATGGAGCATGTTGGAGGGCATGTATATTAGCGTGGTCGTCTTTGAAAATATAAGCTGCCCGACCATCTGTTTACTCATCAACCCATCTGTCTAGCTATTCACCTATCCATCCATTTCCACCCACCCATATCATCCTTCTATCCTTCATATGTCTTAGGATTGTCTGTCCATCCATCCATCCACCCCATTCAATCACCTGTCACATCTTGAGTACCTAATATGGTTTAGATGCAGCTAGGGTGCTTTCAATAATGAGCTCAAAGGGGAGAATGAAACCAATAATTATTTAAAAACATTTTTTAAATGTTTTATTTATTTTTGAAAGAGACAGACAGAGTGCAAGCAGCAGAATCTGAAGCAGGCTCTGGGCTCTGACCTGTCAGCACAGAGCCCGATGTGGGGCTCGAACCCTAGAACCACGAGATCATGACCTGAGCCAGAGCTGAATGCTTAACCAACTGAGCCACCCAGGCACCTTGAAACTAATAATTATTGAGAACCTACTCAGTGTTAGTTTCTTTATCCCCCAAATAACTTGCTGACTTAGAATTTTCATCATGTTTATTTTACAGGTGAGGAAACCAGGGTCATTCAGAAGCTAACTTGCCCAGGGTCATTCAGCTAATTAGTGTCAGAGTCCTCCCTCGGACCCCATTCTTCAGACTCTCCGATCTGGTTTCTGAGTGTGAGATGGCTGTCCACGGGTTGGTTCTCCACTCTTATTTTTCTTCCAAGTAAAAACAGGGCCCCCCCCCCATTATAAAATAATACATTCATTACAAAAACGTTAAAGCAGTACAGAAAAAATATGATTATTCTTTTAATAAACCACCCCAAATCCTACTACCCAGAGACAACCACTGTTCACATTTGATGAGCATTATTTAAGTCCTCTCTCTGCATATTTAAATATATATGATTACAGTTTTATACAAATGGGATTATATTCTACATGCTGTTCAGAGTCTGCTTTCTTTTTTCTCTTTTAAGCTCCTAGATATCTGCATCAGTAAATAGAGATCTTCGTTATTACTTTATTGACTACATTGTATTTCTGTTGTATATATGTCCCTGTACTCAGCGCCCTGTTGGATTTTGGGTATTCCTAGACTTTTTACTTGCAGGGTTTCTAGCTTATATGGTCATCCCTTTATCGTCACTCTCTAAGAGGCGGATTGCTGACCCATAGCTTATTTGCATTCTACAGGTGGCATTAGTTTTCCTTCCTACCAGGAGATTGTGTGCGCTCATCTTATGTGTCATGGCCACCATGTTGGATTGCCACTGTTTTTTTAACCATCGATGTCTGATGGGCAAATTGATGAGGTTGGTTGAACATCTCAGTGTACTTTTATTAGCTACTTGCATTTCTTCTTTTGTGAATTGCCTGTTCATGCATTTGGCTGATTTTTTGCCTGGGGTATCTATCTTTTCCATTATTTTTTAATTTTATTTATTATTTATTAATATATTTAATGTTTATTTAATATTTATTTTTGCGAGAGAGAGAGTGTACGCATGTGTGTGTGCGCGTGGGAGAGGGGCAGAGAGA
>NW_027530971.1:7645787-7685787 GCF_008692635.1 Crocuta crocuta
GCAGTGCCCGACGTGGGGCTCGAATTCACAAGCCGTGAGATCATGACCTGAGCCAAAGTCCGATGCTTAACTGCCTGATCCACCTAGATGCCCCTTTATTTATTTATTTTTTAGAATGTTTATTCATTTTTGAGAGAGGGAAGGGTCGAGAGAGAGGGGAATGGGATCTGAAGTGGGTTCTGTGCTTACAGCAGAGAGCTTAGTGAGGGACTCAAACTCACAAACCATGAGATCATGACCTGAGCCAAAGTCAGATGCTTAACCAGCTGAGCCACCAAGGTGCCCCTCCATTATTTTTAAAATAAATTTTGTATTTTATTTATTTAAAAAAAGTTTATTTAAATATTTTTTAAAAATTTATTTCTGAGAGAGAGAGAGAGAGACAGCGTGAAAAGGGGAGGGGCAGAGAGAGAGGGAGACACAGAATCTGAAACAGGCTCCAGGCTCTGAGCTAGCTGTCAGCACAGAGTTTAATGCAGAGTTCGAACCCACGAACCGTGAGATCATGACCGGAGCCGAAGTCGGACGCTTAACTGACTGAGCCACCCAGGTGCCCCTAAATTTTGTATTTTAGAGATACTGACTCTTTGCTTTTTAAATTTCCAGTATTTCTTTTCCTGGAAGTTTTTTTTTTTTTTTTTAAACCGCTGTTTAGTAGTAGTTGAATAAAATGTTTACTTTTAAAATGCTTACATTTTTGTGTTTTGGATTCTGACTATATTGTTTTGGTGTCACACTTAAAAAGACTTCCCCACATTAAGAATTTATAGTGAAAAGCAGCCTACAGAATGGAAAAACTATTTGCAAATCATATATCTGAATGAGGGTTAGTTTCCAGGATATATAAAGAACGTCCTACAATTCAACAACAAAAACCAAATAACCTGATTTTTAAAAAATGGGCCGAGGGCTTGGACAGACATTTTTCCAGAGAATGTGTACAGATGACCAACAGGCATATGAAATATACTCAACACCACTGATCATTTGAGAAATGCAATTTAAAACCACAGTGAGAAATCACTCACACTCATTAGGATAGTCACTATAAAAAAAAACAAACAAAAAAACAACAAACCCAGAAAGTAAGTGTTGGCATGGAAAATTTGGAACCCTATGTACTGTTGGTGCAGCTGCTATGGAAAACAATATGGCAGTTTCTCAAAAAATTAAAAATAGAATTCTCATATGATCTGGCAATCCTCCTTCTGGGTATATATCCAAAAGAATTCAAAGCAGGATTTCAAAGAGATAGTTATACACCCATGTTCATTGCAGTGTTATTTACAATAGTCAAGGGGTGGAAATAACTCACAGGTTCATTGATGGATGGGCAGAGAAACAAAATACGGTCTGTACATAAAATGGAATATTATTCAGCCTTAAAAAAAGGAAATCCTGTCACATGCTACAATATGGATAAACCTTGAGGACACTATGCTAAGTGAAACCGGCCAGTCACAAGAAGGTGAATACCATCTGGTTCTACTCACATGAGACATCGAAAGTAGCCGAACTGGCAGAAACAGAAATTAGAAGGGTGGTTGCAGGGGGAAGGGGGGAAGTGGGGAGATGCTTCTCAGTGGCTGTAGCCTTTCAGTTTGGCAAGATGAAAAAGTCCTAGTGATCTGTTGCACAACACTGTGAATATACATAGCACTCTTGAACTGTACGCTTAAAAATGGCCATGATAGGGAAAAAACAAAGTTGAACATCTATGTTATTTAACCAGTCAACCGTTTGTCTTCTAGGAACATTCACAGAAGGAATAGGTATGTCTGTGTACCATGTGAGACGTGCGTGAGTGCTCCTAAGTATGTATGTGATCAGATACCTGGAAACAAAAAAAGAATTTAGAAACATTCGTCTTTATTTCTTATATGTGTTTTGTTTTCTAACATTTAAATTGATGATCTATTTGGAATGTATTTGCTTTAGAGGAAGAGCATAAAGATTAGACTCTGGTTTTTTCCCCCCAAATGTCTAGCTTCTTGCTGTAACCCCAATAATTGAACAACCCATCTTTTCTTCCTGGATTTGAAATGCTATCTTTACCTGATATTAAATTTCCATGTGCTCAAGTCTCTTTCTGGGCTTTTCTGTTCTCTGAGTGTACAGGTATAACAGGTATATGATCACTTTTACATAAACTTTATCCCTGGAATCGTGTCTTAAGAACTGACCTGTAAAATAGCATGTGCCTTGCCATGTGTGTTGTCCACTAGGTTGGGCTGTTTTCTAGTGTGTTTTTTCGCTGGGCAGACTCTCTCTATTATCCAGACTGACCTCAATGTCACTATAGTTGCAGAAACTGAAGTTCAGTGAGATTCGATAACTTGCTGTGGGTGTCTAATGGATGTTGTCATTCACCACGCCTGGGAAGTGACAGTGCAGAGATTGGAGCCTCAGTCCCTCTGTGAAGTGTGTGGAGTACCTTTAACCACATGCCGTATCTCATGGATGCTCAGATATCTTTCCCTAGGGACCGTGCATGCCCTGGCACAGAGTGCTGCTAATATGTGCTTGTTGAATTGGATGGGAAGCAGTAGTCACGGCTTATTCAAAACAGATATTCCTAAATGGATTATTCCCTGGTTGCAGTTAGATGTATGCTAATATTTGTTTTAATAAGTTAATTTTTAAATAATTGAAGTAACCTAATGATATTACAGAGAAATCAAAAAGTAAGGAAATAAAAAGACTGTGGTAAAAAAAATGCCAGCCCTCTTATATTCACTATTAAAATTTCAGTGTATTTCCTTCTAGTTATTTTATAAGCATATTTTTATTATTTGAATCATAATATATTAGTTTTGCCTCCTGCCTTTTCCTTCCTCTGTCTTTTGTCTTCCTAATTGTCATTTTTAAAGACTCCATATTATTCACAGAAAACAATGAATGTAGTTTATTTAACCCATATTCTATTGTTGCACATTTAGGTTGGTTTTAATTTTTCTCTTTAATATGGTTACACTGTAATGAACATTTTCATATACAGAGTATTCTGATACTTTAAAGCCATCTCCGTTGGATATATTCCCAAAGACAGATTACTGGATCAAGGGTAGATATTAGTTAAATATATTTCCATATATCCTGCCCCTTTTGGGGCAGTTATTGGTACCAGGCTTTGGGAATCTCTGTTGATTTGGGAAAGAAATACAGCAAATCCTTAAAAAAGATATTTCATTGACTTTATTATTATGAAAGGGGTTCATGTTCAATGAGGAAACCTAGAGCGTATATGTAGAAGACTTCAGAACTGCACACTTCTCCATGGTGAGCCCTCTTAATTTCATGTCTGTTCTTATTTATTTACTATATCAGCATTAATTTTTCATTAAATTCTTTTTAATTTCATTTTATTAGCCAGAATTCTCTAAGAACTTGTTTTTCTGCATTTATGCTGATAAGCCATTTTTGGATGATGCTCCTTCCTCTTTCAAGATCCTAAATACTTCCTGAATTTATTGATCCATTAAATATTTGTCCTAATTATGGCTGATGACTCCTGTTAGGTGCCAGGGTCATCAATGAATCAATATGGATTTGGTTCACAGCCACATACAATGTGCTGTAGAAAATGTTCATGTTCTAAGACCAGTTGCCAAGTGTGTTTAATGGAGGGAAAGATGAATCCTCGAAAAGAGAATCCAGGGCATCTTCCTGGAGGAAGTGGTATTTGAGTGTGACTTTGAAGGACAGATAGGATTTGAGGGTCTAAAGATGGGTCTGTGGGAGGAAAGGGTTGGAACAGAGCATTCTGGGCCGATGAAATCGGATGAATCATCAACGCAAGATGAACTTTGGTGAATTTTTAGCATTGAGTACTTATTATTATAAATCTAATTCCTTGAAAGCTGATGACTCAGAAAATTCTGCCCAAATGTGGTTATCCTTCATGTAAGCTCACCAGAATGTTCTGTTAATCAGAACTCTTGTCTCTGAGGGGGTGCAGGTAGGTGGGGGGTTAGGGGGGAAAGATGAGGGATGAGAGGAAGAAAGCGAGCCTTAGGTAATCTGGTCTGAAGTCAGAACAGTGTTTAACTCTGCAAAGTGCTTTTGCAGGTGAGATCTCACTCCTGCCTCCTGGTGTCCTGACAGAACTGACCTCTGCAGGGCTTGCCCAGACTTTCGTGACTGACCCACTGGAAGGAATACATTTTATATCATCATCTCATATGCACATATTCATAAAAGTCAAGCAAAAGCAGAGAACAGTATTTACACTTAACCTCTTGCAATGCTTTCTGATACATTTTTTTAATTTTTAAATTTTACTTATTTTTTTTATTTTAGAGAGAGAGAGAGAAAGAGAGAGAGAGAGAATGCATGCAAACAGGGGAGAGGGGCAGAGGGAGAGACAGAGAGAATCTTAAACAGACTCCAGGCTCATTGAGGAGCCCAACACGGGGCTTGATCCCATGACCCTGGGATCATGACCTGAGCTGAAATCAAAAGTCAGATGTCTGCTCAACTGACTGAGCCACTTAGCACCCATGCATTCTGCTATTTTTAATTCTCTCTCTCTTTTTTTTTAATTAAAAAAAAATTGCTGGCTGTGATTCATTACATTGATTTCGAGACCCAACAATGGGTCTTCTGGATTTTCCTGCCAGGATGTCCCAGCTGTTCTGAGTGGTGGACTCCAGAGCCCCTTTACCTCTCCCGTCCAGCAGGTAAGGAACAGATCAGAAATGTGCCTGCTTGGCTCCCCCTCCTCAGGATAAATAGTCATCTTTGTAACTCCCCTGTAAGATGTGAGCGCACAAAGCAGGCAGCCATGGGCTTCCTGAGTTGGTGAGCTGAACTTGGAGGTGGGCCTGGAGCAGCTTCTCAGAAACGACGAACTGGAGTTCTTGGGTCCCAGGGAGACCCAGGGAGCAAAACCGTTAATGGAGATGAACTTGGAGAGGCATAGGGTTCTGGGTCCTTTTTTCCCCTCTTTTGCATATGCTAAGTTTTCTTCTTGGAACACGAACCTCTTTCATAATAACAAAGTGAGTCAACAAAACACTTTTTCAAGAGTGTACTGTATTTCCTTTCCAAATCACCAGAGGTTCCCAAAGCTTAGTACCAATAATCCCTCTTTGGGAATATATCTAAAGGAGAGGATTTTAAAATACCAACATATTTTATATATGAAGATCTTCTTTACAGCGTAATTTTACCAAAGCCCAGCGTGAGGTGTGGCAGGAGTTTGCAGGGTGGGTCTAAGTGCTGGGGTGTGTGACGCCCCCAGAAAAAACGGTCATTTTGTTGCTGCTCTGAAAAGTGGGACAGCAAAGTGGCTAAGGATGCCCACTTTGTAGCCAGACTTCCAGGGTGCAAAACCCAATTCTGCCTCTTGCAGACCACATGACTTTGGGCAAATTACTTAACCTCTCTCGGCATCGGTTTCCTGATCTGCAAAATGGGCAGAGTGAGAATTAGGGGGGTTACTACTAAAAGCAGTAGCACAGTGTGGACACATAGGAAGTCCTGCATAAGGGTTAGCTGGCAGTGCCATCAGAGTGCTGTTCTTTTTCTTGCATAGAAAGTGGAAACTACCTGTAGGCTCACTAGGCCTGTGTCTGAGCCCATTTGGCTTTTAGGACGTAGTGGATGAAGGACTCTAGGGCTGGATGCAAGACACCTGGTGCGGAGGGGTCTGTGCTTTATCAGGGCAGAGTTTGGGGTGTCATTTTCCCTCTTGGAAGCACTGTTGTCTAGAATATGAGATAATGAGCTTGCGTTTGTTCTGCCTCGCAAAATTGTCTTGAGGATAGAAGCTCATTCACCCATAAAATGAAGACACTGGACTTCACAGATGTCCGAGGGTTTTTTTCCTGAATTCCAGCTGTGGTTGGTTACTGCCTCTATGGATGGGCCATGCTGGCAGAGATGCTGGGATTGATTAGTGATGTCTGCCACTGGGAAGGCAGAGTGGTGGTGGCCTAGTTCACATATGCTGCTCCTGGGCTGGATGGCTTCGTGGGCCCCACTTAGTCCATGGCTGGGTGGTTCGAAGGGTTGTAAACGATTGAGAAACTGGCCGTCTAGTACTGCTACCAAGAGATGGGTGGATTTGAGTCCGTATTTTCTAAATGCGTATATTAAAATATCTTAAAGCTACAGTAACTGAATGAGGGTCGACCTGGCATAGGCGTTTACAGGCAGATAGATTTAATCGGTTACAGTGCAGAAGCAGACCCAGCACTTCCTGCTGTGTATTAACTTTAGTTCCTGTGATACCCTGCTTTGGTTAATTTTGCTTTTAAAATATTGTAATATTTGGTCAACATCTTTCCCTATTTTTTTGTTTTCAAGATTTTCATTTGTTTCACTTTTACCTATTCTACCAGATGAATGCTAGAATCATTTTTAAAGGTAAAAATTGCTTGGGGAAGGTAATTGTATTAAATGTATGTACTGAATTGAGTAGGAAGGGCATTTTTAACAAGACCGTGTTTTTCTGCCCGTTAAGGTTGTGGTCTTTTTCTTTCTTTGTTCATGTTCCCTTAAATGACCCACAGTAAAGTTTTCCACCTAAGTTTTGGACTTTTATTTTAGAGAGAACATGCGAGGGAGGGGGGCTGGGGGAATGGAGGGAGGGGCAGAGAGAGAGAGAGAATGAGAATCCCAAGCAGGCGCCGTGCCCAGTATGGTGTTGTATGCAGGGCTTGATCCCATGACCCTGATCATGAACTGAGCCAAAATCAGGAGTCAGACACGCAACTGACTGAGCCACCCAGAGACACCTCAGAAACTTATTTTTAAGTATATTCCTGGGGATTTGGTATTTTTGACTGTAAGGGGGATAATTTCCCTTGTTGTGTTATTTTGCCTAATTAATTCAAGTACATAGAAAAGCTGCTGGATTTTATGTGGCTGTTTTGTTAGTGGATAATTTACCATATTGTTTTTCTTTAAACATTTTTTAAAATATATATATATATATATAGAGACAGAGAGTGCACCAGTTGGGGGATAGGAGCAGAGGGAAAGAGAGAGAGAGACGGGGAGGGAGGCACTGTTTTAAGCAGGCTCCGTGCTCATCAGGGAGCCAGATGCAGGCCTTGATCCTATGACCCTGGGATGATGACCTGAGCCCAGATCAAGAGTCAGACGCTCAACTGACTGAGCCACTCAGGCACACCCCACCCTCATATTTTCTTCTTAATTCCAGCGGTTTCTTGTGGTTTTTAGATAGATCGTAATAGATGCAGATAATATTCATTTCCCTTCTTCTTTTACAACATTGTCCTTTTTTTTTTTCCTTCTATGTTGACTAGGCCTTCTAGGCAGTTTGAATAACAGCAGGAATAACAAGTATTCTTGTGTTGTCTTATTTCTTCTTTTAGTAGGAAGGATTCTAGCATTTTCTAATTAAGTCTGAAGTTTTATTTTGGTTTCTGATGCATATTCTTTTTTATTAAAAATTTGTTTTGGGGCGCCTGGGTGGCTTAGTCGGTTAAGCGTCCGACTTTCCGACTTTCGCTTAGGTCATGATCTCGCGGTTTGTGGGTTCGAGCCCCGCGTCGGGCTCTGTGCTGACTGCCAGCTCGGAGCCTGGAGCCTGTTTCAGTCTGTGACTTCCTCTCTCTCTGACCCTCCCCTGCTCACGCTGTCTCTGTCTCCTAGAAATAAACAAAACATTAAAAAAAAAAATTTTGTTTTAATAATCTTTTTAATGTTTATTTATTTTTGAGAGAGAGACAGCGCAAGTAGGAGAGGGGCAGAGAGAGAGGAAGACACAGAATCCAAAGCAGGCTCCAGGCTCTGAGCTATCAGCACAGAGCTCGACGTAGGGTTCAAACCCACAAACTGTGAGATCATGAGCTGAGCCGAAGTCAGATGCTTAACTGCTTAACTCAGCTACCCAAGTGCCCCTTATTTAAAAAATTTTAAATGTTTATTTATTTTTGAGAGAGAGAGAGCGAGTGAGCACGCATGAGTACAAGCAGGGAGGGGGCAGAGACAGAAAGGGAAACACAGAATCAGAGGCAGTCTCCAGGCTCTGAGCTGTCAGCACACAGCCTTGTGTGGGGCTGGGACTCACAGACTGTGAGATTGCGACCTGAGCTGAAGTTGGACGCTCAACCCAACTGAGCCACCCAGGCGCCCCATATCCTTTATCACTAAGTGAGCATCTTCTGAGTTGCTAAGTTCATTTTTAGTTTTGTTTTTAATTTTATCAAGATGGAGGTGAGTGGTATGATTTAGGGGTGCTTTTCACTCTTCTGTGTTTGAATTTTTCTTTTGCAATGGAGTGTGACTCATCCCCTCCCCCACTGGAAAACTGTTCACTAATAAAAGGAGGGAAAAGAATGATGAATCTTAAACAAATACCTTTCATTATATACCCAGATGGCCATATGGGTTTCTTACTTTGATCTGCTGATGTGATGAATTATATGAATAGATTTCCTAATACCAACCATCCTGGAAGGAGCCCATTTTGTTCACGGGGTTCCATTATTTTAACAGACCGTGGATCTCTTTTGCAGCATTTTGTGTCCATCTCCATCAGTGAAATTGTCTCACGGTTTTATTTTTAGTGTGCTCTTTTTGTCGTTTTAAAAACCGGGGATTAGGCTAGTACAGTGGGTTATAAATTGGGAAGCTTGCCATCATTTTCAGTGATCTGGGACAAGGTGGATAAATACTCTCAAATTGTGTACCTGAGGTGGCCATGTTGAGAAGGAGTCTGAGGTCCTCCGTGTGTAAACAATTGAGTGTATTGTACGAGTGTAGGAAATGAGAGTTTAAGCGTGCATGCCAGATGTTTATTTGTAGTCCCTGCCAGCAGTGATTTATATTGCATGGGAATTCTCTATCTTTTGAAAGTTTAAAAGGACTAGCCTTTATAACTATCTTGTTATATTTTTGGAGATGATTCTTTTCTATGTAATCCTTTCTTCAGTAATTTTTTTGGCTCTTCCTCTGGTTGAAAATAGTTTTGGTCATTTATATTTTCTTAGAAATGTTTTCCATTTCATCATGAATTTGAACCATATTTGCATAGAAAGAATACAACTTACAAAAATGCTTTCTGGTTATATTTTCTAATCTGAATTTTTTCCCCCTTTATGTTTTGGTTGAATGCTAATAATGCACTCTTAAAACTTTGAAGTAATTTGTCACTTCTGACTATTTAAAACATTTCTAAATTACTACGTTTATGTTAAATCCACCCTTTTGCCTTCTCGAGCTATTTTAAAAAATTGAGTCCTTATTAGCTCATTATTTTTCTCTGGTTAGTAATAAAAATGCTTAGTCAATGAATTTTCCTCTGAGTGCATTTTTGGTCACATCCTGCAAACCTACTGTGAATTGTTGTAACTATTTTCTCAATATTTTCTAGTTTTAGTTTTGATGTTCTCTTTAAATTTTTAAAAAATGTTTATTTTTGAGAGAGAGAGAGAGAGACAGAGACAGAGACAGAGCATGGGTAGGGGAGAGGCAGAGAGAGAGGGAGACACAGAATCTGAGGCAGGCTCTAGGCTCTGAGCTGTCAGCACAGAGCTTGATGCAAGGCTTGATCTCTTGAACTGTGAGATCATGAGCTGAGCTGAAGTCAGATGCTCAACCAGCTGAGCCACTCAGGCACCCCTTGATGTTCTCTTTAAAGATGATTTAAAAGTACTAAATTTTTGTGAGTCCCCTTTTTACATCAGCATTTATGTTCATTTGTTTTTAGCTAATTGTGAGAGGCCATTGCCAATGATGGTTTTGCTTTTGGTAATTTATAGAAAGTTTTGGAATCCTTTTTTAAAATATCAGTTTGTGTAAATATTTAATTTCCATTTTGGGGCTTACTCTCTGCTACATATACATCTCTTTTTCTATTTCATATACCATGGACGTTAATCACATTTTTCAGACTCCCTATAGAGTCCCAATAATTTTGCTTTTCCATTTATTATTTCAAGAATTTGAGAATCTGTTAATGTCTTCCAATAGTATAATGTTTCTTTTGGTGTTAATTTGCTTTTTCTATTTTACTTTATATATTTTATTTCTGGGTTATTTAACAGAAATACATGCCTGCCTGCTCACATTTTTATTATGGGTTGTACTCGTAATCTGTAAAAATAGGTCCTCCTTGACCTGTTCTATGTTTTCTGCTTTCAAAGTTGTAGTTTTTCTCATTTTTATAGAGCATTTCCTGATTTCACCTTTAATTCCCGTGATTTTTATCAAGCACTTTCTGCTTTCTGTTGTTGGAGTTTACCTGGTGTAATTGTACGTTTAACTTCTTCTTTTTATTACTTTTTCTTTTAACCTTTCTGTGCCCTTTAGAAAAATAGCTGTATTTCTTTCACATAGCCTGTCGTCTTTTTTTTTTTTTTTAATATTTAAAAATTCAGAGTCTGAGCNAAGCTATATTTATTATAATACCTAATGTTTTTTTTTTAAAACTTCTTTTATCTAATTATAGCGTTCTCTTTTCTAAGTACTTATATAACTGAGAAGGTATTTTTGATTCCTTCTCATGTGAATGGCAGCTTGGATGAATAGAGCATTTTGGGTTGCGTATCTTATTGCTCAGTACTCTGTAGATGCCCCCTAGTCTTAGGTGGTTAATACTGGATAATTCAGAGGCCACGTGGTATTTTATGTTCATGGTTGACCCCCCCACCCTCCACCTTCCTGATTGCCTGTAGCATTCTTTTCCCCCTTGAAATTCAAGGGATATTCCAAGCAATATCCATGTTTTGGTGTCTTTTTATTAGTTTGCGAGGTGCATAGAATATACTTTGTCTACAGATTTAGCTCTTCATAATAGGAACATTTTTGTTCCATTGTGTCCCACTGGACTCCTTTCTTCTTGGAACGGCAGTTATCCATATATATCCATATAGTCCTATTGTTTGTTTTCTGCATTATCTGTTGTTTTGATTATTTGAGCCTCCGCTTCTCTCTTCGGAGGCTTGTAAGTGCTTCTCAGGTGTATCCTTTACATGCCCTGACTCTGATTTCTGTGCTGACAGCCGTGCTGGTCCCTGCTCCTGTGATGCGCGTTATCGTTCCGCTGTGCCATTATTTGACTCCTCGTATTCTCTTCTGAATTCCTTGAGCTAACCTTTCATTTTACTCTGTTCTTGTTTTCTTTAATTTTGTTGGGGGTGCAAAGGAGAGTCTGCCTACATTTTATTTTAGCTTCCTGGAGTAAAACTTTTACATGCTCCTTCCCTGAGTCTTGAGTAGAACGTTTTTCTCCTTTTTTTTTTTTTTTTAACACAATCTTGTTTTATTTGCTCCCTCCCCCGCTCGCTTCGTTTGTTCCTTTTAAATAAGGACAGGTATGATCTGGTGTGGTGTAGACCCTGCAGTGATAGCAGCAGCAGCTTTCTCAGGGCTTGAGTTGAAAGGGGCGGGCCAGATGTTGTCCATGTACGGGACAGGTGGGCGACACGGCGGCCAGAGGTCGAGGGGGCCGGGCTGGGGCTGTAGATTCTCTCAGTCTGAGTCCCCTCATTGTGAGGCTACACTGTGACGTGCCCAGTGGTTCTGCCTGGATTCTGTGCTCATGGGGTCAAGGTTGAGTTGGAAAGTAGAAGGTAAGCCACCACTGTGATGTCTGGGATTCCCTCTGGGTCCTGTCACCACCCCCAGGGGTGATGTATTTGATTTTCATCTTACCGGTTCTGTGTCAGAATCTCCAGGAGGGCGGCTGCGGATGGGTCATCGCGACCCCTTCCGTGTATCCTCACCTCCCTGACATCCAGCAGAAATTCCCTGGCAGGCGGGTTTGTATGTAAAATCACCTGCTAGATTTCAGGACCTTTTTTTTTTTTAATTTAACTTTTTAATTGTGTTAAAATACAGTATGTAACAAAATTGATCATCTTCACCATTTTTGTGTGTACGGTTCAGTCGTGTTAAGTATGCGTACGTTACTGTGCTCCCCATCTACAGACCTTCATCTTGTGAAACGGAAACTCTCCGTAAAGAACTCTACGTTCCCCCTCCGCCCACCCCGGCAACCACCATTCCACTTTCTGTCTCTGAAGCTGACTACTCTGAGTACCTCCTATGAGTGGGATCATACAGTATTTGTCTCTGTGACTGGCGTAGTGTCCTGGAGGCTCTTCCGTGTGGTAGCACGCATCAGAATCTCCTTCCTTCTCAAGGCTGTAAAATTCCGCTGTGTGTACAGATGCCATTTTGTGTATCCCATTATCCATCGGTGGACACTTGGGCAGCGTCTACACTTTGGTTATCACGAGTAATGCTCCCGTGAGCCCGAGCGTACAGACATCTTTTCGAGATCCTGCTTTCTGTTCTTTTGGGTCTATACCAAGAAGTGGAATTATCAGATCGTGCAGTAATTGTGTGTTTAATCTTTCGATAAGCCACCATAACTGTTTTCCTCCTATTAAAAAAATATTACGGGTGGCGGATAAACGTCTGATTCTTGACTTCGGCTCAGGTCATGATCTCATGATTTGGGAGATTGAGTCCCATGTCAGGCTCTGCCCTGACAGCACAGAGCCTGCTTGGGGTTCTGTCTCTCTCTCTCTGTGTCCCTCCCCTGCTTGCCTGCTCTCTCTGTCTCTGTCTCTCAAAAAAAAAATAAATAAATTTTAAAATATTACGGAAAATTTCAGAAGCATGCTGAATGAACAGAGCTGTAGAGCACCCCACCAGGTCCTGTGGTCTGGCTTCCGCCGCCATCAGCGCGCTGCTCTTCCTTTATTACCTGTACTTCCACCTGCTCTTCTACTCGGTGGGATGGTGGTTGTGACGTCAGGACAGCTGTTTCAGGAAGACTTACGTAAGTAAACGGGACAGTCCCAGCTGAAGGTTTGGGTAAGCGGGCAGACCCGAGGAACTCCTCCCTTTGGTGCCACGTGGAACACTCCCAGCTTCCAGAATGTGTCCTCGGGTCCTTTGTCAGCTGTACTTCCCTCAAGAGGCAGCGGCTCTTCTGATCATCTTCACATTAGACGGGTTTACCTGGTCTAGACCTTTGTGTAAACAGTGCCTCCTGTGTTCTTATTCCTGGGGTCAGTCTCTCGGGGTGGGGAGCGGAGGAGGCATTGGCGGTCCCGGCAGCATCTGCCACGTAGGCCTCCCCACTCTCACCCCCTTGCGGCTCTGGAGTTCACCGTCCGGTTAGCTTGCCACTGCCTTTGGTCTTTGTTTTCATTCGTCCTGCGAGTGTTATAAATTAGGAGCCCCGTGAAAAAGCCCCGACATTTAAAACTCCTTGTGTTTAAGACCAACTAAAACTCGATGTATTTAACCCCTCCTTTTTGTTATAAAAGCAGTTATCCATATAGTAAAATTGAAATGCAGAGAATTAGAGGGAAGTAAATCCCTCGTTGTATCGTGTTGTAATCTCAATCAGCAGTTCTCTGTTAACTTTGTCTTTTTTCTGGGTGGCCTTTTATCCTTTGTGTAATACAGCTATCATCATAGTGCCCACAGTGTTATACCCTGCCTTTTCCCGTTAACACTGAAACGTCGGTGTTTTCCTGGCTAGCTGCGGGACTGTCTGGCAGTCATTTTTTTATTTGCTCCACGGTAGCGGTCGTAGGGGGTGTCATTTGAGCATTTAACACTGTGTCTTCCACTGTTCTGAGCCTTCCCATCTTAGACCTCACACCGTACCTTAAGTCTTCACACCGTACCTGTGAGGCATGCACTGTTACTCCCATTTTATAGACGGAGACATTGAGGCCGAGTGAAACAAGTCACACATTTGGTGGGTAGGGAAGCCAGAAACCAAACCCAGGCATCCTGACTCCCGCCCTCAACACCCGTGCCCGGTGGTTAACTCCGTCATTTCTTTGAGTGGACTGTACAGAGATCTTCCCTTCCATTTTGGGATGAGTAAGCAGCCCCAGAGGGGAAAAGTGACTTATCTGAGGGGAGGCAGCAAGGAAGAGGCAGAGTTGAGGCTGGGATCCAGGCTGGAACCCTCTTCCCTGTTCGTGGAGATTCTTCGTTCTCCTTTTTGGGGGGGGGGGCGCGGGTCCTGCCTTGTCTGCAGTTCTGCCGCAGGGCCGAATCCCCCCTTCTTCTCAGCCTTCTGGTTTTCCTTTCATTGTTGCCTGCTGTTCTTCCTGCAGCCCCCTAGGCCCCTGACCTCTCCGGGCCTCAGTTTCTTCATCTTGAAAATGGGCCTCCCCTCTCTCCCACTATTGGGGCTGTCGCTTCAGCCCTTCCCTCTCCACGCGGCCAGCCCGGCACCCTCCCAGACGCTTGCAGGGAACTCCACTCGCGGCTGAGCGAGCATCTGCTTCCCCATCTGGTCCCAACTTTTTCCTTAATTACCCACTGAATTGGCTCTAACAAAATGCTGACAACTTGAGTGAGACATTAGCGGATCCATCAGCGCCCGTGCCAGGGCTTCGCGGGCTTTTCCGGGCCGGGACGCACTCAGGCGCGGCGAGGTCCCTTGTTCCCCGGCCGGGGTTCCCGTCCTGGCTGCGCGGCGGCCCCCACCGGGACCCAGGGTTCTCGTGGGCCCTCGGAGCTCGGACGTGCTGCCTCGTGCGGCTGCTACCCGGGCCTCTGGGTGTCTTCAGGGCTGGCTCCCAGGCCCGGAAGCGGGGTTCGCCTTCTCCCCTGCCCCTCCCTCAGTCTCTGACCTTTCAGGCCTTTTGTGCCAAGCTACCAGTCTCCAAAGAAATTTTGTTTCGTTCATTTCTTCACTTTTGCAGCTGGCCTTGAGGCAGTGGGACTAAGTGCCACAGTGGGGAGAAACTGGCCTGGGTTTTCTTGGCTTCCGGGTGGCCCTGCAATGCCTTTCGGGGGCCCGTTTTGCATCCACATAAAGGGATCTGACAAGGTGTGATACAGGCTCTAAGTCTGGTTTTCTGGATTCGAGAAAAGGCCGAGCTTCTGTTTCCTCGTTGTAAGTCAGGTAGGTAGAGGCAGAGGCTGCCCTTGGGGGTGAAGAGCATAGACTCAGGCACCAGCCATTCTGGATTCTAGTCTTGCCTCTGCCGTTTCCTCCCGGTGTGACCTTGGGCAAGTTGTTGGACCTCTCTGTGTCTCAGTTTCTTCTTTATAAATTGGAGCTCACAGAACATCATGAGAGAGTTCATAATGAGCAGTACATAAGTTAATACACGTAAAGCAACCGGCATGTGGTCATTCAGATGTCACCTGCCCCTTATTTTTGACGTGTAGCACGTTAAGTTAATGTACTCAGTTTTGGGCGCTTGATCATTTTTGGCTCATTACAATCCTTAAGGCCCTGTCTAATTTAGTTAATTCTTTTTATCCCTATCCACTCTCCTGGCACTGCGCCTCTGCTCTCTCCAGTATTCTGTGTATTTAACATGCATCTTTTGGTTTATAAGTGTTCTTGCAAAGTGTGTGCTGTTGTGTCATGTGCATGTTTAATAAGTGTCCCCTCAGCGCTCTAGTGTCCAGATCTCATTCTGTTTTTCACTTTTGCCTCTCAGCTTTAAGCGTTTGAGATCCACCATGTTACTTTGAGCCACTGGGTGGATTTTAACCATCCGCCGCTCCGCGATGGATAACCAGGCCTCAGCTTCCCTGGCCCCCAAACAAAGCTGCGGCGAGCATCCTCGTCTGTGCTCCCGTGTGGGCTTCAGTGAGACCTTCGTTACAATGTGGACCCAGGTGGGGAGTTTGGGCTAGAATGAAAAAGAGGATATTTGAAAGAAGCAAAAGAAATAGCTCTCGTCATACCCGAAATTGAGCGAATCATAAATAGTACTTAGCCAGTCAAGAAGTTGACTGTCTATTGCGCTTGCCTTGAATCCCAGCTGAGGACCGCTTTTGTATTTTATATTTGAACTTGAAATCACACGGACGCACGTGTTCTTTGAAAACAATTCAGATGACGAGAAGTTGGCAGTATAAAGGACGGAATGGAAAGAGCCCCTTCGCGATGCCCCCCATCCTCCTAAGCCCCGTTTCCAGCAGGACAGCTCTGGTGACCGTGGAGCATCTCTTGCTAGGGCTTGTTTTTTTTTTTTTTTTTAAGTATTTTTTAAAATGTTTTATTTATTTTTGAGAGAGAGACAGCATGAGCAAGGGAGGGTCAAAGAGAGGGAAACATAGAATCTGAAATAGGCTCCATGCTCTGAGTTGTCAGCACAGAGCCCGATGCAGGGCTCAAACCCACGAACCATGAGATCATGACCTGAGCCGAAGTCGGATGCTTAACTGACTGAGCCACCCAGGCGCTCCACTAGGGCTTGTTTTATATGCACAGATATGAACCATTCATATTGTCGCACAGCTTAGCTCTGCTCACCTAGTAGGATGTCACAGGGCTGTTTCATGTCAGCCCCAGTAGATTGGCTGCGATTTTTATCAGTGTTCCCTGTCCCCTTGTAAGGATCTGTCATAGTTTATGTCACTGGCCCCTTTCTGATGGGTGTTTTGGGTGTTGCCAGTTTTCTGGCCCTTATAATCCAAAATCCAGCACTCTTGTGGTGTTGGTCTGCTGGTGATAAAATCCTTGATTTTTGACAGATATTTTTGCTCCTTGTTGCATTCTGGGTTGACAGATTTTTTTTTTTTTCTTTCGGTACTTAAAAAATGTTATTCCACTTTATGTTTTATTTCTTTAATTTTTAAATGTTTATTTTTTTTTTAAAGAGAGAGAGACAGAGTGCAAGCAGGGGAGGGGCAGAGAGAGAGGGAGATGCAGAGGGAGCCGAAGCAGGCTCCAGGCTCCATCCAAGCTGTCAGTACAGAGCCCAACACGGAGCTCGAACTCAGGAATCATGAGATCATGACCTGAGCTGAAGTCAGACACTTAACCGACTGAGTCACCTAGGCGCCCCCTCTTTTTTCCCTGCTTTAAAATTTAAAATAAGTTATTTATTTTGAGAGAGAGAGAGAGAGAACATATACCACGCTGGGGAGAAGCAGAGAGAGAGGGAGAGAGAGAATCCCAGGCAGGCTCCATGCTGTCAGCACAGAGCCCGATGTGTGGGGGCTTGAATTCACATACCTGTGAGATCCATGACCTGAGCCAGAATCTAGGGTCAGATGCTAAACTGACTCAGCCACCCAGGTGCCCCCACTGTCTTATGTTTTAATGTTTTTGGTGAGGAGGTGACTAATTCTTATTTTGTTCCATGGTACATTATATCTTCTTAAGCTTCCTGACCACTTTTTAAACTTTTTTTTTTTTTTAAATCCCTGGTTTTAAGCAGTTTGATTGTGATGTGCCTCAGAGTGGTTTTCTTTGTGTTTGTTCTGCTTGGGATTCATTAAGCTTCTGGGTTCTGTGGGTTTGTAGTTCACACCAGATTAAAAACTCTGGGCCATTATTTGTTCAAATAACCATTTTTCTCCTCTCCCTCGTTCCTCTTCTTTTGGGACTCCAGTTGCATATATATTAGGCATTTTGACATTGTCCCACAGCTCATGATGCCCTGTTTATTTTTGTCCCTGTATTTTCTCTCTGTGTTTCATTGTTAACAGTTTCTGTTGTTATGTCTTCAAGTTCATCAGGTCTTTCTTTCTTCAGTATCTGATCAGTTCTTCATTCAGGCGTTGTTATTTTTCATCTCTGGAAGTTTGACTGGAGTCTTCTTTAAATCTCCTGTGTCTCTTTCTGTGTCTCATATTTTTCCTCCCTTCAAGAATTTATGGAGTACATGTATGATAGCTCTTTTAACGTCCTTCGCGTCTGTCATCTAGGTCATTTCCGGGTCTCTTCCTATTAATGAGTTCTTCTACCTCTTTTATGCCCAGTGATTTTTGACTGACAGACATTGTGAAGTTTGCATTGCTCAGTGCTGGATGTATTAGTATGCCTTTAAGTATTTTTGTGCTTTATTCCTTTATTGCTTTTGTGCTTGTCTCCTGATTGCTGCTGTAACTACCACACACTGAGTGACTGAAAACCACGCAGATTTGTTAGCTTATAGTTCTGGAGATTGGAAGTATGAGTTGGAGTTCACTGGGCTAAAGTGAGGATGTTGGCAGGACTCTGTTCCTTCTGGAAGTTCTAGGGGAAGATCTGTTTCCTTTTCTAGCTTCTAGAGTCTTCCTGTGTTCCTTGGGCTCTGGCTACATTTCTCCAGCCAGCAGTGTTGGGCACAGCCCTTCTCATGCTGCCTTTTCTCTGGTTTGTCTTCTACGTAGAAGGACCCTTGTGCTCATCCGCATAACCCGTGGTAATCTCCCCACCTCAAGGTCATTCGATTAGCAAGCTTAATTCCATTTGCCTGTATCCTAACATTCACAGGTGCTAGGGATTCGGATGTGGAGGGAGAGGGGGAGCCATTGTTCTGGCTACCACAGCAGTTACACTGTGTGGGATCACCAGAGCACTCTTTACAATAGAGCAGGGTTTGGCATACCATATCCATGGAACCAGTCTGGCCTGCCACCTGTTTTTGTAAATAAAGTTTTATTGGAACACAGCTATGCGCATTCATTTTTGTATGTCTATGGCTGGTTTCACAGTGACCCACAAAGCCTAAAATATTGACTGGCCTTTAAGGTGTACCGACCCCTGGCCTGGGGCTAAGTTTTCCCTGCTTTTGAGGCCATACCTTTCCGAGTACTCAACCCAATGCCATTAGTTATTATATTTCCCCACTTTGGCTGTTGGGAATGTGAACTATTCTTAGCTCTAGGTGAGCCCTGAGAATTGTTCTACTTGGTTCTTTCTGGTGGTTCCTGGCCTCGCCTCAGGTGGTTTCCTTGTGTGCATGCTCTGATTTGTACAAAAGCAACTGAAGAATTTGAGTGCACTCTCTGGGCACCTCTGTCTTCTCTGACTCTCTACCCTGCATATCACAGCTTCCTTGTCTTCCCCACTTCTAAACTGTCCCCTCAACTTGGTGACATCCCCTGAACTCCGTCTACTTGGGTTCCCCGTCCCTGCACTGCCGCCTAGAAATTCTTCAGCCTAGAATTCTCCAGAAATTGCTTTTCCTCACTAAGGGATCACCATCCTGCGCTGCCTCTTGTCCAGTGCTTAGAGACCATTGTTTTGTCCGGTTACTTGGTTGCTTAAGGTAGGAGGTAAATCTGGTCCCTCGTGCTCCGTCAGGATTAGGAACCAGTTACATCGGGGCGCCTGGGTGGCTTAGTCNGGATTTTTGGAAGAGGCTTCCTGGGGGTCAGAGATTCTGTATTTAAAAGGAAAAAAATTTTTAACATTTATTCATTTTTGAGAGATAGAGACACAGCACAAGCAGGGGTGGGGCAGAGAGAGAGGGAGACACAGAATTTGAAGCAGGCTCCAGGCTCTCAGCTGTCAGCACAGAGCCCAACGTGGGGCTCAAACTCATGGACCATGAGATCATGACCTGAGCTGAAGTCAGAAGCTCAACCGACTGAGCCCCCCAGGCACCCCAGAGATATAGCATTTTAACGATACTGCAAATTGACCTGTGTAAAGGCTGTGCTACTGTGCCTTTGAGAGTCTCGTTCTAATAGCAGGGGCTGTGGGGGTAGATGATGAGAGGGAATCTCTTTGAGCGCTGTAAAGGGTTGGCAACCTGCCAAGGCTTATGGCTCTGAAGAGAGGGCTTCTCTTAGCTGTTCCTCTTTTGACTTGGGTGTCTGGTGGCCATTTCACTCTGCCAAGCTAGCCTCAGGCCAGGCCCTGAACAACAAAAGTTTTTCCNTGCTCCTTTCTTTTCCTGACATCTCTTGAGCACCTGCAGATGCTGAATGACATTTCAAATGCTTCATGTAGTCACTGGGATATAGTTTAATTCTCCACCACAACCATGGGAGCTAGGGATGAAATGGAAACAGAGAGGTGGCATGGTTTGCCCAGTGTCATATGGCCAATTCCCAGCAAAGCATGGCTTCTTTCTGCCTTTAAACCAAATCTGCCAGTTCATACAACAGACCGTCCGGTTTAGTCAAGACCCCTCAGGCTGCAGGTGACAGGCGCATCTCAAATTTGCATAAGCCCAAAGGGACATTTACTGGTGTGCCTGCTGCGAGTCCTGGGCCGGCCCCAGGTACAGTACAAGTGCACTGCTCCCCATCTCTCAGCTCTTCTTCCCTGGTGCTAACTTAGGCTTCACGCAGCTCACCCCAGGCGGTGGCAGCGGTGTCCATAGGCTGATTTCTAACCCCAGTGGAAAGAGGGTACCTGTTTCCTAAGGATTTTAACCGAAAAGGCCCAAGAAAGGCTCCCATTGGCCCAGCTTGGGTCATAGGCTCATCCCTGAGCCAGTCATGGTGTCAAGAGGGTGTTTTCTTTGGTTTGGACAGATGTGGGTTCTGGGGTCGGGGTCTGGGGGACAGCCCACGGACACCACTCCGATTATGGGTTCTGGAAGGGATTAGATAGTTCTGTATTAGAAGAAGGGAGGCTGAATAGGTAGAAACAAAAGTGTCCATTTCTCCTGCCTGACCTGGGTTTGACAGGTGGTGGGGTGGCGTGCCGTCCCAGGTTCTGACAGTCAGCTCTTCTGTTGCCATGTCGGGTGGGTGAAGCTTCCTGGCTGTCCCTCCCTTTGCTGGGGTGGACTCTGGCCCCAAACTGCACTATGTTGAGAGTGAGCACATTGGGGGAGATCCCAGGCCCTGGTTTCTCAGCCCTGGGGCCCTAGTTCGTCAGCCCCAAGGACAGGGACGAGCCAGGGGAGTGGGGGTTGAGGCTGGGAGAGCAGAGGAATTGGGTGTGGGGTAGGTGTGGGGGGGTCGGATGTATTGCATGTTATTGGGAAGCTCACCGCACTGTCTGTGCACATTCTACTTCTTTTTTTTTTTTAATTTTTTAATGTTTTATTTATTTCTGAGAGAGAGACAGCATGAGCAGAGGAAGGTCAGAGAGAGAGGGAGACAGAATCTGAAGCAGGCTCCAGGCTCTGAGCTGTTAGCGCAGAGCCCAGTGTGGGGATCGAACTCACAAACCTGTGAGATCATGACCTGAGCCGAAGTCAGACACTTAACTGACTGAGCCACCCCGGCGCCCCAGTGCGTATTACTTCTGAGGCTGCCGCACAAGGCGCCCTGTGAGGTGACACCTTACCCAGGTGTAGGTACCCAGAAACAAAGGCCCAGCCATCTGGGGACGCTCCCGAGCCCCATGTGTCCTCATTAGTAGGCGAGCGCTTTTCTGAGGGTGGCCCAGGACCTCTGGCGCTAGAGCGGCTGTCAGGTGCGACCCCCACGAGCAGACGTTCCAGGTTCCGCGTCCCGGGGGAGCGGGAGGTCGAGACTCCGAGGTTCTAACCGGCTCCCTGAGTGACCCACGTGGCATGTCGAGATTCCTCACCTAGGTGGCCGTCTGTCCCTGAACTTGCTGGGTTTTCCTTGGCTATGTTTTCCTTTAAAGGATTCTCCTTTCCTCTGATGGGACTGTCTGATAAGCTTATCCAGTTTTCAGGACTTACCTCCTTCAGACTCGAACTGCTCACTATTTGAGCTGGGGGTTGAGTATGACGTGTGGGACCACTTTCTGAAGAGCTCAGCGGTATTATTTTCCACCTGACACTTCCTATGTCTCCAGGTGTCCATTGGAAATAGTATGCAAAGGAAGGATAACACACAGCATGCCTACATTACTTTTTGTTTTAAAGTGTTTATTTTGAGAAAGTGTGTGCGTGCACGGGGGGAGGGGCCGAGAGAGAGGGAGAGAGAATCGCAACAGGCTCCAAGCTGTCAGCGCAGAGCCTGATGCAGGGCTCGATCTCATGAACTGTGAGATCATGACCTGAGCCGAAATCCAGAGTCGGACCCTCAACCACCTGAGGCATCTGGACGTCCCCCCCACCCATTCCTTTATCAGGAGACGGTGACTCTGCCAGTGACCGGTCAGGATTGGTCATGAGAGCGGGGAGGTGCACCTGTGTCAGAGAAATGGAGCCTTTGGCTTGACAAAGCTCAGTTGGCTACTCTGACACCACATTTCATCTGTTCCTACATCAAGACCCTAAAACTCTGGAGTGAACGGCATGATCTTCACCTGCTGCGAAATTTCAGAAATCTTTCTGGGCCAAGAACCTCTGCATAAGGAAACCTTACATAGGAGCTCAGCATATTGAATAGCTAAAGGCAGTTTTTTTTTTTTTTTTTTTAGTATTTTCATTTATTTCTATGAGAGAGAGAGAGAGAGACAGCGTGAGCAGGGGAGGGTCAGAGAAAGAGGGAGACACAGACTCTGAAATAGGCTCCAGGCTCTGAGCCGGCAGTCAGCACAGAGCCCGACGCAGGGCTCGAACCCACGAACTGCGAGATCATGACCTAAGCGAAAGTTGGACGCTTAACCGACTAAGCCACCCAGGCACCCCAAAGGCAGTTTTTTTTTTAATTGAGGCAGGAGGGCCCCATTATGACTTCAGTAAGCCGTAGGTCTTTGCCTTTGTGGGCTTTTTCCTCCATAAGAAATATTAAAAATTGTATTTTATGACTGCATTGGTATAAAGATGAGTAAATTAATATTATATGTTCAGCATTTTCTCCATCCCAAGAGTTCAGTTTCTTTAGTCTGATTTTAAAGGAAACGAAAGTATGTTTGTGGCCCTTAAAGGTATGTGGGACCTCGGTGCCGTGATTCCTCTGCCTGATGGGGAGGTCAGCCCTGAGCTTAAAATAAGCCCCTGTGTAGCCACCCCTGGTGGGCCCCTGAGGCAGGGTGGAGGAGGGGCACCCAGTTCAAAGACCTTGTTTAGACTCATCACCTGTATCTTTTTTTTTTTTAATATTTTTATTTATTTCTAGGAGAGAGAGAGAGAGAGACAGCGTGAGCAGGGGAGGGTCAGAGAGAGAGGGAGTCACAGACCGAAACAGGCTCCAGGCTCTGAGCTGGCAGTCAGCACAGAGCCCGATGCGGGGCTCGAACCCACGAACCGCGAGATCATGACCCAAGCGAAAGTTGGACGCTCAACCGACTAAGCCACCCAGACGCCCCTCATCACCTGTATCTTACCAGACACTGTGGTGCCTCCCCGGGAAAGAATCATAAGGTATCCCAATTTAAGGGTAGAATGTCAAAGTCATTTTGTCTCATTCCCTCCCCACTAACCCAGGCCTTGTTCTTCAACGTATCTCCTTTTTTTTTTTTTTTTTTTAAGAGCACGAGCAGGGGAGAGGGGCAGAGGGAGAGAGAGAGAATCTCAAGCAGGCTCCACACTTCGCAACACGGGGCTCCATTGCACGACCCTGGGGTCATGACCGGAGCCAAAATCAAGGGTCAGACACTCACTGACTGAGCCATCCAGGTGCCCCTTGTCCTAAAGTCTTGTAAGCGTCATTCCTGCCAAGTGATCATCTGTCCAGCCTCTGATTGAACCCCTCTAGGGACAGGGAACTCATTACCCTTTGTTAGTTCTCCATTCTGGTCCATTTCTGTAGGACTTTGTGGTACCTAGCGATCGATCACCGTTTGTCTGTTAAAGCAGTGAGTCCTGAAGGGTCTGAACCACTGGTGAGCTGGGAAGGGAGTCCCTGAACTTGGGATTTGAGGTACAGTGCTGCCCCTCTGCTGCGTGTGGCTGCACAAGGACACTCTCCTCTCTGACCTTGAGGTGCCTTGTTTGGGAAAGGAGCGGGTTGGATGTGATGGAGCTGTTACCCAGCGTGTGATGTGAAAGGGAAACTGAGGCACGTCCTGGGCAGGTGGTGTCCACAGCTTGGGGTGGAGAGTTGGCTGCCTCTTGCTCGGAGGTCAGGGACCAGAGGCTACTGTCCTCCTACCTGGACCCTGTTCCCCCTTGATGACAGGTGTGGAGAAGTGCGGGGTGACACGGAAGGGGAGCACTCAGGTGGCTTAGGAGGATGATCCCGGTGTCCTTGTCCCCCACCAACTGCTCACTGACTGTTCCTGAGATTGGGCGAACGTGGCTGTCCCAGAGCCCAGCGGGCAGCTGTCCCGTGCCCTCACGGTGCTGTGTGCCAGCAGGCCCAGGTTGGCGACCTGCTTTCTCCCTGGGCCAGCAAGCCTGGGCAGAGCACGGTGGGGCTGTTCCGTCCCTTTCCATCCTGGTCCAGCCTCCCTAGCCCCTGGTGCTTGGTCAAGGGGTGCATTCATCCCACGCCCTGCCCCCTGACCTGTGGTCCTCAGGGCCCAGCCCGGCTGCTCTATGACTTGGGACCACCCGATGCCGTGTCTTGTCCCTGCCGTACTAAGTGGCAGTCACACCCGGGATCTTCCTGCGCACTTGGTATGTGTTGTCCCTCCTGCAGGGTGCTGGCCTGATGGCCTCTAAATGGGAGCGTCCTGCCCAACCAGCTTCGGGTCCACGCCGGCGTTTGCTCACCTGGCCTCTGCTCTCCGCTCTGTGATTACTGATTCCTGCCGTGTCCACTCGGCCATGAGCGCGCCTGAGCGGACTTGCCACCCGGATGCCAGCTTCAGGGATTTAGAAGTTTCTGGAAACAGTGACTTCTTGCTGGCCTAATGAGCGTCTCTGCCAGGGGCGTGCAGGAGAAGGCGGGAGTGTGTGCGGGGCTGGGCAGGCCGTCTCCGTGGGCGCAGATGGATTTTCCGTTCTCTCGGGTCTGGCTTCTTCAGGGATGTTTTCTCTCTCACCATTACGTTCTGACTCAAATACCTCATCCACTTACGTGTCAGGGGAGAAGCCCGATTCATGGAATGTTTTATGGGATGCCACTCTCCTTCATCCATCTGTCCGTCCTCCCTCCCTTCACACCTCCCGAGCACAGGGCCACCCCTGTCCCAGCCATCGACAGTCTGGCATGAGGCATGAACCCAAATGCCGAGCGAATTCCAATCAGTGTGCAGCCTTCCACCTTCCAAGCAGTGTCTTCTCCCAGAATCTTTGTTTTGTCTAAAGCGGTTTGTTTTACTTCATTATATAAGGTAGCAAATGTGCTTTATAGAAAACATTGAAAAACACGGCAAAATACTTGGGAAGAAAGGAAATCAGCTGTAGATCCCTACCAAATGTTTATACCTTTGACATTTTGATCCTTTTCCTTCTAATTGTGTGTGTGTGTGTGTGTGTGTGTGTGTTTAATTTCTTTTGAAGGCAAGAGAGGGTGTGAGGAAAGAGAGAGAGACAGACAGAGAATCCCAAGTAGGCTCTGTCAGTGCAGAGCCAGACTTGGGGCTCGAACTCACAAACTGCGAGATCATCAACTGAGCCGATATCCAGTCGATGCTTAACCGACTGAACTACCTAGGTGTCCCGTGTGTGTGTGTGTGTTTTAATTTTTTTTTAACGTTTATTTTTGAGAGAGGAGAGACTGGCAAGGGCAGAGAGAGAGAGGGAGACACAAAATCTGAAGCAGGCTCCAGGCTGTGAGCTGTCAGCACAGAGCCTGACGCGGGGCTCAAACTCACAAACCATGATATCATGACCTGAGTTAAAAGTCGGGTGCTTCACCAACTGAGCCACCCAGGCTCCCCTGGTTTATTTGTATGTTTTTTAATCAATAGGTGCAACAGATACAATTCTTTCCTGCTTAAAAGAAAAAAATAAAGCTCGATGTTCTAAGATTAGCATTTCCCAACTTTCTTGTGAACCCTGCGGTTTTGGCTGTATGGTGTTCCATGATGTGGTGGTATCCTGGCTTACCCAGCAATGCCCTGTTTGGGGGATCTTGGGATATTTCTGTTTCTCCCCTATTATAAATAATGCCGTGAAGAGTATCTTGTAAGTGAATTGATTTTCCTGCTTTGGATTGTTTCCCAGACTTTTTCTTCCAGAATCTCCATGATCACCCAGAGCGCTTCTCTACTTCAGCGTGTGCTAAGCATCGCCTGGAGAGTGTTATAGTACAGCTCCCAGGCTTTGACCCCCCCCACCCCGAGACCCTAATGGGAGGGAGGGGGTTCCCGGGAGTCTGCCTTCTGACCAGCCCCGGGGCCGCTGCTGCTACTGGTGCTCGGGGCACTCCCGGAGTGCCATCAACCAGCCTCTGCTTTATGGTGAGGGAAGTTGAGGCTAAGGAGATGGGGGCGGGGCTGGCCATTGCCTGGGCCGGGCCAGGGATGGGGGGTTCCACGCTGGGGCACCCCCTGCCCTTGCTGCCTCTGTGCCTGGGAATCCTGCAGGAGGAGGCAGCACTCACCCACCTGAGGGGACCTCCCTCATTGGAGTGTTCGGCCACACGGTCGGGCAGGAGCCTGGTGCGGACACGGGCTCGGTGTCGGCGTCCATGCGGGCCTGGGGTGAGGGCTACTTAGGTGATGCTGGTGAAGTCCGCGGTGAGCTGTCTCAAGTGAGTGAGTGACAGCCTGTCTAGGATGCAACGGGTTAAGCAGGCGGCTGGCACAGCCTCCCAGGAGCCAAAGGGGGAACTCAGGAGTAAGTCGTGACTGCCTAATTAATTCAATTAAACTCCTTCATAAGCTCTGCTGGTGTCAGTAAATTGTTAAAGTCTATAAAAACCCAGTGGAACATGGTGAGGGTTTGGGGATGCGGCATCACCTTCTTAGAGTTTTCCCCTCGTGCCCACCCCCTTCTGGGAGTGGGGTACAGCAAAGGGATGTTTGAGCCCCTGTGAGGTGCCCCCACCAACCTTCTGCGTGTGCTGAGGCAGATCCCACTGCCCTTGGGCCTCAGTTTCCCCATCTGTACAGTTAAGTGATGGTCTGGGTCTTGAACACCCCTTTGGGACCAGAGTTCCTAGGATTTTCCAGTCCCTTCCGGTCAAGGGCAGCTGTTCCTGCAGATGTGCCTGGTCTCCTCCCTCCCTTGACATCAAGTTCACTTGGGCAGTTTCTTGGGGGCGGCTGTGAGGACAGGTGAGCCCAGGGGCAGGTGCAGGCTCCGGAGATGGGAGTGAGCAGAGCGATTTCACTCAGCGGCTGTGTACTTTCTCATGCAACAACCCCTCCGAGCTGGGTGTGGGATCCCCAGCGTTTACTGGTAAAGATGCCACGGCTCCCAGGGTCAGAGTCATCTACCCACAGGTAACTGGTGGAGTTGAGATTGGAATTCAGGACCACCATGTCTCAGAGTCCCTGTGGTCCTGCGTCAGTTTGTGATGAGAGCAGCCAGGGAATTCAGCAGGAATGCTCCTCAGCGTGGACACTGGGGTTACTGTTTTATGCCGGATCAGATCCCGTTCAGCCACGCCATCCTGGGTTCGAGAGCAGCCTCTGTCATTCATCAGCTGTGGCTCCTACTCTCCTAATCCCAGAAGATAGGCTCGTTCCCCTCACTTCTGAAAGGTGGCTGAGGCAGTGTCCTGTGGGTGCTCTGCAGGGCAAGGGGCAGAAGGGAGGGAGAGCATGAGTTGAGCACCAGATACACCTGTGCGTGGAGTGTTCTCTGCCTTCCGGATCCAGAGAGGCTGCTGGACCTTTCCAGGCTCTGAAAAATCCGTCAGTGAAGCAGGGAGATTAATTTTGTTTACCCACCCTTGCCCAACTCAGCCATTCTTTCCCTCTCCAAGCACATCTTCTGTTAATGACCTGCTGGCTAAGGTGAAGGGATGTAAACGCTTAAATATTACCCTGGAGGAGAGCTGCCTTTTAAGGTGGTCACTTCTGTGTTGCTTTCTGTCACGAGAACACCCTGTCTCTAAATTGAATTAGCCAGCCCTTAGCAAAGTGGTGTCTGAATCCCCAAAGTTGGGTTTTCTTGAGCCCAAGTCCATGTTTATTCTAGGTTCCCGGAGGCCTGCTAGGTGCCAGGAGCCCCTCTCGCTTCCAGGAGCCTTCAGGAGCCAGGTTCTCAAGATCTGTAGTTCACCCAACTCCTGGTCCCCCTGGCGAGCGCTTTCCAGTCCTGGGGGAGACCATCCTCTCTGCCCTTCAGACCACGCTGCTGCTTGGAAGTTGTCTAAACGGGCACAACAAAATCCGGGTAATTCGGAGCTGCCGCTGTAAGAATTCATGAACTGCTGCTGGCCTTTGCAAAAGAAGGTTTGCGAAGGAAAATGCTCATGTAAACAAGATCTTCAGCAGGGGGGGAACTCTAAAGTGTGTAAGGAATCAGTCTATTTATAATTCTTTCGAAGACCCTTCTTGGAATATAAACACTGTGCTAATTACGAAAACACCTTTTCTGTTCAAAACTTGTGTAAACAAGGTGGGCTGGGTGGAGGAGGGGCAGGAGTGTTTGAGCAGAGGCGAAACCGGGTGTGAAACACTGGCCACGGCGTCGTAGACCATTCAGATTTCTTCCCCTTGTTTTGACACGCAGGACTCGCAGGTGGTGGCGGGCGTGTGTTCCCGCTGGCGACAGGCAGCAGGAACAGGTGAGAGCGACCATCTCATGGCCTCTGACCTGTTGCCTAGCACACCCCTGCCTTTCTAAGAACAATTCTCCCCAATGTTTTAAGAGCACAGTTAGCATATAATCACTCATTTCCTCTCCCTCGGTCTTAGAGGAAGTCCTCTGCCTTGTTCAGCACAAAACTTCCAGAGATTAGCAGTTGCAACGCCAACCAGCCATTATTTTATGCGTCGGGCTCTGTGCAAGGTGCTGGAATTGGGTACTGAGGAAGATTGCATCCCTGCGCCCTCCCCCCCCGCCCCCCCCACCCCAAGATGGCTGCCTGCCATGGTGCCACCTCGGGGTGCTTTGGAAGGTGTTTTGCAGCCACACCCTTGTCACCCAGGGCTTCTGCCATGCCTGTCCTGTGCTGAGGTCCGAGGATTCTGAAATGGTGAACGTGGTCCTCGCCCTCGACCTGTTATCACAGAGAGGAGACAAAGGTCGGGGCGAACTCCCGAGAAGTCAGGCTCTGGGCCCCCTTTGCTCTCTGAGGATGACGAGGTGTGCGTCTGGGGAAAGGATGGGAGGGCTGGCGGGGTTAGGGTCGGGGACACCTGCTGGAGGATGAGTGTGACCTTGTGGTGCACTTAATACTGAGAAAGGCGGAGGGGAAAGGAGGGGCTATCCCAGGCACTAATACAGAGGTAGAAAGATTATAATTAGCACAGGTTTATATGCAAATGCTATTTCACAATGCTTAAAAATATCTTTTGAGGAAGGCTGAAAATAGCAGGTGGTCTGCTGGAACAGAGAGTATTTGGGGGAGTGGTGGGAAGGAAAGGGGGAGGGGGAGGAACACAGACGGATAGGGCAGTGTGGAGGGGGAGATGTGGATGGACGGACGGATGGACCGAGGGACAGGCAGGTATTAGGTATCTTTGTGGAGGACCCTGAAAACCAGGTGGGGAATGTCGCTAACCACAGACGCAGATTCGACCAGGGCAGAGTCTGTAACCCTTGTGATCACTGTGTTCTCAGCTCCCAGCAAGGGCTTCACGTAGTAAATGCTTATTAAATATTGGGTGAGTGGTGAGTGAAGGCACTTTGTTGGTATTTATCACACTTATCTTTATGGCAACCTTTTGAGGAGGTAGTATTTTCCTCTTGCACCAGTGACGATGGGCCATTCGTAGATGCGTGCACGTGTGTGTGTGTGTGTGTGTGTGTGTGTGTGTGTGTGTGTATTGTGTTAGGGGGAGGCCCAGGGACGCCAGAAAGCTTTTTTTGTAACAGTGCCGTGAAATATTGATCAATTTGATTCCATTGTATGACCCAGGGACAATTTTACTAGCAGAAAATATGACCGTGTTATATGGCTGCAATAAAAAATCACAGCCACAAGTCAGGCCCGGAAAACGAAGCAGCCTGCCAGGGGAGGCAGGACCGGTCGGTTCTGCGCCCTTCTGTAGCGTTCCTTGCTGTGAGTTCCTTCGCGGTCCCAGTGAGGAGCTCAGCGGCAGGCAGGAGGTAGCAGGTCCCGGCAGAGAGTTTGTAGACGAGAAGTCTAACCGTGAATTCACTTTGCAGTGTTTAGTTGTAGGTACTGGTCTAGCCTGGAAACTCCCACGGGGAGGTTTTGAAGCAGGGACATGATTCGAGGAAGGAGAATCAACAACATCTCACCATATGTGCATTTAGCTGTGGAGAATATGAATTGTGCAGGTAGCAGGTGCCCCGGGGAGTCTGTGCGGGGGGGCTGATGACCGGGAGGTGAGAAGCGCCACTCTCTGGTCGCTCACAATGAGAGCACCTTGCCAGGCCGACTGTGATTGTCGTGATGCAAGGATGTGTGTCTTTTGTACGACACGGTCCCATGATGCGAGCCAGCATCTTCAGCTGGTGCTCCACCCAAGAAGCACTGCTCTATTCTGGCTCTGGAGGACAGACTGGCCATTAGGATTCTAGAAAAGTGGGAGGAAAGGCTCTCCAGCATGTTGCCTTCCAAAGGAGCAGTTGATTGGTAGTTTAAATGGTAAGATTTCAGGTTAATGTACTGCTTTAGGACCCAATCTTGTCACAAATGTGACTGTGCCTTACTGTCAGGTAGCCCATCTGGCAATTTGTTCAGGGGGAACTGGGGCATGGAGGGGTTAGAATGAGGTGGCTGCCTCCCCCGGAAGCAGGGATGGAGCTGAGAGATTGCCCCCATTTACTCTGTCCTTTATTTCCCTGTGCCACACCAGGGACTGTGACCTCAGGGCTCTTGCACTGACTGTTCCTCTGTACAAAATTCATCCTCCAGTTATTCTCTTCTCTCATTCCCTCACTTTGATATGTCCTCCTCAGCAAGTCTTCCTGACCATACTGTTTAAAATTACACCCTTTGTGGGGTGCATGGGTAGCTCAGTTGGTTAAGCGTCCAACTCTTGGTTTAGCTCAGGTTGCGATCTCATGATTTATGGAATCCAGCCCCACGTCGGGCTCCACGCTAACAGTACAGAGCCTGCTTGGGATTCTCTCTCTCCCTCTCTGCCACTCCTCTCTCCCTCCCCTCCTGTCAAAATAAATAAACTTAAAAAAAAATTACACCCTTTGCCATCCCATCCCTCTCTGTTCTGTTTTTTTTCATACTATTTTACCATCTAACAGTATATATCTTATTTTTAAAAAAATTATACTTCCTTTCTATCCCCTCCCCCCAAGAATGTAAACTTCGTGATGGCAGGTTTAAAGAGTTCTTTTTCCACGTTTCATTTGGAAAGAATTTCAGACATAAAAATTTGCAAAAATAATACAGAGTTCCCATCCATCCTTCACCCAGCTTTTTCAGCTGTTAACACCTTATGTAGCCATAGTCTCATGACCAAATGATACTAGGAAATTGATACTAATACAGGAAATTAATAGTAATGCAGTAGTGTGAACGAGGCTATAGACCTTACTCAGATTTCACTCCTGGTCTCACTAATGGCCTCTTTCTGGCCCAGGGTCCCATCCGGAGGATCCTGCGTTGTATTTTGGTGTCTTGTCTCCTTAGTCTCTGCTCTTCTGGGACGGACCCTTGGCTCCTGTTTGAACTCCATGCCCTTGACCCCTCTAAAGAGTCCTGACTAGTTATTTTTTAGAAAGCCCCTTGGGGTTTGTCCTATGTTTGCTGGATCACCGCTTCAGGCTGTGCACTTCTGGCCGGAGGACTGAGAGGTTATGCTTGCCCAGAGCATCTCAGCAGGGGCTGCTGGGTGTTGGTGGGGACTTTTCTCACTGGGAATGTTAATTTTGAACAACTTGGGGAAGGCGGTACCTGTCCGATTTCTACTCTCTTTCTCTCTTCTTCTTTTTTTTTTAATGTTTGTTTATTTTTGAGAGAGACAGAGTGAGCAGGGGAGGGTCAGAGAGAGAAGCAAACAGAAAATCTGAAACAGGCTCCAGGCTCTGGGCTGTAAGCACAGAGCCTGACATGGGGCTTGAACCCATGAACCGTGAGATCATGGCCTGAGTTGAAGTCGGACACTTAACCAACTGAGCCACCCAGGCGCCCCTCTACTTTCTTACTGTTCGCACGAATAAGGATTTTGCACTTGCCACTGTGCAGATCTCTTGCTTCTCATTATGCTAATTTTAGCCTCCAAGGATGGTCCTTGCCTGCAACAGTTATTCCTGTGGTGTTTGCCAGATACTGATTTCCTATTTCCATCATTCCTTCTCCGTTTATTAATTTGAAGTCTACTGTAGAAACAACTCTCCTTTCTCCCCCATTTATTCATCTATTCACTTACTTATTTACATCTATGTAGACCCCTGGCTACTTATTTTATGGGCTGTAATCCATCACTATCCTTCTATCGCTCAAATTATTCCAGAGTTGGCCAGTGGAAGCCCCTTTGTGCAGGGTCCCTCTGCCCTTTTGACAGGTCCCCATCATTCTTCGAGCACTTTCTTAGACTCTGCAAGAGATTCCAGGTTCATCTTGCAAGTGCCTCTGCCCCAGCTCTGGAATCAACCCTTAGTCCATGCAGGAGGGCCAGGGCTTTTGTCTGTATCCATTGTGAGGTGGGATTCACCGTGCTCACAGTGCCTGGCGCATAGTAACGTCCCAGCAGATAACTTTTGGTTGAAAGAATGAGTGAATGAATTCTGGAAAGGAAGATTCCTTAGGCCAGCTTACGGACGCTGAAGCTCCTGCTTAACAGCCTCCTCCCGGTGAGCCTGAATTAGTGATTAGAAGGGGAGCGTCTCTTCCCTGTTTCCTCTCCTTGTGCACCTTAGAGATTTGACAGTCCCATTTTGTCCCATTCAGCCTATTCTCAGCATGGCACAGTCTGAAAAGGAGCCCAGGGCATCCCCGATCTCGTCGAGTAGGAAGAGCCAGGAACGTGGAGAGCATCCAAGGAGAGCAGGCTGGCGGGAGAGTTAGCTGGAGCTGGAAGAGCCCCGGCTCGCTCACTCACTGCTAATGACTCGGTTGGACACCAGCCGCAGCGGGCAAGATGTTCTCCCATGGTTGATGGCAGAGGTCCTGGGGCCTCCTTGGCATATCTGCGGCCGGGGGCTGCTGAGAGCCCCTGCTCGTCTCCTGAGACACATAGGCTTCGCTTGAATATTTTATGAGTTTTTCTTTATGAAAGATTAAAACTCAGTCACATTGGCTTTGGAAAAGCCTGTGATAATCGGATTTTTATTTATGAGTTGAAATGTGCATGTGCGGCCCTGAAGAGGAACACAGGCTGCCAGGGACTGGTACGCCGGGCGCCCTTGGCGAAGGCCAGCCTTTGCATGGTCCATGGAGGCCCGTCCGGCTCCTGGCTTGCCGATGCTGGTGTCCTCCGAGAACGGCACCGGCCCCTTCACAAGGCGGAACCTTCCCTATGAGGAGCTATGGATACGGATACCTCCTTGACCCAGCAGTTCAGACTCGCAGAGCACCTTGACCTCTGTGTTCTTGCTGAGTCTGCATGGTGGTTCGCGGAAGTAGGCGAGGCAAGCATGCTCGTCCCAGTTTGCAAGGGAGAAACTGAGGCCCAGGAAAACGGGAGCGTGCCTTTCCGTAGTGCCAAGGGGTCTAGAAATTGTGAACGTGAATCACAGGACTTGGAGCCCCAGGGAACACCTGATGCCAGCTATCAACCCCTCGGGGCAGCAGCGAAGGTTTGTGTGGCTGACGGAGAAGAGGGAGGAGCAGGAAGAGGAAGCACATTGACTTGGGACAGGTCACCTGAGAGGGAGAGAGCAGGGTGAGCTTACCTTGAACCTGTGTTTGCTGAGCACTTACTGTGTGGTACTTCCTGACGAAAGGGCATGGAGAGACTCCTGCGGGTGTTGGGAGACCGCTGCCAAGGACACGGAGCCTTCTGCAGCCGCTGGTGAGGCCCGTTCGCCCTGCCCGGGGATGTAGCCATCAGCCGGCCCGAGCATTGCCCCCAGCCCGGGACACCCCAGCTTCGCACGCTGCACGTCCGACCTCGCCAGGGCGCCGGCAGCCCAGCACGGGTCCCACTCTGCCCTCTTTTCCGTCGACCATCCGCCTCCCTGCAAAGTGTTTACTGAGCGCCGTCGGTATGCCAGGCGCTGTGCCAGGCCCTGGGCTGAACTAGACGGCAGGTCCCCTGCCCTGTGGGGTTCACAGGTAAACAGTCGGGCACTTGTACGTGATGTAGGACAAGTGCTGTAGGGCTGGAAATCCAGGGATGTATGGGAGGCCCCCTTGTCCCCACTGTGTAGGTATGTCTTTCCGAGGATGACTCCGTGAAGCAGGGGCTGTCATGGTTTCCGTGTTACTGGTGAGAAAACGGCGGCTCCGAGGTTGCTCTGCTGACAGGTAGCAGAGCAGTTTGGAGCCTGTGCCCGATGCCGCAGTGAGGGGACGGCTCGGCCAAGTGTTTACCTGGCCCAAAACCTTACCATCACCCCAGCCATCCAGTCTTACCGAGATCTGAGTCAGTGAGGGTGCTAAGGGCCTGGGGCCAGGGTCCTGTCCCATCCGCACTGGGTGGGGTCCTGATACCTGGTTGGAGTTGGGGAGCCTGTGGGGCCCTGGCCTGGGCCTGGGGGCCTCTCTACAGTTTCTGGGTCCAGAACGGAGAATCTCTGCCGGAAGAGCACCCAGGCTTGATGTTCTCCTAGCTGAGCCCCTTGGATCCCCATGTTCCTGACAGGCCTCGGTCCACCAGTTGCCGTGGTGATGCTGAACTCACCTCCCGGGATCGGAGAATTTTGCCTCAAGAGAAGCCATTAGTGTGGAGGCGCCTTGGAGGCCAGGAGGCTTTTTAGCTGTGATAGATGCACGTTGTGTGTGTTGTACGTGTGTGTGGGAGGCTCCTGCTGGGGCACTTCTCTCTGCTGGGAGAAGGTACTAGAAGAAGGTACCGTAAGAGAAGTAGCTCTTGACTTTTCACTGATTTTTAGAGTCTCAGTTTACTTGCCTATAAAATGGGGATAAGTGAGCTTAACATCACAGGGTGGTCATGAGGATTGAGTGAAATACTGGATACGAAGTGCCCCTCCACCCCCTCCCCCCCCGCCCACTGTGCCAGGTACACGAGAGAGGCCACAACAATGACAGTCTGTGGTAGTATTAATAAGATTCAGCAGTGGAGGGGAGCCTGGGTGGCTTAGTCGGTTAAGCGTCCGACTTTCGCTTAGGTCATGATCTTGCGGTTCGTGGGTTCAAGCCCTGCGTCCGGCTCTGTGCTGACTGCCAGCTCAGAGCCTGGAGCCTGTTTCAGAGTCTGTCACTCCCTCTCTCTCTGACCCTCCCCTGCTCACGCTGTCTCTCTCTCTCTCTCTGTCTCCTAGAAATAAAAGAAAACAACATTAAATAAGATTCAGCAGTGGAGATTTCCGCCATTTGCCACGTGGCAGCTGTAGTTTTGTTTAGTCTTACGTTTGGATTCTGGCTGGGTGTCAGCACAGGCTCTACCGGGGTAGCCTGTTTTCTCAGGCGGAAGCCCGGTGTGTGGTTGTTAGGGGTTGTGTGATGGGTTTCCCCCGTTCGCATACAAACTCCAGCAGGGACAGGGACAGTGGCTTTCTCCATGGTGGCCTTGGCTCAGAGCCTGGCACAGATCAGGCACTCCATTCCTTTGCCATAGAAAAAAGTTACTTGAATATACATAAAGCTTCATTTATTGGGACGCTTCAGCATCTGTCAGATCAAGCTTAGAATCTTGAGTCTTGTTTCTTCCACTTAACAGCTGGGTGACTGTAGGGAGATTACTTCATGTCTCTGGTCTGTTTCCGCAGCTGTCAGATCGGGTTAGTGTTACCTACGTGGGTTCTGCTCTGAGGCCAGAGGTCCAGAGAACTACTTGGGCCTTTAACTTGTCAGCCTGAGGGTGTTCTGTGTCCCTCCAGTTGGTTGAAGGCCCCTTCCTGGTTATAGCAGCTGAGAATCCAGTCTCTTTTTCTGGAGGTTCAACACACCCTCAGTCCGAAGGAGAAACCCCCAGAGGCTGATGGTGTCAGGAGTTGCCGAGCTCAGAACTGAAGACCTGGGAATATGCCGTGACCTCCCTTGATGAGAAAAGGTTAGAAGGAAGGAAGAAGGAAGCGTTTCTTCATTCTCCTCGGGGGATATGGGACTTTCTGAACTTCACACAATCCTGAAAAGTTTCCTGCGAATCACATCCTTTTTTTGGACTACTCCTCACATAAAAGACTTTTTATGACAGAGCTTTTTGACAAAGCCCAAAGTGACTTCCAGATAGTGAATCATCACTCCTGGTGTTTCCTGTGTATAAACCTGACCTTTCTTATGTTGTGTTTTCTTGCTTTTTTTTTTTTTTTTTGCTTCTATTATTATTTTTATTATCAAACGTAATTCATGTTCACTCTTGAACAGTTATGAAGTCTCAGTGAGCTAAAGAATAAAAAAACCCAAATCACCCCTAACCTTCCCACCTAGAGATAATCACTCTGGGTGTCGATATTTGATACATTGATATTTTGATGTATGTACTCAATAGACATATGCCGTGAATATAACTTAAAAACTTATTCATGTAGGCAGTGTTTATTGAGTGTCTACTGTGTGCACAATGCTAGAGAGGAATCAGGGACCAAAAAACAGATACTTAGTTCCTCCAGGGCGGAATTTGTGTAGACCAAAGGAAGGGAAGATAAGGGAGTGCTAATGGGGCTGAGGAAAGGCCTGGAATTGATAGTGAAAGTTGCCATGGACTCTGGGAAGTTTGACTGGACTCATGAGTGAAATGCACTACATGGGGCAAGAGGGAAGGTTAAATCAGAAGATGAGGAAGATAAACTTAAGTTGGCAGGATGGACACATCTTGCCCAAGAAAAGAGGTCATGGTTGGTATCTGTATGCTGGGTCCAGAGGGGTTTATGCAGGTTGGCTGCCCAGGTCTGGCACCATTTGTTGAGAAGACTGTCTTTTTCCACCGAATCGCCTTTTCCTAAAGGTTAGTTGGTGGCATGTGTGTGGGCTTTTTTCTGAGCTCTCTGCTCTGTTCTATTGACCTCTTTGTCTTCTGTTTTGAAAACATCACAGTCTTGATTATTGTAGCTTCATAGTATGTCTCAAAGTCAGTAGTATAAGTTGTCTGACTTTGTTCTTCAATATTTTGTTGGCTCTTCTAGCTCTTTCTCCTTTCCATGTATACTTTAGCACCAGTTTTTTGATATCCATAAAATAACTTGATGGAATTTTGGTTGAGATTATGTTGATTCTGTAGATCAAGTTGGCAAGAATTGACATTTTAACAATATTGATTCTTCCTTCCATGAACATGGAGTATTTCTTCATTTATTTAGATCATTAATTTCTTTCAGCAGTTTTGTAGTTTTCTTCATATAGCCTGTACATATTTTGTCAGATTTGTACTGAAATAATTCTTTTTTTCTTTCTTTTGTTTTTTCTTCCTTTCTTTCTTCGTTCCTTCCTTCCTTCTTTCCTTCCTTCCTTCTTTTTCTTTTTTGGTGCTGATATAAGTGGTATTGTGTTTTTAATTTCAAATTCCAGTTATTCATTGTCATTATATAAGAAAGGAATTCGCTTTTTCATATTAGCCTTGTCTTCTGCAACGTTCCTAATATCACTTACTAGTTTCAGTTTTTCTTTTCTACCGATTCTTTGGGATTTTCTACATAGATGGTCATATTTATTATCAGTGTTATTTCTTCCTTCCTAACCTGTCTATCCCTTAGTTTCTTGTCTTATTGCATTAGCTAGGACTTCAGTACGATGTTGAATAGGGATAGTGAGAAAGGGACATTGCCTTGTTTCTGATATTAGGGGGAAGGCACCTAATTTCTCACCATGAAGTGTGATGTTAGCTGTAGATTTTTTTGTGCACTTTTTAAATCAAATTGAGGAAGTTCCCCATTTCTCCTAGTTTTCTGAGTGTCTATCATGAATGGGCATTGGATCTTGTCAAATGTGTTATTTTTTGATACGGTAATGTGATTTTTTTTTTCTTCAACCTCTTGATATGATGGATTATTAGAAATTGATTTTCAAATGCCGAGTCAGCCTTAACATGCCTGGAATAAATCCTATTTGGCTGTGGTGTACGCTGCTTTTTATACATTGTAGGATTCTGTTTGCTAATATTTTGTTGATGATTAATGTATCAGTGTTCAGGAGAGATATTAGTTTGTGGTTTTCCTTTTTTGTTATGTCTTTATCTGGTTTTGGTATTCGAATAGTGCTGGCCTCATATAACAAGTTAGGAAATATCTTCTCTGCTTTTATTTTACCTGGAGGAGATTGTAGAGAAATGGTATCATTCTGTCCTTAAGTGTTTGCGAGGATTCACTGGAACCATCTTTACTTGGTGCTCTCTTTTTTGAAAGGTTTAAATTATTGAGGTTAAATTATATAAAGGTTTTAAAATATTAAATTATTTTAAAGGTTTTAAAAATTTAAATTTCTTTCAGATATGCAGCCATATTTTAGATGATCTGTTTCTCTTTGTGTTTTAGTAGATTGTACCTTTCAAAGAATTGGCCCATTTTCTCTAAGTCCTCAAATTTGTAGGCAAAGAGTTGTTCATAATATTCCTTTATTATCTTTTTTTAATTTTTGTTTTGTTTTTGTTTTTTTCCTTATTATCCTTTTAATCTCCACGGGATCAGTCGTGATGGCTTCTTTTCCAGTTCTGATATTAGTAATTTGTGTTTTCTGTTTTTTTAATCCTGGTTAGTCTGGCTAGAGCTTTATCACTTCTACTGACCTTCTCAAACAACCAGCTCTTGGTTTCATTTATTTCCTCTATTGATTTCTAATTTGCAATTTCATTGATTTCTGCCCCAATTTTTATTTCTTTTCTTCTGATTGCTTTAAGTTTATGTTGCTTTTCTTTTTCTTCCTTAGGTGGCCGTATAGATGATTGATATTAGATATTTGCTTTTTTCCAATATATGTAGTCAATGTTAGAAATTCCCTTTAAGCACTGCATTCGCTACTTCCCACAAATTTTGATAATTGTATTTTCATTTTCTTTTAGTTTAAAATATTTTTAATTTCTCATGAGACTTCTGTTTTGATCACTGTGTTAAAATAACACTTCTAAATAGAAGTGTGTTGTTTAATTTTCAAATATTTTAGAATTCTCCAGCAATAGGCCCAGCAAATAGGTTGAAATTTAGCCACAATTTTCTGTTATTTATTTCTAGTTAAAAACCATTGTGGTCTGAAAGCATATTTTGTATGGTTTCTCTTTTTTAAAGCTTCTTAAGGTGTGTTTTATGGCCTAGAATGTGATCTATCTTGGTGAATGTTCCATGTGAGCTTAAGAATGTGTATTCTGCCGTTATATGAAGGACTCTATAAATGTCAGTTTGATTCAGCTGATGGATGAAGCTGTTCTGTTTAACTATATCCTTACTGATTTTCGGCTTGTTGGACCTGTCAATTATTGGTAAGAGGATATTGCTGGTGGATTGGTCTGTTTTTCCTTGCAGTTGTCAGGTTTTGCCTTAAATATTTTGATGGTGTGTTGTTAGGTGCATACACATTAAAGATTGTTACGTGTTGGAGAATTGACCCCTTTGTCATTATGTAATATCACTGTTTATCTCTTGACACTTTTTCTTGGTCCGATTTCTACTTTGAAATTAATATAGTTATCTAGATTTCTTTTAATTAGTATTAGTATCTATCCATCTATCTTTATCCACAAGTTTACTTTTAATCCATATATATTTATGACTATTTTTAAAGTGGATTTTTTGTATATAATGTATAGTTGGATCTTGCTGATAGTCTCTTTTAATTGGTATATTGAGACCATTCACATTTAAAGTGATTATTGATAGAGTTGTGTTACTGTCTACCATATTTGACACTGTTTCCTATTTGTTGTCCTTGTTCTTTCTTTTTTGTCTTCTACGTTTTTTTCTGCCTTCCCTGATCTTAAGTGAGTATTTTACATGATTCCATTTTCTCCCCTTTCATAGCATCTCAGCTCTTTAAAAAAACTTTTTTAGTGATTGCCCTAGCTTTGCAGTATACATGAACAATTAATCTAAGTCCATTTTCAGACGACATTGGGCACGTTCAGGGTGGTATGGCTGTAGACAGTCTAAGTCTATTTTCAAATAACACTACGCTGCTTCACAGGTAGTGCAGGAGCCTCGTAATAGAATATTCTCAATTTTTCCCTCTCACTCCTTATATAACATTGCTGTCATTCATTTCACTTACCTATAAGATATGATCTTCGGTATATTGTTGCTGTTATTATTTTGCAAGACTGTTATTAAGTGAATTAAGAATAAAGATAGAAGATTTCATTTCACTTTCATTTATTCCATCTCCAGCACTATTCATTTCTTTATGTATAGTGAGTTTCTAGCCTATGTAGTTTTCCCTCTTTCTGAAGAACTTTTAACATTTCTTACCTGGCAGGTCTACTGGTGACAGATTTCTCAAAATTTGTCTTTATTTCTCCTTCACTTTTGAAGAATAATTTGGATATAGATTTCTAGGTTGGTGGTTGTTTTTT
>NW_027530971.1:7686932-7725873 GCF_008692635.1 Crocuta crocuta
CCACCCAGAAGTCTTAAATACAGTTTTAGTCCTTACAGGTCTTTCAGCTCCAATCCTTTGTTACTACTCAGGAGTCCTATTGATGTGATCGTAAGGTGGCAGGGGAGGAGAAGCATTTTAGAATTTGATGGTTAGTTCTGAGTCTTTCCATGGACCTGTGCCTCTGGGCTGTGTCTCACTCCCCCTTTCGGTTAGGCTCTGGCACATGGTTTCCCTTGAGGGTTGATCTTTGTTGAATAGAACAGAATACTCTGGGTGCATTTCAGATTTTTTACTTTCCTTTCCCCCTGTCGGAACCAGGGGGAGATATTTCTTTCATCCTAAAACCTTGAGAAACTACTGAGGCTCCCAGAAATAAAACTTAAAGAGTTGGACACCCAGAGGTTTTTATTCTCTCAAGCTCAGTCTCTAGCAATTACTGCAAGGATTCCTACCGGCTCCAACGGCAGCTTCCTTCCGCTTGTGGTGAGTTTCTTTCTTCACCTATCTTTTCAGTTTGGAGGGCAGTGGTTTGCCCTGTGACCTCAGTTCTCTGATGGGCCTCACACAGATTATTGGGTTTTGGTTTGCCCTGCGTGTTTCTTGTTGTGAGCATGGGAGCGACGACCCCCGAACTCTTTGTGTGTCAAAGCGGAAGCTAGTGCGTATCACGTCGTTCTTTAATCCCTTCGGATTTCTAGGTAGTTTCTGTCAACCTGTTCTTCCAGCTCAGTGAGTCTCTCCTCAGTGTGGTCAGTGTGCCGAGGAGCCCAGCACGAGCAGTCTTCATTTTCGTTGCTACCTCTTTGACTCCTGGCATTTCCTTTTTTTTTTTTTTCTGTTAGAGTTTCTCTCTCACGTATGCTGCCCGCCTTCATGTTGTCTGATCCGCTAGAGCCCTTAATATATAAATCATAGTTACTATATGTTATATTGCAAAATCTGTGTCATATCTGAGTCTGGTTGTAATGCTTGCTCCATCTCTCCAGACAGTGCGGTGTTTGTTTTATTTCTTTGCTTTTTAGCGTGCCTTGTAATTTTTTGTTGAAAGCCAGACATGATGTTAGTAATGGAACCAAGGCTGTGAAGACCTGACTGTGAAGCGCTGTGTTTCTGTGTCTGTTATGTTTCCAGGCCACATTTTACAGCCATTAAATAGCTGTGGCCACAGGTGTCGGAGTCTCCAGCTCCCTCCTTGTCCGTTACCTCCGTCTTCCTGTTGTCTTTGGGTTTCCCTAAGAACTCCTCCTTAAACAGAATCCGTGTCTTGCAGCTAGCTCTCAGTCGGAATCCACTGTTGTTACACTCTAGACGTTTCCATGGGGTGGTAGGATGTTAGGGAGAGGAAATGGTCTGTGCTCTTATGATTAGATCTCAGCATTTTTCAGTGGGCCTGAGTCCCTGGGATGTGACCCGTGCAAGCATTTCTGAGCCTTTTTCTTTTTCTCCTCCTTGTGTGAGATGGGAGAGGCTCGAGGGGCTGGCGTCCAGTTATTTCTCCCCCAGGTCAGATTAGTCTAAGATAAGGCGTTTGCCCTTGAGCACAGGCTTCTGTTCTGGAGAACAGAATGCCCTGCACTGTTTTGAACTGGTTACTTTCCCCCTCCCCCCACCCCTCCACACTGAAGCCCAGACCTGCTGATGTTCCTGCAAAATGGCGGTGGTGGCTCCCCCAGGACTGGGTCCTCGGGAGTGGCGAAGTCTCTGGCTAGTCCATGCCATGCTTTGCACCGCCGGGCACTTAGGGTTCAGGTGTTCCTGCCTGTGGTGACCTTGCTGGCTGCAGCCCCTCCGCCCTCGTCCCCAGGAGGCTCTGCCCTTGGCACTGGCCTCTCTCCAGTTTTCACACTGTGACCTCCATTCTTCTGGAGAGAAAAGTTGAATATCAGTTTGTTCAGCTGTCTGTTGCTGTGTGGACTGGAGTGATGACTTCGGTGTTCTTCGCATGGGAGGCGAGAACCTGGGAGTCCTTACCTGCTTCTGGCCTCTTCTTTCTTGGTTGTGCCGGGGGCCCTGGTGCCATTCATCTGGGACACAGCCAGGGTAGGGGCCTGACCTGAGGTCTGCCACCTTCCCCCTTCCCGCCTGGCTGGCCAGGCCAGTCCCTCTCTGTGGTTTGTGGTGCTCTGGCCTCTCATCTGGGAGGTGGAAATGAGTCAACCAAGCTGGGCTGGGCCTCTTTCATTCAGGTCAAAGCTGTGCTCTCTGGGCCTCAGTTTTTCTGTCTGTACATGGGGGATGAGGGAAGCTTTTCCAGCATTCGGTGCTCTTTGGAGAGTAACACCAGGCTAAGTTGATGCTTCACCAGAGATGAGGCCTTGATTCTGTAATGAGTTTGTGTTTTATGGGACTATTTCCAGATGCCAGCTTTGTGTCTGTTGATGTGGTTAAATAATAAAATGGCTTCCTAGTAGGAGCAGTGGGAATGGCGGTCACGTGAGGACAAATGACTAGTCGGTGACCCAGAGTGTGTTTATCTTGGACTTTTCTTCCCAGGATGGGTGCGTTTAAAAAAAAAAAAAAGCATTTCCTTTGATACCAGGCCTGGCTTACGGGGCTTCTCCCTGTTGTGAGAAGAGTAGAGTGTTCCCGAGGCCGGGGGTGGGGGATGCGGTGGGAGGGGGGAAGACCTGTGGCCTTCATTCATTCTACCTTGTTTGCAGAGGAGACCCAGTTACCCGTTCTCTGTAGTTCTGAAGCCAAAACTTAGGGGAACTGCCTTCCTTCTGGAAACAAAAATGTAGTGTGCGGGGGGAGGGGGGACTAAAATATATGTTGGGGTTATCTTTTGTTTATTTTGCTAAATAGGATGTCAGGGGCAGGAAAAGCATTGCACATGTTTTGTTTGCTCATAGAAAGGCTCATACGTTTAAAACTACAATTTAAATCATTATCACAGATCTATTTGGAATTCCTTTAAAAATGTTTATAATTTTGGATATGCCTTGAATCTTGTGATGGTGGACTCTGTAGGCTCAGGGATATCCTTCCTTCTGCTGTCCGTCCTTCCTTCCTTCCGTCCATCCGTCCTTTTTATTTTTGAATCCTGTTCAAAAGAAGCAAGATTGGTCCTTAAATGGACAAGAAATTACTGCCATTTTAGGAAAACAAACTCAGGTATAATTTCTACCCGGTTTCCCAGCACCTGGCATTGTGCCTGTGAAGAAGGAGTGCTCATTAGTATCTGTTGAGTGAACTAGTGAGTGGAAGAACAGGTCTACAATTCTGTTCACCAGAGCTTGACAAGAAGGGGCCCACAAGCAAAGAAGGCTCTGAGTCCTTGCCTTCCTCACTCAGACCTCTCATCTTTCTCTTGTGACAGTGATGGTGCCCCTTGTGGGTAAAAGTGGTGGCCGCCTTGCCTCTGATGTTGGTATTGAACTGTTGCCTTCCTGGGCTCAGGACTGGTAATGACCCGTCAGGGTCAGTTTTCCCATAAAATTATTTTTCTTGCCTGGACTTGACTTCACACATGTGAGGGACAAGATGTCTCTAAGATAAGTGGGAAGCTGGGTATCAGAGTCCGGAGCCCAGGCCAGCCAGGGCCAGGCTTGAATACATTACATCAGTGAAGCATCGGCACATAGAGGACATTCAGCGCTGTGGGACTTGGCTGAGGTCACCTAGGACACGAGCGTGAGTAGAGAGGAGTCCCATCACGAGCCCTGGACTCAGGAAGAGACAGGAGACCCTACCAAGATATGGGGCCACGGTAAGAGGCGATCAGGAGGTGAGGGGTCCTCAAAGCCAGGAAGAGGGAAACTTGGGGAGGAAGGAGAGATCAAGGAAAGAAAAGCCAGATAAGCACATGCGTATATTTTACATTAAAATACGTGTTCATCATTTCCTCCGAATCCGAATCCTGGGGGAAGTATATGGAATTTTGCTTTCTTAGGATAAAGTCTCAAGGAAAATGATTGGATTTAGAAGAAATAGGGAAAGATTGTAGAGTTGGGAAGAGGACTGTTTTTATTTGGTGGCTCTGTTTTTATTTGGTGAGTAAGGGCAGGGAGACAGCGAGAGATGGGGTGTGGAAGTGGGAATGGATTATGACTTGATGGGGAGGGAGCCTTCTTTAGTCATTAATTCAGCAGGTAATCCCAGAGCACCTGCTCTGTGCTCAGCGCAGATGAACAAGATGGCCCCAGCCCTTGGGGACACCCAGTGTGGGGAGACGGGCAGTTTGGGAGCACAGAGGAGGCACTGCTCCCAAGCTTATGCTGTCAGTGAAGGCGTGCTGACTGAGGGGTGTTGAAGATCAAGTAGGAGGTCTTCAGATGACTTGGAAAGGACCTTTGAGGCAGAAGGGACACCGCGTGCTGAGGCTCAGAGGCAAGCAAGGGTTGGCGCGTTCAGAGATCTGCAGGTATTCTCGGTACAGGGGGGTGTGGAGCGGTCAGTGGGGCAGGTCATTGGAGGCCCCTCACGCCTGGCGGAGGAGCTCGGGCTTTATCCTGAGAGCGGCAAGGTGTCGGGGCAGGGTTCTGGTTCAGGAGCAACCTGTATGGCTTCATGTCTTACATCTGTGCTGTCTGGTACTGCAGCCACTCACCACGTGTGGCTGTCGAGCCCTTGACTGGTGGCTGGTCCAAATCGAGACATGCTCTAAGTGTGAAATACACCCCAAATTTCAAAGACTTGGTAAGAAAGAGAGGTAAGATATGTCACTAGTAATTCTTTTAGTATTGGTATGTTGGAGTAACATTTTGGATGTGTTGGATTAAATAAAAAATATATTAATAAAAATGAATTTGCTTTTTAAAATGAGGCTCTTAGAAGATTTAAAATCACATATGGGGTTCACAATTCATTTCTGTTGGACTGTGCTGTTCCACTCTGTGACAGACGGAACACTAGTTAGCGTAGTGACTGACTCGTTCATTTGTGAATTCGTTTCTTCAACATATAATTATAGGTGGCTACTGTGGGCCAGGACCTGTTGTGGGCACTGGGAATACAGGAGTGAGTTAGACAAAGGCCCTGCCTTCACAGAGACGAAACAACTAAATAAGTAATGGAATTTAAGTGATGTTAAGAGCCACGAAGGTAAAGGAAGCACAGTTGGGATAGAGTGGTAAAATACAGGGAATGGGGTGGAGGCTGTTTGAGATGGCGAGTCAGGAAAGGCCACTGATAAACAGCGGCTTGAATGAAATGAGGAAACATACCTCGTGCTTGGTGGGGAAATGGAAAGGCATTTTAGGTGGAGGGGATAGTCAGAGCAAAGGCCCTGAGGTAGACATGTACTTGGTGTGTTAGGGGAATGGTAAAAGGCCATGGTGGCTGGATGAAGTGAGGGGCAAAGTGAGATGAGGCAGAGCTGGATCCTGGAGGGGCTTGCAGGCCACGGTGAGGCAGGGGAGTGTTTTAGGAGGGTTTGAGCAGGGGTGTTGACAGAAGCTGATTGATATTTTAAAAGGCTCCTGGCTGCTGTTACGGGAAAAAAATGAAAGAAGTGTTTGGGAAACTAAGGGGTAGTTCCAGGGGAAAGGTGACTCTGGCTGGGAGGAAGGGGTGGTCAGGAGGGATCAGATGTGGGGTGAATGTCAGTGTCACAGCCACCAGGACCTACTGCTGGTTTGGCTGTACAGTGTGGGGAAGGCAGAATGCGTCATGGCTTTTGCAGCCTGGGTGCTGGCCAGAGCCCTGGTGATTGATTGATGGCACTTCTGCCAGATAGGGGAAGGCTCAGGGCAGGGTGGGTGCTGGTGAGAAACTTTACATGTACGAGATGCAGGATGCCTCTAAGATACGTGGGAAGTTGGGTATCAGAGTCTGGAGCCCAAGCCAGCCAGGGCCAGGGTTGAATATATTATATCGGTGAAGCATCGGCACATAGAGGGCATTCAGCGCCGTGGGACTTGCTGAAATCACCTAGGACGTGAGTGTGGGTAGAGAGGAGTCCCATCATGAGCCCCAGACTCAGGAAGGGATAGGAACCGAGGTGACAGGAGATCAGAAGGTGAGGGGTCCTGAAAGCCAGGAAGAGGGAGTCTCGGGAGGGAAGGAGAGATCAAGCATGTCAACCAAGATGAGGACTAAGGATTGTTCACTGGGTATGGCAGCAAGAGGGTGGGTCACTGGTGACCTTGCCTGCTGTGCGGTGACAGGGATGGTGACTGGAGAGGAGCGGAATCTGAAGAATGGGGGCCGCGTGCATGGACAGGTGTGGACAGGGCCCTGGCCCTGGTGCTGGAATGGCCACATCTTGCCATGGGAAGGATCGGTGGAGGAGGGAAAATGATGTTGCATCGGGNAGGAGGGACTCCTTGGTACAGCCAGAGTGACTGTTGGATTTGGGGTGGGGGGGGATGCAGGGGAAGGTGAGTTGCTTTCTTCTGTTCACTTTTATTTTCTCAGTAGCCGTCAGCGGAGAGCAGGTTGTTTGAGGTTTGAGGGAAAGGGGAGCGAATGGAGGAGGGAGACGGTTGGGCCGTACTAAGGGTCCACGTGAGGGTTGTGGTCTTACGTTTAAGGGGAGACCGTCGGCGTGCTGCATATGTTCCTCCAGCACGAGCTAGGCAAGGAGTTGACCTGGGGTCTTGCCAGGGAGCAGAAGGATCGCGGAGCTGGAGAGTTGACAGAGGACACCGAGGGGAGTGGCGGAGAAGGATAGCAGTGGGAGCAGTGGGACGGGGAGAGGGGCTGGGGACAGGGNTAGACAGGGGATACTGGGGGGGGGGGGGGCGGGGGGGGCGTGTGGAGAGGGGAGAACTCGGTGGTGCCCCAGGGCTGCTGCTGGAAGGGGCTGCTCCTTCCTCTGCTCTCATTTTCAAAGGCGGCCAGAGGGAAAGTGCTCTGAGCTGGCAGAGTAGTGAAGGGAGCACCCCCAGGATGCAGGGAGCACGCCTAAGTCCAGAGCATGGCTCACGGTGAGCACCCGAACACTGGTAGCTCTTTTCACCAGAGCAGAACCATCCTTCAGTGAGAAGGATTTGCAGATGTCTTCCCCCAAATGGGATTGCTGGAATGAGAACGCAGCCTCCCCAGGGGCACTTCGAAGGGGACACATCTTTGGGTCATATGCATTCTGGCCTGTTGGTTAAGCACCGGTCTTGGGGCACAGAGTGAAGAGACAGATAATGATACAAGCCGGATTACGTTAATTCCCGGGCCATGTGTGGTCCGGGCAGACGTGAGGAGTCAGGGAGACCTTGGGCATGAGGACGTGCTTGGTCTTGGCCGGGGGCGTGGAGGGGCTGGGGGCTGCTGGAGTATCCCATTTGTACAGCCCTTTATGCTTTCTAAGCTCATTTGCCACGGCAAGTCCGTGAAGCTGTGGCAGGCAGAGGAGGAGAATGGGGCTCCAAGCGGTTGGGTTTCGCTCAGGAGTCCTCCCCAAGTGCAGGCCCGATTGGCCCTAGACCCGGGCCTAATTTTATGAATGGCCACCAGGCTGGTCAGGGAGGATGGGGCCTGCGGGGGCCCAGCTGGAGCCCCGTGGCTGGTGTGGGGCTGTGGCCGGGCTCCCCTGCCTGGCGGGAAGCTGCTTTGTGGCCCAGGTCCTGGGATGGAGAGGCTCGCCATGGCTGCTCTGACCTGTGGAAGCAGATGGACCTTTCCTCTCAAGACTACCCTGTGGCCAAGTGCATCAGGTTCACTAAATGGAGCAGCGGCTTGAGGTTAATTGCGCCATTTCAGGAGCTAAAGTGGGAGCTCCCCAGGAGAGGGGCAGGTCCAGGAGAGGGCAGAGCCGGGGCCCTCCGGCCAGCTTCCCGTCAGGCTGCGCCGGGATGAGTTCTTCACGGGGACACAACACCTACTCTGGGCCTGGAAACACCTAGCACTGTGCCCTGAGCGTCTTTGTGTTACCTCACCCCAGAGAAGGAGACTGCCCCAGAACTGGAGTTGGAAGCCTTGAATTTGAGTGTCTACTTCCTGGCTTTGTGACCTTTGAACAAATCATTTTTTCTGGGCCTTCCATGGAAGGAGTATGGCGGCTTCTGTGAAGCCTCCTTCTCCCCTTCTTCCCGGTCTCCAGCCTCTCCTAATCGGTTTCAGCCGTAGCTGTGGCGGTTGGGTATTCTGTCCTCTGGACCACAAGCTCCATGACAATGGGGTGAAGGCTCTTATATTCCCCACTGTGTCCCCAGGACCTGGCACGTCACAGCTGCTCAACACACGTTTGCTAATGGATCACGTTGGTGCCTACTTGTAGCCTCGTGCACATGGTCCCTGGAGGCTGGGCTGCGGCAGCAGAAACGGATCGGGCCTGTTCTCTGCAGTATCCTGGGGGAGGGAGTTGTTGGCTTGAGACCATAGGGTAGGGGCTCCCTCCTTCTCCAGAGGAAGCTTCTTGCAGAACGTGGCACATCGAGCATGGTAGAGAAGGGGGTGCAGCTTAACGGTCAGAGACCAGGCTCCGGGTTCAAATCCTAGCTCTTGCTGACCCAACTGCTATCTTGAGTCACTTATTCCCAGGGTCTAAACTCCTGTTCTCTCACCTTGAAAATAGGTACAGAGAAAGTTACCTCATGATGGTGTGAGGAATAAATAAGTGAAGTGCCAACTTCGGTGCCCAAATAAAAGGAGATTAAAAAAAAAAAAAGAGTAGTAAATATTTATTGAAAGACTGGGAATCTTCTAGAACCTTCTAGAATCTGACTGCTCCTGGCTCATTTTCTCTGTTTACTCTGTGGGAATTTCGAACAACCAGGACCTTCTGCCATGAGCAGCAAAGAAGGATGGGAATTGGTGCAGAACTTGGGAGTCTGGAAGGGGTCTTGGACCTGTGACCAAAGGTTCTTTCTGAACCTCATCTATGTACTGGGAACCTTTATCATTGGGTTGTTGTAAGGAGCAGTTGAGATAACATGTACATAAAATGCTTGGAACCTGGCATATTGGTAAATATTATTTTTCTCATTGTTTTTCTGTTTTCTGAAGATGCTTAGAAATACCTTTTCATTCTAATATTTTTTTTAAAAATTCTTTTCTATTTATTTAGTATTTTTTAGTGTTTTTCTTTCCTATTTAGCTATTTAATCCATCTGGCATTTATTTCTGTGTATTTTTCCAGGTGTCTCGCTCATATTTATAAATTTTATTTATTTGGTTTTGCCGCATGTGATTTTATTTAATAAAACTTTACAGAGAGTTGAAACCCCCTCCCCCAGGCTCAATCTCCTCCCTCTCCAGAGGTAACGACAATCTAGAATTTGGTGTTTATAATTCTAAGACATGTTTTCTAATAATGCTATATATGGACGAAACCACAGCTATCCCAAGGGATCTTGCGACTCACATTTTCCTTTTTAAAAACTTATTTTGACATAATTTCAGGCTTTCAGAAACGTTATAAGAATAGTACAAAAAATTCCTGTATTGCTTTCACCCTGATTCCCCAAACAATAACATTTTCCACATTCCCTGTCTCTTTTCTGTCCCTGCTACACACTTAGTTGTATATGTAGAGAATTCTTTCTGTAAGTAATTCCTGTTCTAAACCCTTTGAGACAAAATTGCAGGTATGCTGTTCCTTTACCTCTAAATACTTCAGAATGTACTTCCTAAAAAGAAGGACATTTATTTACTTGTATAATCTCAGTACCGTGATCAAAATCAGGAACTTCACACTGATGGAATGCTATTAGCAAATGTACAGACCTTATTCCTGTTTCACCATCTGTTCCAGGAATGTTCTTTTTTTTTTTTTTTTAAAGTTTTCTTTTTTATTATTTTAGAGAGGGAGAGAGAAGAGTGTGAGTGAGCAGGGGGAGAGGGGCAAAGGAAGAGAGGGAATGTCAAGCAGGCTCCAAGCTCAGCAAGAGGTCTGATTTGGGACTTCGCGGCCCTGGGACCATGACCTGAGCTGAAATCAAGAGTTGGGTGCTGAGCCACCCAGGCGCCCCGCCAGGAATGTTCTTTATAAGAAGAGCAAAGTCTGGATCACAAGCTGCATTCATTTGTTCTTTCTCTTTAGTCTCTGCATTTTGATCAGTTCTCCAGTCTTTCTTTGTCTTCTGTGACCTTGATTTTTTTTTTTTGAGTGTGGGCCAGTTATTTTATAGAATGGCCCCCAGTTTGAGTCTGTCGTTTCCTTATTGCTAGGTTCAAGTTCAGTGTATTTTTTTTGCAAGGATACTCAGAAGCAATGCTCGACCTTCTCAGTATAGCAAATCATAAGACACTGTTCCTTTTTGAATAGTCTGTCCTTTCCCCACTGATCCAAAATGACACGTTCACCAGTTGCTAAATTCTCACATATTTGTGGGTCTGCTTCTAGATACCTTATTGTTTTAAATTGATCCTTTTACTTAAGTCTGTGCCGTTTTTTTTTCTAGCTGTTTTAATTACTATACCTTCAAACCATATTAGGTTTGCCTCTTGGTATTTTATGACTTGCATTGCTCCTGGGTAAGGGATTCTTTCTCCCCCTATGTTTTCTAACTGATTATTGTTGGTGCATAGGAAAGCCATTGATGTGAATATTTATCTTATGTCTGATTACTTTGCTAAATTCTCTTTTGTTTTCAAGAGATTTTCAGTGGATTGTTGTGGATTTTTTTTATGTAGATAATCACATCTGCAAAGAATAGCAGATTTGTCTCTTCCTTTCTGGTCATTCTACTTCTTGGTTGTTTTTCCCATTCTACATTGACTAGGATCTCCAGAATAATTTTAAGTGATATGGTAGTGATATTGAGCATTCTTGATGATTCCTAACTGTAATTGGGGTAGTACTAGCGTTGTATTAAAATTGAGGAGGGGTTTTGAGAGAGAGAGAGAGAGAGAGAGAGAGAGAACCCTTTACAGAGGTTTTAGAAAATTCCTAGTGAACTATATATTTTTTTTCTCCTTTATCTCACACTACCTGGGACATGTAGGTTGATGTTTATTTTTGGAGTTGATTACTTTTGTAATTTAGTGCCATTTCTTATCTGCTAACATTTACATAGGAATTTTGCATCTGTATTTATGTAAGATTTATCTACAGTATTCTTTTTTTTAATAAAGAATGATCTTTTTAAAGTTTATTTATTTTGAGAGAGAGAGAGCAAGTGAGCAAGTGGTGGGGGAAGCAGAGAGAAAGAGGGAAAGAGAAAATCCCAAGCAGGCTCTGCGCTGCTAGTGCAGAGCCCAATGTGGGGCTTGATCCCACAAACTGTGAGATCTTGACCTGACCAAAATCGAGAGTTAGAGGCTTAACCGACTGAGCCACCCAGGCACCCCTCCTGCCCCACTTTTAATAGGACAAGTGCCTTGCCTTTGTAGCAAGAATTGAAATGCTCCCCTCCCCCTAACAATTTAGAAAACGTAGATGTAATCTGTTTATTGAGGATTTGGTAGAATTTGCCAGTAAAATTATTTGAATATACCCAGTAACCTTATATTTCAAGTTTCTTCCTCTGATTATTGATCTATTCAGGTTTTCTATTTTCTCTTGAGTCAAATTTGGGTAATTTTCATTATTTAGAAACTGATCTCTTTTGTAGGTATTAAAATATATAATTATAAAACTTAAAAATATATAAAGTATTCCTTTCTCCCGCCTTCCCTCCGTCCCTTCTTCTTATTCTGTAGTTAGAGCTACCTTCTCATTTCTTAATACTTTATTTTTAATTTTCTTGGCTGGATGCATGGTTATGTGTGTGTGTGGGGGGGGTAGGGTTAGCTATTTTATTAGTAATTTCAAAGGACTTGGCTCTTGCTTTTATTGTCACATCTTTTGTTTTCTGTTTCTTTAGCATCTAATTATTTTTGTTCATTTCCTACTTTCTTTTGGTTTCTTTTGATTTTTTTCTTCTTTTTTTTGAGTGACTGCTTTGGAAGTATCCCATGGGTTTTGCTATATAGTGCTCTCATTGTTCAGTTTTTAAACAGTCTGCAGTTTGCTTTAATTCCTTAAAAAAAAACTCCTCTAAATAACCTTTGGGTTACATTTCCAAGTGGTTAAACTTTTTGTGGCTCTTTTTTGTTTAAATTTTAGTTTTATTGCTTCGTGGTCAGAGAGTATGGCCTGTGTAATTTCTAATTTAAAAAAATTATTGAGGTTTTCTTTGTGGCTGATCATGTGATCAATTTGTAATTGTTTCATGGATTTTTGAAAAGACGCACGTTGCCTTATAACTACATAGGAAAATCTACCAAACTGGCCGATTGTGTCTTTCAAGTCTTTAATTGCCTCTTTTTTTTTTTCCCCCTAAATCCTTATGATCTCTTCATTTGGGGGACTATGCTTCAGTCTCCTGTTATAAACAATTGTTTTTTCCATTTCTCTTTGTATTTTCAGCAGTTTTTGCTCTGTGTGTTTTATGGATAATGTGAAAGGTATTCCTGCGTATCCTTCTGGTGGTTGAATTTTGTGTCTGTTAAGAAACTTTTTGTCTTTAGTAATTCTTTGTCTTTTTTTTTTTCTTGGAGTCTGTTGCCATTTCTGCTTTTTATTGACATCTACCTGGTGTCATTTTGTAAATCCCTTATTTTTGGAAAAACTTTCTGTTTTGAAACCACTTAAGACTTCCCAAGGAGTTGCAGATTAGTGCGGGTGGCTCCTGTGTGCCCACTGCCCGGCAGCCTCATTGGTAACATCTTGCATCTGCTTCCCTTTTCTGGGTCTTTTTGTTTCCACTCCTGGCCTATCTTTAATCATGCCCCCCCCCCCCATTTGTGATACCCTGGTTTTTAGTGGGGGCATTTATATGCCACCGGTATTTATTGTGATTGTTTAAGTTTCAATTTCTTTTTTTTTTTTTTTAATGTTTTATTTATTTCTAGGAGACAGAGAGAGAGAGAGAGAGACAGCGTGAGCAGGGGAGGGTCAGAGAGAGAGGGAGTCACAGACTCCGAGACAGGCTCCAGGCTCTGAGCTGGCAGTCAGCACAGAGCCCGATGCGGGGCTCGAACCCACGAACTGCAAGATCATGACCTAAGCGAAAGTCGGACGCTTAACCGACTAAGCCACCCAGGCGCCCCTAAGTTTCAATTTCTTTCTACCACCTTATTTGCTTTTGGTTTTCCATGATGTTTTTTCCTTCTTATTGTTGGATTGCCCAAGTTTTCTTTAGTTTCCCCTTTTCCTTATTTCTATGTTTAAATTCCTACTTCTGCTGCTTGTCACCGCCCCCTTAATGATTTAGAAGTCATGATCCTATTGCTCATTTCTTATGCTTAAATTTTAACAAACATGTAAACAGGCAGGGATTAATTACTATCTCTAATTACCCTCAAAGAACCCCTCTCCCAGCTCCTTGCCTCTCCCTGACTCCCCCTACCCCCGCCCACAAGTATTTGGTCCTTAAATGGACTTATACATTTCTTAACCTTTCTCTATAATCTTTTCTTGGTTAAGACGATATGAAACTTTATTTCCAGCATAAGAAAATACACATTCTGTTTTTGGGTATTTCGTCAGATATGCCTGGAGCTTCATAGCTCTGTGTCCATTGTTTAGACACAAGTCTGTTTTGTTGTTTTTTTGTTTTTTTTTTAAATCTCTTCTTTCTAAAATTCTCTCTGAGGTCATCTTCTTTGGATTCATTTTCCGTAATGTTTTTCAGGAACGATGCTGGTGTGGCAGCAGAATCTCTGTATATTGAAAGAGGTCATTGCTCTTCCTCACCCTTGAATGATGGGTTGGTGGTTTGCAGTTGAGTTCTAGATTCAGGGTCCTTTTTCTCAGAACCATTTAGCTTCTGCCTCCTCCTGGCCCTTGCAGATGACCGGTGTCGTGCTAGACCATCTTGTTGCTCTATAGGTGTTTTTTCCCCTGCTGTGGAAGCCTTTAGGAAGATTCCTCTTTGTTTCTGGGGCTGGGAAGTTGGATCAGGGTGTGTCTAGGAGTCTTGTGTCATTTCTCCTCCTCAGCCCTCGGATCTTATGCTCTGAAAACTCCAGTTTTTATTTCTGTTCTGTTCTTGGCTCTGGAGAGATGAGCGAATATCAAGTCCATGTTGGGCGTCCACTGAGGCCACAGTGACCAGATTGCTGAGGATGCAAATGCAGCTGGACAGCTGGTCGACCCTCTCAAGCCATCTGGAAGAGGCAGATGAGAACAGCTCCTCTGTGGTAGGGGCTGTGAGGAGGTGAAGGAGACAGCTAGCAGGACACAGAGCACAGTGTCTGGCATGGGGTACGTAGTCAGTTCTCTTTCTAGAACCCTGGAGGTATCAGAGGTGGAAGAAGGAGTGGGCTCTTAAGTGAGACTTTGGGGACAGGCAATATAGGACCTTCTCTTAGCCTCATTCTCCCTGCTCAAGCTGACGGATCTTGATATGCATGTAGGTACAGTTAACTTCTCTTGTGTGTTTTCTTTTTTCAAATTCACACAGAGGAATGGCTTGGGAGATCGTTTCACATCTGAATCTTAAGTCTCTTCTTTCTGCCATTGTATGTTGTCTTCCTGATTAATGTCACTTTGTCGAAGACAGGATCCATGGGTTCAGAAAGCCTTTAATTTGCTAACGAAGGTGGACTGCGTACTTGTCTACCTGTGTCTGTGTTGATGGAGTGAATGAGAAGTTGGATGTCCTGTGCGTGATCTGGCATGCACTCTCCTGAGTTCTGAACTCCCCCGTGCATTGCCAGGTCTTGCATACAGTACTTGCTTGGGAAATGCTGATGGGCCATGAATCTGTGCTCCATTTTTCCTACATGGAGAAATGATCATTCTCACTTCACTGGGCAGGTCCCCTTGCATTTGCTGTTTTATATAAAAGATTTTATTTGTGCCTGAATGACAGTTCGTTCATTCAGGAAAACGAGAAGAACTGGTTTAGGACCATTGTGAAACTTCATTTTAATAGCAACAAGACAGGGCTCTGGCAACTTCAAAAAGGGCAATCAAGAAATTCTGGTTTGCTCAACAGAAAGAACTATTTAGGGTGGTTACAGGGGTTCAAAGTCATTCCAGACTCCATATAATTTTCAGCTTCTAATGAATTTTTTGGCTTCTAAGGTAATTGGTGAAAGTATAATTTACTCAGAGGGGCGTTTTAGGTCGGTTTCACTAGGTTGACGACTGTCCCAGGTGTATCTGGGAACATCACCGGAAAAAACTTGGCTGGGGAGGGGGCAGGGTAGGGTATGATTTCCACTGTGTTTCCTCTTGGCTTGGTTCACAAAGCAGACATTTTTGAGCATCTTTTCTGCCTGGTGCTGATGAGACAGGCTGTGGTCCTTGCCGTCAAATGGCACAGGACCCACTGGAAGAAGCAGGATGGGCAGGCATTATTGCAGTAGCATATGAGGAGTGTACCCTCTGCACCCAACCCAGGAGAACTGCAGGCGTCAGGAGAGGCTGAGGTTGGGAGAGCGGTGTTGGATAAGGAGCTGGCTATGGCCGTGAGAGGGAAGGGTGTTCTGGACAACAGGTGGTGCAGGTACAGAGGGTCCCAAGTACGTGTGAAGTTCAGCAGCTTGTTGGTGGCGAGAACGCACGTGCATCTGAGCAGGACTGGGAGCCCCTGTACTCCATCTCACAGGAGCTGTTGCCACTCAGCTACAGCTGATCGTGACCATGGCAGAACAGGAACCCAGTGCGACTAGATCTTCAGATTTTTGTTTTCTTTATTTCAAGAGAAGTTCTGAATCTGGAGTTTTATGGAAGATTTCCAAATTTCAAATTATGGCAACTAACTAGAAAACGATTTTAGATAATGTGAACCCTCCCCCCGCCCCCAATAACTGGTCCAGGTCACTAGTTTGTGAAACTTACAGAATGGAGAGAAGCGAGGATGAAGAGCAGCCTAGGTCCCCTGACCTAACCTTGACTGTCCCGTCCCTTGCCAATGTCAGGAAAGAGGGCTTGGCCCTGCATTCTGAGAGTCCAGGTGATTCTGGACAACCTTGATCTTCCCCTGGCTTTACTGTGATTTGGGGAGTGGGATGTCACATGAGTTTTGGGTTTTTTGGGTTTTTTTTTTTTTTAACTCTTTTTTCCCCCTAAAACTAAATCTGGATGGGGGATGTGACGGTGATAGTTGGGGCTGGTTTACCTCTTAGAATTTAGCCTCCTCTTGTCCCCTGCTGCCACCCTGCAGAGTTCTGATCCCATGTGGAATTCCCACGCTTCCCACCCCTCCTCTTCTGGTTTGTAGGAGAACGGAGCGAGGACCAGGTACGTACACTCTTGGGCCTACACTAACCACAGGAGCCATGAATGCTCATCCCCCCCCGCCCCATCCCAAAGTAGAAGAATAAATATTTTATTTAAAATCCTTTGTTGTTGGGCCCCTGGGTGGCTTAAGTCGGTTAAGTGTCCGACTTCAGCTCAGGTCATGATCTCACTGCTTGTGGGTTCGAGCCCCACGTCGGGCTCTGTGCTGACAGCTCAGGGTCTGGAGCCTGCTTCAGATTCTGTGTCTCCTTCTCTCTCTGCCCCTTCCCCACTCCGACTTTATCTCTCTCTCAAAAATGAATAAATGTTAAAAAAATAAAATAAAATCCTTTGTCCTTAAATACATAACATGGAGATGTCCAACAAATAGAATGCAAGCCACATATATAACTTTAAATTTTCTAGTAGTCACAGTAAGTAAAAAAAGGAAAAAGAAACAGATGAAATGAATGTTAATACTTTATTAAGCCTAGTGTCTCCAAAGTGTTATCATTTCAACACGCAGGCAGTATAAAGATTCCTGTTAATCTGCCATACACTTTTTAAATTTCATACAAAGTGTTCAAAATCGGTGTGTATTTTCCATGCATAGCACATCCCTTTTGGGCGTAGCCACATCTCAGATGCTCAGCCATGATGTGTGGGTGACAGCAAGCCTATTGGACAGTGTAGAGACAACCAGTGTGCATAAAAAGGTGGTATTCTTCAGACAAAAGAGTATACAGGTCAGTTGTGACCCAGTTATTTAAAAGGACGTATTTGATCGTGTGTCTCCTCTGCCTGAACCTTGGTCAGCTCTCCGTCCTCCCTGGGATGGGGTCCCACCAGCCTTACCATCTCTCCAACCCCACCTGGCACCTTCCTTCCCTCTGCCTCATCAGGCTGGTCTCGTTTTCCTTCCTCAGACAGGCCAGACACCTTCCGGCCTCTGAGCCCTCACACGTCCTGTTCCCGTTGCCCGGATTGGGCCCCCCTCTTTTATCCCCACATTGTGCCTTGTTCATGCCAAGCCATTTTGTCAGGTTCAGTATTATTTGTTCAAGGAGGTCTTTCCTGATCCTCATGCCCCCAGCTCCAGGCTCGATTGTGTTTCCTTGTTTGATGCTGTCAGGGAGGAAGAGCGGGTCTCTTTCTGCGTAGCACCTAGCGCGATTCCAGTTCTAGTTATCAGTGAGATATTGTTTCATGTCTCTTTACGCCGTTAGGTTGTGTGCTCCCAGAATGCACGGACCAGAGTCCTTTGTGTGCTTGATTTATGCACAGCACCTCCTATAGTGGCTGCAGAAAATAGATGATCAATAAATACAAGATGAATGATGTGGGGCTGAGATTCAGTCTAGTAGAGTCACTGGGGCCCGCACTGCTCCTCTCCCCCCTCAAGGACCCAGACCCCTAACAGCGAGGCCAGGGGGCCAGCCCCGGTGGCCTGTGCCAGATCTCTCCTGCTTTCTCGCTGGCAGAATCAGCCACTCCCTGTCTCTCTCTTGACGGCTTTAGGTTGGCTGTAAATTATATTTTTGGTGGCTGTTAATAAAAATATAGGGCTGGGGGAAAAAAAAAGACTTCTCCTAATAGAATTTTATTAAATGGCACTAGTTTAAAAATGTCTCGTAAAAAGTTAATTAATTTGGGATTTGGGGATGAAAGGCGTGATATAAATGTCAGTTATTATTATTACAATTTCAGCCTCACGCTTCTGCTCTTGATCCAGCCCCTGATCTGGAGTTTCTCCTACACCCAGGGACTGGCAGCTCTACTGAAATGCTAGAGGCAGATTTGAGCTTTGGGGGTCCATCAGGGACAGAGAGGGGACTTCGCCAAGTTAGGCCGTCCTGTCTTTTCATCTAGGATCATGCAGGGCCTTGAGCGCTAGCGCTGCCGACTCGGCCGGGTGCAGTTTAGAGCAGGCCGGTCGAGGTGCTCTGGGAAGCTCCAGGCCAAAGCAGCCGGGAACATCAAGGTCATGTGCATGGCCTCAGCCAGGTCACAGAATCCTGGGGTGGTGGCCCGTTAGGGCTCTGAGAGGTTCCCACTCTCATTTTACAGAGAAGGAAACTGAGTTTGAAGAAGGGTGTTAGCTTGCCTAACCCAAGGTCACATAGCAGGTTAATTAAATTTACGCAGCAAAAGGCAGTGAAAGCAATTAGTGAAGTAGGGGAAACCTTCTAAAAAAAAATGAAGAAGAAAGATTCAGGCAATTTATAGGTGACAAGTCTAGAAACTGTTTTCCAAGGAAATAGGGAGTCCTGGGATTTCACGCGAGTTCACAGAGACAGACAGCCCTTCGCTCCTTCAAGATGCCCCAGCTTCATCCCCCAGATTGCACACTCAGTACCTACTGGGAGGGACTGCAGACCTGACCCTGTGTGTAATTACTTACGCGAGGTGGGGGCAGGTCGGGATGTTAATCATCGCCAGAGCCCCTTCCATCTCTACCGAGGGTGGGCCACAGAGGGAGGATGTGCGAGTGTCAGGCCCTCCTGTCTCGAGTGGGGGTGAAAATACCCCTTGCAGGGGCATGGTGGGGACCAGGTGGGTGGCACGGCGTGCCGGTGTGTGCTGTGGTAGTGGCAGTGTGCAGGCCGGGGGTCTCACGCCCTTCCACTCCTCTGTGCGCACAGAACCCAAGGTGTGACCGGTGACGGTAATCTAGGGGAGGCTTCCGAGGCCCCTGCTAGGCTGCAGGCCCCCTGACTGGCAGCTGCTGGTTTCTGGTGAGGGGCCGCCATCAGTTCTTCCCTGCAGCCCGCTCATTCTGCCGCGCGTGGCTCTGGGAAGGCCCGCCGCCTCCTGGCTTCGTTCTGTGTTGAGGATCACATCAGTCTCTCCTCTCCTCTTCCAAGTGGCCACCTGCTGTTCCCCACACCTCTCTTCCCTCCGGTCATGTGGGTAGAGTGCCTGGTTCAGAGGAGGGGCTCAGGGCAGCTTTGTGCAAGGAAGCAAGCAAGTAAGTTCATGCATTTGGCTCTCCTGACGAAGAATCTGTCCTGGGACCTTTTAGTGAATCCTTCTCCAGTGGTTGGTGGGGGTCATTCAGGGAATTTGGGAGTCACACAGAGCTGAATTTGAACCTGGGCTCCTCTGCTCTAACAAGAAACCTCCATCATCTCTGCTTCTTCGTCTAGTGATGTGTGTCAAGTACTTAGTAGGTCAGCTGCTCACCTGATGTGAACACTCGGGTGTTACAATTGATTATAATCTCTTCATGGCCTTGGTGAGTTGGGTGTGACACCATCTTGGCCCTCCCAGATAGCAGGTTCCTTGAGGTATCCATCAAGATACCTCAAGGGCTTGACACATAAACTCCTTCGAGAACCTTCCAGTTCCCGTGGACACATGCCAAAATGAAGCAAGAATTCTGGCCTGTTAACGAAGCTCAGGGTGAGGTCCTTGGGAGACCCTGTTTTGGACCAGGCCTTCCCCGCCTCCCTGGCTGTGCTGTCTGCGGCTGCAAGTGGCCCTGACATGGAGACTTCTGAGCAGGTACGAGGTCTGTCAGCCTTTCAGAATGTGACAACAGCCGGCGATTGTCTCCGCTAGGAAAAAGTTCCATGGCTCTATTTTTATGTTTTATTATAAATAAACTTTTACTCCCCCTACTCCCTCCCAAGAAAGCCAAATTCACCTGAGACTTTTGAAGGCCTTTAAGTCGAAGGCCTGAAAGAATGTGGGGGAGAAGGGTGAGTCCAGGAAGTCCCCTTACTTGCCATCTTGTTGCTGTTGACAAAAAGCGTCAGAATGGCAGCCCGTTGTTCCCTCAGTCAATGGCGGCGCCGGGCGGATTGTGTGGAAGGAAATGCTGTGGGCTCTCCAGGAACGGAGGAGCCGCCCCCCGCCCCTCATCTTTATTGGATTTCAATGAGTCTTTCTGCTCTGGGTCATATGTGCAGCGCAGGCTCATAAATGGCGCAGTGGAATTTTCACTCCCTTTGTACTGAGGGCCTCAAGCACCCTCCATGGCCATTGTCAACCCTGAATGGGGAAAATGCGGAAAACCTGGTAGAACTCGGTTTTCCCAGCAGCCCTGAGATTTGGAATAGGACAGTGCTGCCTCCGGCACAAGCTAGTCAGAAGGTGCAGCACGGGATGGGGGCAGAGGCTGCCTCGCCCAACTCCGTGGCACCTGCGTGTCCCTCTTCACCTGGAAACCCGAATCCTCACCCTTGATTCTTTAAGAGAATTACTGAGGGCACTTGGGGTTGACAGCTCTGCCATTGTCAGTTCAGAGGAGAGATGTGTGGCCATGGGAACTGGAAGGTTCTGGAAGGAATCTGGAGGCCCTCTTCTCTGGTCTCAAAGCTGAGCTATTTCAGACCAACACTTACTGGATTAAAAGAGCACGGTGTCGTTTCATCAAGTCCACCTTGGAGTGGCCAGTTAAGTGTCCTCTCTGTGGCATTTATCCATCCATGTAATTTTCGTGCTCATCATGTGCCAGGCATTGTGCTAGGGGCCAGCTGGGTTGAGGGGAGAACATGGGAGCCTCTGGCATTGTGGTGGATACAGGGCAGACAGCTTTAGAAGGGCAGTGCCCTCCTACGGATGTGGTGTGTATACATGGTCAGACATGTCTGAAGTCATTATCTCTGTACTCCCCAGCTTGGTAGGGAAGCACCTTGACTTTCCTGCCTTTTGGAACTGGGGCGATGCTATGAGATGATCCACCTCTCCCCCTTCCCCCATGATGGGACACTTAAGTACCCATCAGTGAGTATCCAGCGATTGGTCTCTGTTTCCTCCGCTTCACAGTGGCAGAGATGAGGTTTGAATGCAGGTTCCTCAGTCTCCAGGCTGGATGTTGTGTATGTATTAAACAGGATGCGAGGAGAAGGCCCTGAAGCAGCAAGGCCATCATGGTTGCCCTTGAGATTGCCTTGCTCTTGACTTAGGCCTTGGAGCTTCCCTTTCCTGGAAGGAGCTTCTGGTTCCGGCAAATGGCTGCTGTACTTGGAAAAAAGCAGTTAGAGAAGGAACATTTCCACTGCCACCCAGATGTAAGGGCTGGGTCTTCAGAGAAGTCCCATAACTTCAAGGGGTCGGTGCTGGAAGGCAGGAAGTGTCCTCTGATGTGGAGAGGACTTCCCTTCCCTCCACTCTTCCCCCAGGCCCCTTTCTCTCTGTGGTCTGGAGACAGGAGCTGTTCATACACTCCCTAGAGGCATTTGGTTCTTCCTCACAGCTGGTTCCTCTGCCTCCTTACCACAAGATCGTCCCACTTGAATGCCTCTCTTGTCAAGGTGCTCACTCCCTCTCCATCCTCATTCCCTGGAGGAGAATGTTCCCCTTCATCCCGAGCTCAGAGCTGCCTCCCCCTGCATTCTGTCCCCAGGACCCAGAGGCGTGTGCTCTGCCTGCACAGGGCCGCCCTCCCCTAGTGAAGGGCGGGCTTCTGGCTCCGCGAGGCCCGGCCTCGTCAGCCGCCACCAGGCTCGCTCCGCCTGGGAAGATACTGCCCGCCGACGTGTAAGTGTGTCAGTGACAATAATAGTGCAAAGGCTCCACATCCGAGGGCCTTCCCAGGCTCGCTTCTTGATTAATTAGGTCAGCGTCTCCAAAATCAATTTCCAGTCAAGTCGCGCCGCCCGGTAGCGCCGTCGCCCGGGCAGCCGTGCCAGGGGGGTGGCGCGGGAGGCAATTCCCTGGCCTCTGACGTGGCTCAGGCCTCAGCTCTACCTGGGAAGATGGTCACGTGACACCCCTCTTCTGTGATTATCCCGACTTTTTATTTTATCTGCCCTCCCCCTCAGATCTTCCATTAAACCCCCGTAGATCCTGCTTCAAACAGGCAATTAGACTAACAACGTAATTATATCCCTCAATGCTAATTGTAACTGGTTTAGGGGAAAAACAAAGGGAAAGAGGCTTCAAAAATCTCTGGAAACTAAAAGCAGCTGTTACAGTTTCCAGGTATACCTTGTCCCTGTGACGTTCTTTGAGGGCCCGGCTTGCTGGTGGGCTGGCGTCCGCGTGGCTTTGGCTTTGGCCTTGACCGGGGCCACTGGTAGGACAGACGTAGGCCCGTCTCGCTCTCCTGAGTGCGTGCTTGTGCCCCACCCCCCACCCGCCACCGTTCCTGCGCTGTGGCTCCCTGTCCCTCTGTGCTGCTTCTGGGCCTCATTTCTCTGACCCTGTGTCTCACCCACGTTTATCCCTGTCGAGCCGCTGGGAGAAGAATGAACAGGCGAGGAGGTTGAAAGCATTAGAGAAGTATCCTGGCTGCTGGTCCCTGGGGTCCTCCCTTGGGGTGCGGTGGGGGTGGGGCTGGGGATGCTGGTCCCAGGGTTCGAGCGTGTTGTGCGTCAAGGATGCTGCAGGGAGATGTGTCCTGCCGCCGTGCCCCGTCTCAGTGTTTTCTAAGTCTCTTCGCTGGGCCAGGCCCTGTGCTTGGTGACAGGTCTCTGTCCCTGCCTCGGGGCCACCCACAGCCTGGGGAGGGATGTAGGCAGGTAATTGAGCAGTGGGGCCATTGGGCCCAAGGTACCTCACTGGGCCTCTGCCTTGGGTAGCTGGGTGGGGCTGGGAGGTGAGGAGGGCAGCTGGCGTGTCAGGAAGCTTCCTGGTCACAAGTGATGCTAAGATGGGCCTGAGCAGGTGGGGAGGGGAGTGAGCAGGTAGTGAGCACGGGAGCCCTGGTGTGGCTGGAGCCTTAGGTGGTGGCAGCGGAGAAGGAACACGGTTTTTACCTTTGCAGGAGGAGGGGAGTCAGTGAAGGGTCAGAAGAGGGGAATGATAGGGTCAGACTGTATCTTAGACCAAATAGGCTACCGGAGGGGGTTGTTAGATCGCAGGGCCTGGAATAGAGGCTGGAGGTCTGCGTGGAGGCTTTTCATGAATGCTCACTGCCTGAGGAGCTACCTTTCAAGACGCAGATGGACTAGCTGTGTGACTTCTAGGTGGTCACTTGACTTCTCTGAGCCCTTTTCCTTACCAGATTAAAGTGAGGATGGTCATAGTTGTATTCCGTGTTGTAGAGGGTATATCAGAAACAAAATCTGTAAAGGTTCTGGCTCAGTGCCTGACTGAGAACAGACATCATGGCAGTACTTTCTTTTTTTTAATTTTTTAATGTTTATTTATTTTTGAAAGAGTGAGAGACAGAGTGTGATCATAGGAGGGGGAGAGAAAGGGAGACACAGACTCCAAAGCAGGCTCCAGGCTCCGAGCTGTCAGCACAGAGCCCAACGTGGGGCTCGAACTCTTGAACTGAGATCATGACCTGAGCCGAACTTGGATCAGCCACCCAGCAGTAATTTTGAAAACAGAGCACGGACCTGGTTGGTCTGGCACCCTTTTTCCAAAATAGACAATACCTTCTCCCGTCATCTCCAGCAAGTCGCCGAGGAGGGGACCTTGGGTGGTCCCGTGTTGATGGACTTCGCTCGGGAATCCCAGCAATCTGTGGCGGCTTTTCAGTTCTATGACTTTTTCCATCTTCATAATTGAGCCCCGAGTTCTGGCCTCATGCTCCGGAACAAGTGTGGATCTGTGCCATTTCCTTTTTCTCAGAAACTGGGTTTCCCAGTTTGATCTAATCTGGTGATGACGTTTCCTTAGGGTAGATGTAACTCACAATGCCACTTCGAAGCCTGGAGGCCTTCTCATCTTTCAGACGTCCAAGAGCTTGGGACCTGGCTTTCTTCTTCTTCTTCTTTTTTTTTTTTTTTTCATTTTTTTCCCCAAGTTTACTGAGCGACCGTTGGCACACATCACTGTATAGTTGATGACGTACAGCGTGATGGTTTGATTACATAGATTGTGATGTAGGTTCAGGCTAACATCTGTCTTCTCACATAGATGCAATAAAGAGAAAAAGCTAAAAAGGAAAATAATTTTTTTTCTTGAGATGAGAACTCTTAGGATTTATTGTCTTAACTTTCCTATATACCGTACAGCAGCTTCAGCTAGTCCTCATGTTGTGTCTTACATCCCTAGTATTTACTTACAAGTGCAGGTTTGTGCCTTTTGAGCATCTTCCTCCAATTGTTTCTCCCCCTCCCCTCCGCCTCTGGTAATCAAAAGTGGGATCTCTATTTCTAGGATTTTGGTTTGTGCTTCCTCCCTCCCTCTTACCTCCCTCCCTCTTTCCCTCCTTCTTTCTTTCGCTTCCTCCCTTTTTGCCTCTCTCCCTTCTTCCCTCCCTTCCTTTCTTCCTTACCTCCCTCCCTACTTCCTTCATTTCTTTTTTTTCTTTCAGATTCTACATAGAAATGAAATCATACAGTATTTGTTTTTCTCTAACATACTTTGCTTAGCATAATACCCTTTAGGTCCATCCATGTTGTCATAAATGGTAGGATTTCTTTGTCATTGTTTTTTTTAATGGCCAAATAAGATTCCCTGTGCTACAGCTTCTTTATCCATTCGTCCATCAGTGGACACTTAGGTCATTTCCATGTCTTGGCTGTTGTAAATAATGCCGCAGTGAACATGAGGTGCTGATAACTTTGCGAGTTAGTGTTTTCATTTCCTTTGGATATATTGCCCAAAGTAGAATTGCTGGATCATATAGGGTTTCTAATTTTAATTTTCTGAGGAACATCCATACTGTTTTCCTTAGGGGTTGTACCAGTTTACATCCTACCAACAGTGCATAGGGGTTCCCTTTTCTCTACACCCTTGCCAGCCTGTGTTATCTCTGTCTTTTTCGATGATGGCCATTCTAACAGATGTGAGGTGACATCCCATTGTGGTTTTAATGTGCATTTCCCTGATGACTAGTGATTTTGAGCATCTTTTCATGGACCTGGTGGCCTTTTGTGTATCTAGAGAAATGTCTCTTCAGGTCGTTTGACCATTTTTAAATTGGGTTGTTATTACTATTTGCTGTTGAATCGTAGGAGTTCTTTATATATCTTGGATATTAACCCCTTATCGGATGTATGGTTTGCAGATATTTTTTCCCATTCTGTAGGTTGTCTTTTCACTTTGTTGACGTGGTTTTTTTTTTATGTTTTGAATGTTTATAGTTTGATATCATCCCACTTGTTTATTTTTGATTTTGTTGCTTGTCCTTTATGTATCCTGACCAAAAAATCATTACCAATACCCATGTCAAGGAGCTTTATACCTGGGGCCCCTGGGTGGTTCAGTCGGTTAAGCGTCCGACTTCGGCTCAGGTCATGATCTCAGGGTTCGTGGGTTCGAGCCCCACATCGGGCTCTGTACTGACAGCTAGCTCAGAGCCGGGAGCCTGTTGTCAGATTCTGTGTCTCCCTCTCTCTCTGATCCTCCCCTGCTCACGCTCTCTCTCTATCTCAAAAATAAATAAAACATTTAAAAAATTATTTAAAAAGGAGCTTTATCCCTATCCTATCTATATTTTCTTCTAGAAGATTCATGGTTTTAAGTCTTGCTTTTAAGTCTAATCCAGAAATGCTTTTGAGTCAGTTTTTATGAGGGGTGTAAGATCCAGGTCCAGGTTCACTGTTTTATGTATGAATATCCAATTTTCCTAGCACCGTTTATTGAAAAGACTGTCTTTTTTCTGTTCTTCAGTATTCTTGGTTCCCTTGTCAAATATTAGTTGACTGTACATCCTTGGGTTTATTTCTAGGCTCTTGATTTTGTTCCATTGGTCTCTTTGTCTGTTTTTACGCTGGTACCACACTGTTTTGATGACGATGGCTTTATAGTATAGCTCAAAAACAGGAAGTTGATGCCTCCTGCTTTGTCCTTGTTTTCCAGAATTTCTTTGACTATTTGGGGCCTTAAGTGGTTCCATGGAAAATCTGGGAGTGTTTTCACTACTTCTGTTAAAAATGTCATTGGAATCTTGATAGGTATTGCATTGATTCCATGAAATGCTTTTGGTAGTAAAATACCAAATTCTTAATTGTCCATGAACACAGGACGCCTCTCTGTTCATTTCTGGCTTGGATTTATTTCATCAGTGTCTTGTAGTTTTCAGAATGGAGATTTTTCACTGCATTAGTTAAATTTATTCCTTAGTGTAAACTTTATTTTATGCCGTAGTTAACACTTATCCCTAAGTGTCTTACTGTTTTTGATGCTATTATAAAGAGGATTGATTTCCTTCTTTTTTAGAAAATCTGTTGTGAGTGTACCGATATGCTTCTTCTGTCTGTTAATTTTGTATCTGCAACTTTACTGAGTTTATTGATCAGATCTAGTAGTGTTTTGGTGGAGTCTTTAGGATTTTCTATATGTAAAATCATGTCGTCTACAAATAGAGACTATTTGACTTTTTCCTTTCCAGTGTTGATAAACTTTCTTTTTCTTTTTAAAAATTTTTTGATGTTTATTTATTTTAGAAGGAAAGAGAGACAGAGGATGAGTGGGGAAGGGCCAGAGAGAGAGAGAGGGAGATACAGAATCTGAAACAGGCTCCAGGCTCTGAGCTGTCAGCACAGAGCCCAGTGCGGGGCTTGAACTCACGATCGTGAGATCATGACCTGAGCCGAAGTCGGACGCCCAACCGACTGAGCCATCCAGGCGCCCCCTGATAGACTTTCTTCCAGTAAATGTTTTCAAGCTTTGGTGGCACTCGGTTCGGGCCACATAGTGCCAGGTGTTTCGGGCCTGGGTTTGCCATCAGTTATGCGGATGGGGCGTTTTCATTAAAATTTCCATTAACTGTTTTTTTCATTTTAAGCCAGTGAGCAATTTATAGATTCATTAACTTTTTACTACACTTGTGAAGCCAGGAAGAGGGGAATAAAGGAAATGAAATATTTGGTCCTCAACGTTTCAGTGAGAGATGGTGGCCCTTAAATACAGAGGACAAAAAAAGCTAGGTAATGAGGGACGGTCTAAAGAAGTGTTAGGAAGGGCTGTATCTTCCAGAAGGATCCAGAACTGGAATCTCCTGGTAGGGAGCAGCTCATCATTCAAACCTACCACTCCCACCCCCAGTAGATCATCCATCTTTTCCTTATAACTGCTGACTATTTTTTTCCCCGGGTGGCTGTCCACCCTCTTATGACATACCTCCTCCTGGAAGCCCACCACTTCTGGGCAAGCTCTGTGGCTGTGAACATACTTCCTCATATGGTGGTGTAGACTGACTCCTTCTAGAGCTCTCATTTTATTTCCTTTTGGCGGATGGCTGGGTGTGTGGGGCTCTGGGGCCAGAGTACTGGCCACAATAGTACTGGGGCCACAGTACTATTGCAAACTCTGAGAAGACCCAGAAAAGTGGCAATGGTATTCTTTACCGCACAGTTAAGTGGTGGGGATAAAACAAGTTGGTTGACTAATGATATGATGTGAGTACGTTCACATTTGAGACCATGCCACGCGATTGCACGGATCATCTGGACCTTCTCACTTGGGTCCACTTCTCCAGCAGAGCAAAAGACTGCACTTCTCAGGGCTTCAGTTTCCCCAGCCGTAAAGTGGATGAATAATTCCCGGTTAATGAGGATGCTGGAGGAGTTCAAACACTTCACGAGGCTTTTAGAGCTGCTGGCACATAATAGCATCTCAGTACACGACACAGTCGTGTGGGTATTGTGGTGGCAGCTCTATACAGTATACAAACCTCACTCTTAGGGTCTGCTCTGTGAAAAAGGCAGTAGGCTTAAGATTACCTTACCCAAGAGTTTGCTAGAAAGGAAATCCTAGTGCTTGCAGGTCCTCTCGGGCGGCTTCAGGGGGAGCTGGAGTGCCCTGAGTGCTAAACTTCCCAGGGGGTGGGTGGGTTCCTGGGTTTGGCCACCATGTCTGCACAGGTGATCTCATCGTCGAGGACAGAATTTATACGGATGCCCTTACCGAGTCATACTCCTTCATTCTGTAGAAAGATAGCACCCCACCTTTTCCAGTACCTTCCTTTATAGATGTGCGGGGTGTGTCAGGTACAGCGAGTCTTTCCTCAGAAGCAGTGATGGTAGATAGCTTAGCAGGAAGGAGGAACAGTTTTGGAGCCATTCATAGCAAGTGCTTTGGGTGGTACCATATATGTACACGTCGTGCTAGCGTATATGAAGCTATACAGAGAGTTTTGATTCTATTCTTGGCATTTTACTTCAGTATCCAGGTATTTGTCATATAGCTCTCCTTCCTGAACATCTCTTCTAGTGGCTTTGTAAACAGATGCTTTTTTACATTGTATGTATACAGCGTCTCCTGGTTTTTATTATAAATAATGCAGTGGACGTCTTTGTGCATGAATCCTTTTCCTTCTTTTGTATGATATTCATAGACTCTGTTCTCCAAAGCGGATCACTAGGTCAAAGGATGTGAGAGTTGGCAACAGTGTTGTGACCGTGCCAAGTTACAGATAGACAAAGGCAGCAGTGGACGTGACAGCTGAGGGCCCACAGCTGCTTCAGAGATTTTTCTAGAAGAACCCCATTTGGGAGAGTTGCCATGGCACAGTGCTGCCTTCTCATCTTCTGTCTTAGCTGAGGCTGGTAGCTGCCGACTTGATTTATTTGCCCAAAGACTTTGGGCCGAGTCATGAGCTGGAAGCTGGAATATTGACCTGTCTGTGCCTCGCCTAGAATACACATTCAGTCCCATGATTGCCAACCCCCCCACACTGGACCCAAAGGAGCTATAAGACCAACACTCATGAAAGTTGTTGACGGTCTTCGGACACTTGTGACCTTGTACCTGTTCCTTCCACCCTGGCCTTTATTTTCACTCTGTGTATGAGGCCTTCTGGCTCAAAAGATTGTGCACTGATGAGAAAGTACTGTATGTTGTCTACTGAAGATGTTCTCCAGTAAATCAGTCAGGAAGGGGGAATCTAGCCTAATTCTGAATAAAATGTTAGTGGTTGTCTGGAACAAGGGAGGTCGGTGCTCTGGGTAGATTTCTGAGAATCATGCGATATCTTTAAATGTCTCCACTTAACTGATAACTCATTTGACTTTCTGTAGTTTCTCTGTTTCAGTTAAGAATGGGCATTTTCCATATTCTGCTTTGGCTGTGAGGTTTGCTAACTGTTGGTATTCTGGTGTGTTGACTTTTTGAGATGACGCTTGCGGTGATGGAGAAGTGACAGTGACCGTGAAGGCAGTGGCAGCCATTACTTACAGAGCACTCACTGTGCCAGGCACGCTTCTAAGTGCCTTACATTTATTAACTCTTTTTATCACTTAATGATTTCATTAAATCAATTCATTTCAGGAAAGAGAAGCAAGACATGGACTCTTGGAAAGGGAGCCGAGAGCCAGGAGTGGGAAGACACTTCCTATTTGTCTTGGAAGAAGTCATGGGTTTGAATCTCAGCCCTGCCAGCAGTCACTGATTTGGGGCAGAGTCCCTTTACTTCTGCCCCCTCTTCTCTGAAATGGAAATCCTGACTCCTACGTTGTAAAGAATTAAATGAAATAATGGATGTAAAAATCCTGTTGATCGCTAAACAGATGTGAGGCATTGATAGAATGTGTTATTCTTCCCGCACCCCAGACTCAGGCTTCTGGCATCCTGAGCCCCTTTCCCCGGTAAGGATGCTGCGTAGGTGTTTTGTCTGTGCTCGGCCGTGCGCTGGGCACTAGGGAATCCAGAGGCACGGCTCCCACCCAAAGAAGATGTATGCTGCGGCTTGGAAGACAGGTCATAAAAAGATGACTGAGTATACCAGCTGGTTGATCAATACCATTTGAATGGACCCAGCATTAAGTGCTTTAAGAAAACAGGGGAGGGAGATCGGTCCTGTGGCTTAGGAGCGGTGGGAAGGGAGCCATCAATGAAAGGGAAGGGCCCTTTCTTTCTTTGCAGAATAGTTTGAAACCAAGCCTTTAGCCACAGCCAGGATGAAGAGGTTCCTAGGGCCGAGTCTGTGCCCTGCGGGACAGGAGCACTCTGGTCTTTCATGATACAGTTCAAAAAACACCACCATGAAGCTCCAGTGTGGGTCTGGAGTAGAGGCCCTGAAGGTGGAAAGTTCTGGTACCCTAGGAGCATTTCTGTCTCAGCTCTCCAGCCGGCATCAGACTTCGGTACCACAGAGCTTCCACTCCTGATCCCCATGGGCATTGTTCCGGATCCGGTCAGGAGATAACTCTAGAGTGTCTGCCGGGTGCTTGGGTCTTCAGAATGATGGGCTGGGAAGAACTAGCCTTCACATTACGAATTTGCTGTCCATTGTAGATTCTGAGCGAAGACTGGAAGCAAAAATAGGCTGAAAGGCCATCCAGGCATCCCATGCATTGGGAGCCAGGGACTGGGGGATGGGACGGGATGTCCATTTCTCAGACATTCAGGGTCCCTTCAGGTCTGAGCTGTGACTCTGCTGGCTAGTGCAGAAACTGACACAGTTCAAGGGAAGACAGTCCTTGCCTTGAGGAAGCTACAGTCCATACAGGGAAGCTAGACTCAGGGACGGACCCCTTGGCGAGCTGTGCAGGACACTGCCACCAAGTGGTTGCGTCTTCCAGGAGCATCCTGATCTGAGCTGCTCAGCTCTTGGGTTGACCTGAGCTCCATCCCTTTCTTGCCCCTGCTGTGCACTGAGTTATAAGGAGCCACATTTCCCAGGTGCCCTTGCCCTCTGGACCTCAAGTAGTTGAGTCGGAAGGATGCCCCGCAGGGAGATTGGAAGGTGGGAAGAAGGGACAAGCCCAACGTATTTCTCCCCACTCAGTCTTGCCTCTTGTAGTGTTTTCTGTGTAGCTGCCTCTGGGACCCACTCCCATTGGGCGGCCCTTGCTGAATAGCCCCCACTTCTGGTAGCACCATCTCTTCCCCTTCTCTCTTCATGCTAATCCTTGGTTGCCTTCCTGTCCCCTGTTTGACTTCCCAGCCCGTTCATCACCTGTGTCCTCAGATCTCTATATTAAATTGCCTCTATTTTAAATACCTAGATTGCCTTCTCTTTTTTCTGAGTCTGACCCTGTAGAACCTTACCATCCAGGGCAGGTCCCGGGGAGTATTTGTTTCCACTCTGAATAGTCCCATGGAAGCCATTGTAAGATTGTGGCTGCCCTGCTGAATTTATGGTACCAGATTTCTTTCCCCCTTGCACAGAAAACAGAATTGTAGAATAATCCGGCCGTGTAGATTTCTCAGTAAGTACCCACTGGGATGTGAGGAATTACAGCCTTTCTTTTCTTCATGGGCCTCTCATTTGGTAGGAAAATGGGTGAGCTCCTTCCTTTCCAACTATGTGAGGGGCTATTTTGATTTTTGAAAAATTCATGCAGTCATTCTCCCCCTCCCCCTATTTGCCTGGGCTGTTGATCTTGTGATATATTTATAGAGATTGTGGTTGGCTGACCAGGAGTTATTTTGCAATAGGAATTTGTAAGACTTCTACTTTGAGCATGTGTTCCAGACTTTTCTTTCTTTAAAAAGAGGAAAGTCTTTCTTGGAGCATCTACTTTGCCCTTCTGTAATTATTTTTGTTTCACAACCAAAGTAAGTTTGGTGTTCTATTCAGGTTTTGTTGTTGTTGTTTGTTTTTTTTTTTTCCAGTGTGTATTTCTTTGGTCTCTGGTCTTCTGTCTTCTTTGGTATCTCTTTACACTGAATTTTAAGAGGCCACAGCTCCTCCTTCATATAGGAATGTTTTTGCAAATGGGAATGTGGTGACCCAGTAAAGGGTGCTCTGGAGGCCAGGGACCTCGGCTTCTCTATTAAGGGAGGGTGTTGGAATAGTTGAGGGGGAGCAGGCAAGCCACCGTCCCCAGATTTACCAGTGCCCACTGCAGATGTCAGTCATCAATCATAGCACTCTCTCTAGCTGAGCTCTGATGTGGCCCCAGAATCCATCCCAACATACTGCCCCTGGGGGCCACTACCACTTGATTAGAATTGGCACTGAAAATAAAACCTGTTTGCCTTTCTTGGACTAGATGATTCCCCAGACCCCATTCATCACCATGGTTCTCTGAGCATTGGCAGTACGGTTCCTTTATGTGTTAAACCAATTGCCTGCTCTTTATTAAGCCCCTTCTGTATGCAGCGTGGCCCTGGGAGCTGTGGAGCCCCGGAGGAGCCCCGAAAAGCCAGCCTCATGGAAATTTTGCCATTTGGTTGGGAACAAAGCTGCAGAGAGAGCACGAGCAAAGGCAGAAATGCCAGCAAATTTCAGCAGTATGAGGGTCCTCAGAGCCCATGTGGTCACAATTCTCCAATTTATAGGTAGGGAAACTGAGGCTCAGAGGAAAACAGGACTTGCCTGAATTTTAATGAATGATAATTATATACCTAAAGTTCAATAAATGATAAGTCATTTTAATTTTCACCATTTATACAGCATTTACTATCTACCAGGCATGGTTTGGGGAGCTTTATAAATGTTAACTGATTTAATCCAGAGTATCCTTGTGTGGTGAGCACTATCATTATCCCCATTTGACAGATGAGGAAATTGAGTCTCAGGGGGTTAAGTCACTTCTCCAGTGTCCCATGGTTTGTAAGTGGTGGAGTCAGGGCTTGAACCCATGCCATCCAGCTCCAGATTCTATGCAGGGAGGTACTGTGCGATGTAAAGCCTGCTCAAGGGATCAGAATATGTTTGGGTTTCCTTGTTTCTTGAATGCGTTAATTTTACTCACTACCATTGGGGTAATCATAGTGACATTGACCAGATCTATGGTTCACGTAGTATTGTTGGCATGAGCTGAGAATGGTCTGAGAATTTTACAGACTTTATACCTTTTGATCCATCCAGCAGTTGTGTTGCAGAGGGATTTTCTGCCTCTTTTACGTCTGGGGAAACTGAGGCTGAGAGGTGCTGCTTCCTGAGCCCGGTCACACAGCTACGTCCTGGCAGAATTTGGAGGTGGGCAGACGGAGGGCACAGTTCGCCCATGCCAGCATCCAGGGCAGGGGTCTCCTGGCATGGAGATGCCACCGTTCTTCTGGGCACGCCAGCGTCACTGTGACCATGTCAGGGAGGCCCCAGCCCCTTCCTTTGGTCTCCTTGAAGAGGTTTGAGGAGTAGCCTTGAAGCCTTACTTGAAAATACCCAAGGAGGTGACTTTTAAAAACCCTGTCCTCCAAGTCTGGGTTCAATAATTGGAGCTTGCAATTCTTTCTGCTNACCAGGACATGGTTTATGGCTGATCTGGTTTTAACTCGCTCCAGGCGGTTTTCCCTGGAGTTTTCTGTAAAATCATAAACCTGGAGAGAGAATTTTTGTGGAATCCAGTCACATGATTCGCTCTTTTGTAAATTGAGAGATTAACTGTGTGACTGTAAAGAACTGAGACACATTTCTTTTTTGAAAAGAAAACAAACAGAGCAGCATTTATGCACCCAGAGGAGCGTGTCCACTCTTCAAGATGGGAAAGTCCCCCGCCAAGGTCACCCCGCCGGGCCTTGGAAGCAGCAGGGCGCGGGGTTTGAGAGCACGGACTTGGAGTCGGAGCACCTGGGCTGGGGGCCTGGGGGAGCCTCTCTCAGCTGGTCCCTGCACCCTGCAAGCCTCTGGGGGCCTGACCACAGGGCTGGGGACCATCCCTCCTACCCAGGGTGGTTGTGGAGATTACATGAGATGATACCCCATGCCTGAGCCCAGGCTGGCATACAGGAGGTGCTCAATAAATGCTGGCTGCTCCAGGGTCGCTAGTGTTGTCCCTGCTGGAGGCCCTTTATGCTGGGGTAATAGTACAAGCTGACACTGTGTGGCTGTGAAGGTCCTTCCCTTAGCCTGTGACGGATTAGCTCACCTAGTCCTCAGAATAGCCCATGAGTTGGGCACCAGCATCATACCCATTTTACAGAGGAGGGAACTGAGGCACTGAGAGGTCAAGTCACTGAGAGGCCAAGGTCCTGCTAGGAGGTAGCAGGTGCATCCCACCTGACTCCCAGTGGCCACCACCACTGCTCCTGGTATTCCTCACAATTTAGTCTTGGGAGCCTGAGGGCCTTTTTGGACTGCTGGTCACTGGTCCCTGGGAGAGAGACCAGGCCTCATCTGGCCTTGGCTTAGGCCTCTGCTGGCCCTCCCCAGATGCTGACATCAGCCCCTATGGGGTCTTAATGCCTCCATGTTGCCCCTCTAGCCGCCTTCTACAGACACAACTCTGACCATGTTTGTCCCCTGCCTAGAGCTCTTTGTGTTGGGCGAGAGGTGGAAGGGAACCCCCGTCGTTTCTCTGCAACTCACCTATACATACAGGGTTATTTTAATATAAAAGACTCAAAAACGACTCCTCAAACTCATAACCTTGCTGGACCCCACCCCAGGGGCAGCCTCTCCTCTGTTGATGCAGCCTTAGCACCTGTTGTGACGCGGCCCAGCTGGATGAATAGAATTTACCTACATTAAACAACCAGGATTCTCATGGACCCTTTAGATCCATGTGTGGACTGTGGGCTCCAGCTGTGTGGGCGTCCCCGGCCCTGGCAAGAGAAGCAGGCTTGGGTCTGGCGGGGAGTCCTGCACGACCGCCTGGGGGAGGCTCCGCCCCTCCCGTCTCACGTCAGGACGCTGTCCTCCTCCCGAGGTCCCGAGTCAGGCCCCACTTCTGTCCCAGGTGCCCATTTCTGTGCACAGAGGAGGCCAGGTCCTCTGCACACGGTCCAGGACACACCAGGGTTCCTCAGTAGCTGCCCTTATTAGCGTGTGTTTAATCCTGCCATTTACTGAGTGACCGCTGTGTGCCGGCTCTGCCCCACGTGGTCGCCACACGCTGTCGCCACACGCTCTCCTAGCTGATCCATGGCGCTCCCCGTAATCCTTTGACCTAGAGCTTTCTCTCCTCCACTGCTGTCCCCAACCGTTGCTGTCTCTTCCCTGGCAGACGACAGTGGCCTCCACGCCGGGCCCCCCTGCCTCTGTCCTACAGTCACCAGTTACATGAACCTTCAGAGAAGCCCATGGGCCTTGGGTGAAGCCCGAACCCCTGTTGCCTGGTGTGCACTTTCTCTGTAATCACCAGCTGTCGGCCATACAACAGAGACAGTAATGATGAGGTGGCGACAGTGATGATGACGATGTCAGCATTAGGGTCCTGTCCTGGTCCGTCTGGCTGTCCCCCAGAGGGAGAAGGACCTGCCCACGTGTGGCAGTGGCTACGAAACGAACAGAGCTATGCTGGTTGCAATCCTAGGAAGCCTGATTTATTTTTTGACACTTGACTTCAGACAGCAAGGGCCTGGGGAGGGGCAGAAGGTCATTGTAACGAAAAGGAATAAAGACCTTGATCATTTCTCTTTGTTTTCCCTGGTAGTTGGGAACTTGGCCAGTTGATGGCATGTCTGGGCCTCGGGGCTCTGGCCTGGGGTCTAATCAGGAGTTCCCTGTGTGAACCTGGGCATGTCAGCGGGCTGGCCCCTTCCTCCAGGGGTAAGGCCTTCAGAGAGGGCTGTGGCCCTGCAGGCTTCAGGGACCCAGGCTTCCCTGCTGGGCAAGATGGGGCCCTTCCCTCTGGCACCCAGCTTGTGTTAGCTTCATTTGCATCTGGACTGTACATTCCCCCTGTCGAGCAGGAGTTCCGTGTGCCCTGTTCCAGCCTCCTCAGGGAAGCTCTTCCCGAGCCTGCAGTCCCATTGGAGCCTCTTGTCAAAGATGCTTGTGGACCCGAGGCCTCTCTCCCTCTCTCTCTCTCTCCCTCTCTCTCTTGCGTGCGTAGTGCACGTATCTCAATTGGTAATTATAAATTGATAGTGTGAAATAAGTAATCACTGCCTGTCTCCCCCACCGCTCTTGTGGCTGTTGTGCCTCAGTAACAACCCTGGTGTCCAGTACACACAGGCGCTTAACAGGTCGCATCGGGGCGGGTGATGAGGAACAAGGTGTGACTGGGTGCGTTAGTCCCCCACGGCCTTTCTCAGAATCCCATGTTTGCTGTGCAGTCAGTGACTACCCACTGAAAGGTGCTCTTCTTTGAACTCAGAGCCTCCCCCTGCAGCCAGCCCCGCCCCTCCAGCTCTGTGGCTTGGAGTGACCACGCTCAGGTAGAAAGCAAATACAGAATTAAAAACCAAGCACCACATGCTAGCAGCCTGTCACCGAGCGTGATCTAAGAAACAGGGTTCATTAGGGAACTTCTAATATATTTAGTTTCCTGGGAGTGGGCTCCCCTTTGTGTGTCAGGCAAAGCTATTGTTTGGTGTTGGCATGGTCACCCTGAATGGGTGTTTCTCAAGAACACCTGCTGAATAAAGAGGCAGGGACGGTCTGTGCTTGAGTTGGGGCCTGATGGTTCAGTAGGCAGACAGTTGATCTGCATTGTTTAGGGCCAGGCTCGGCTTGTTGCTTCTAGACTTGAAAGGCCAGGTGTGTAGAGGAAATGGCCATTGGCTTGGGTGAGAAGATGTGTGAGCCCCGGCCAAGCCAGGGACCTGCTGTGTGACCTCAGGCAAGTCACTTGGCCCCTCGGCGAATTCTTGGTCCGAGGGGCATGGTTAAACTGCAGTGTTTCCTGAGCAGGGTTTGGGGAGGGTTTGGTGTGGCCTGACGATCTGTGGAAGGTGCTGTGCCGTGACTCCTCTTCTCCCGTACCACAGAGGCCATGCCTTCTTGGTGTGGAGGCCCGAGAGTTTGGTACCTTCCTCCCTGACTCTTACTTTCTGGCACAGCCCAGACGCAGTTCGCCAGGAGGCACTACTGCTTCTACCTTCTGGGGTATCCAGAACCCACTTCTTACACCCATGCCACTCCCCTGGTCCCAGCCACTCCATCTTTTTACCTGGCCGCCTGCCCGCTTCGGCCCTTGCCCCTGGTACATTCTCAACTTAGTAGCCAGAAGGACCTTATAAAAATGGGGGTGGGGTGGGGCGCCTGGGTGGCTCAGTTCGTTAAGCGTCTGACTTTGGCTCAGGTCACGATCTCACGGTTCGTGGGTTTGAGTCCCGCTTCGGGCTCTGTGCTGACAGCTCAGAGCCTGGAGCCTGCTTGGGATTCTGTGTCTTCCTCTATCTCTGCCCCTCCCCTGCTCACACACACTCTCTCTCTCAAAAAATGAATAAACATTAAAAAAATTCTTTAAAAATGGAAGTCAAATTATTCCAGTTTGCCAAAACCATCCAGTGGCTCTCCAGGGGAAAAGCCAGAGGCCTTCAGTGGCCTCCAACACCCCACATGGGCCCGCCCCCAGTACCTCACCTCCTCTACTCCTTGCTCACGGCACCCTTGCTGTTCTGGAGCACGCCAGACACACTCCTGCCCATGGGTCTTTGGACTGGTCATTCCCTTTGCCCCGGACACCAGCTCCTGTACCTCCCATTGTTTGCCTAATGACACCTGCTCTTACCACCTTTCTTAAAACTGCAGCCTGTGGCTCCCCTCTGTCTCAGCATTCCGATTGCCCTTCCCCATCTCTGTTTTCCTTTCATGGAACAGACTGCCTTCGAGCATATGATCTATTTTACTAATTGATTATACGTGATGCTGCTTTCTCCCCCAAGGTGAATGTAATCCCTGTGAGGGCAGACATACATGCCAACTACCTAAACAATGTCTGGTGTGTATAGAAGGAGCTTCTTAAATACTTGTCGAGTGAACAAATGACTTCCTCCTGATCTGGGTCTTGTGGGACAGACAGGAAGTTCCAAGTTAAATTTTGGAGATCCCTTGGCTGCTGGAAAGGAAAGAGGTGTGCAAACGAGGCTCACGTTGTTTTGGACCATCTTATCCTCCTGTCCTCAGGAATAATAGGAGACGTAGAATAGTCCTCTGGGCAGGGTTTGCTGCTCACTAATAAGTACAGTGCCTCCTCCTGGCTACTAGGTCGAGTGCACTTGGCTTCCCTCACTGCTGAGGCTGAACATCTTCCTACAGGGTCAGTTGGACCTGTTAGTAATATAAAGTAGTGTTTTTATATTCAAACATATGCATGCATGAAGTACACAGGCTTATTCTGGAGTAATATGCAGTTGATACTCGTGAAGGTAACATTCATGTGAATTAAGAGAGAATAGAAAACTTGAAAGGCATTTGAGCATGTGGGGAACTTCTTTTCTCTCCTTAGTTCACATTCACTCTTCCCTTCCAAGGGAGGAGAGAGGCCAAGAGGCAGTGAATGTTGGGTATTTGGAACTGCCCCTTAGTGGATTTGAGGTTATCCACCCAAAGCTGAGCACAGTAGGCTTTCAAGGAATATCTGTTGAATGAATAAAGGAGTGATTGATTAAGATCAGTTGCTCTATTTCATCCTGGTTGCCAATGCAGATCATTACTCATCTAAGCAACTTCATTGTCATTGTTTCCCGAGAAATAACATAATGGATTTAACCATATTTGCTGAATTTTTGCCGTGTGCTGGCCCCGAGCTGGGGTGCTGGAGTCATGGCCACGTGTGGCATGTGGTCTTTGTCCAGAAGGAGCACATGGCCTCGGGGGGACGGGGGGGGCATAGGTGCTCCAGGAACTGTGGACCCCATCCCATAGAGTTGGTAAGAAGTGCTGGTGATGGCGTGTTAGGAGTGTTGGAGGAGCAGTGAATAGGGACACGTCAAATCTGGCGGGGGAGATGGGGGAGTTATTGATGTTTCCCAAGAGGAAGCAATTTTTGCATTGCAGTGGGGGAGGGAGAGGGCAAGATCCTAATTATGCCACCACGGAAATGTGCCGTACCAGCTCTGTCCTGGGCTTGACTGGCTGAGGCACCAGTTTGGGGATACCCTCTCCAAGATGGCGGCCCTCCTGCATCTTCTCAGGGCTCAGGGGACCATGAGCACCCACATTTGCAGTGGCACCTCAGCCTCGCCGAGCCTCTGGCTTGGTTCTCTTATCGCAGAAAGGCATTTCATTCTTCGAGATCAGGCAGCCAGGACCCAAGGAGCTGTTTTCCTCCATTGTGCAAGCATGACAAATCATTAATTTTTGATTGATTTGCTTAGAATTATGGGCGCCCCAGCATTCTTTCCGCCGCTGAACAGCTGTATAACAAATGAATATATCAGTGTGCACAAAAGATTGGAGATCTAAGAGAAGCAATTACAGTGGCCACCCTCCCCCACCCTCACCCCTTCCCGGGCAATGAAGGGAGGAAATTTTTACCAGAAATTCCTCAAGTGGCTTTAAAAAAAAAAAAAAAAAGC